>NC_136261.1:62626876-62739376 GCF_964187855.1 Myxine glutinosa | reverse complement strand
TCGTCTTCCAATCCCTCCCAAGAAGGAAGAGATGGAATACCCACAATGTCTCATCACGTCATGATGCATCTTACTAAATCAAATAGTTCACAAAACCTGGTGTGGAGTTCCGCCTCCTTGGTGAGTGGATGTGGATGGTGCGAAGAGATTCCTCATCCTAACTATACTCTAATAACATTAACTCAGTTACACTACCCGGGGTCATGCCCTGCCAATTCAATTGGCCATCGTTAAACTATGTGGTTCTAAAAACCAATTCCCATTGACCATCCTGTGATGCCATCCAATTTGGGTCTCACTCCCCAATTTTTCACTACTGTGCCTTTGCACAATTTCGGGGCTGGGTCGTGTGGCTCCAAGAGCAGGTCTACCTACCTGCGCACCTCCGCCACTGAAGTCGCCACCCGAGCTTACCTTGCTCCTTGCGACTACCCGAAATCGGGGAAGGCCCCTCCTGGCTCTCTCACCCCTCTGATGCCCTCTCTGGCATTGGGCTACCCAGGTCCTTCTCCTGGATCCTCGGGCCCCACTGAACACTACTCTGACTGGCTCCCAGAGCCTACCTGCGGCCTCACCTGGCCGACAGACTACCAGTAGCGGAGTGCCCCAATAACCATACGCACCAACAAAGCCCACACGCCCAGCCATTCACTGACTCATGCACCCATCCAAGCACTTCATGCTACTTCCTGCACCACAGATGTCAATATCCAAACAATTTACCTGAGCCCTCTACCTGACTTTAAACTACTCTCCCCGGGTATTCGTGAAGCGGTCCATCTCCCCCCATTCACTCCTTCGCACCATGCATTCCACACCTTTTATTTCACACCAAGCATTCCACACCACTCATTCCACACCATTTATTCCACACACCAAGTACTCTTGCACACCTCTTGTGCTCTTACACTTTTTCTCCACTTGCACCCCATGCAAGTCAATTCACTCAACACAATTCCAGTTGTCCTCAATACACCACTCATACACCACCTCTGGTTATCCCCAACCAATGCCTCATTTGCACCTCAATCTCAATCTCAACACACACAGTAATTCCCATTCAATTCCTCATTTGCTCAAGCCCAAGACGCACCCACAATTTCTCCACACTACTACACACACACAGCATCATCTAACTAACTATTTCCCCTAAAACTCATGCTTTCCCGTCTTCCCTTACACTAAGCACTCCCTCGTCATTATCATCCTTCTAATCTCTCTACGTCCCCTCTACCTGTACAAACGTCACTACTTAAATCTTGTCCCTATTGTCATCTCTAAATCCCTTACAATTATCCTAGCCTGCCCTCGGCTAGCTTTCACTGCCACCCCATAATCTATTGCTCATTTGCCCCAATGAATGGTAAAGCTACCATTCGCCAACACTATGGCTAACTGTCCGCTCCACTCGAGCCTCTCGGTGCGAAAATACATTGTCGTCACAGCTCGGCTTCGCAAAGCCGAGCAATGCATGCGGGTGGTTGGTCTACTGTTGGTTGGGTCCGTCCGGCATTTTCGATTCAGGGGAGGAGGCATGCTTGGGCCAAGGTTCCAGGCGCCATCCCTGCGCGGAGCCTTTCGGTCCCGGGCACGATGGCCCAGCCTCCCCCGGTCGGAGCACCACGCCCGCCAGGGGGCGCGCTCCGACCTCTCCTTACTCGCACACCGAGGCGCTCCAGCACCTCCCATACACTCCATGCATTCCGTTATTGCACTTTCTCTCCGTGCATTCTCTTCCCTTACACACTCAGGTGCATACCACTCAGGCGCACTCACGCCGTTTGCACACTCCATTATCACACACTCCTCTGTTACACACTCCGTAACGCAGCATTTTGTAACAACCACGGGTGTGCACTCTTCTGGTACACACCCAATCAGCGCACACCTACCCATGGGTGTGCACTCTCCCAGTACACACCCATTCACACACTCTGGTGTGCACTCCTGCACACTCTCTACCACATGCTCTGGTGTGCATTCTCACACACTCTCTTAGGCCATCGCACACTCTGTTTCACACTCTTCACACATACACTCTGTTGTGCATTCGCTCTCACTCTCTGTAACACACTCTCCCGTTACACACTCATGCTCCGGCGCACACTTTTTCCTCACACGCGCGCCAATCGCTTTCACACATCGCACCACGGACCTTCCACGGGCGCCCGGGTTACGTCGCGATCCCAAGCGCGCCAAAAATCTTTTCGCGCCATACACGCTCCTACTCACCTTCGGGATTCTTTTCTCCTGCAACCGCACCTGCAAACCTTCCATTTTGTTAGCAAGTACGCCATCACAATGCGAACACGGACTTTGCACATATTCCATTTCTTCCTCCCACGATACATTTACTTTTTCTCCCATCTCTTCAACCCCAATTTCAACTATACACATTTCATTTTCTTTTTCCTCGACGACCGCCGGTGCACATAAAATTATATTTTCCAACTCGGCGGCCATCGGCTTTTCCATACCCCGTGTCGCGATTTCTACCCCCTCGGTCAACTTGACTGCGCTCTGCTCTGCCCCGCTACCCCGTCGCGTCCCTTTGCGACCTCTTCGCTCAACTTGCGTCTTATGTCCTTCCCCATCTCTTTCGTTTCCTTTTTCGACGCCACCCTCATTTTTCTCAATTCGTTCTTTCGGGTGTCCATTTTGCTCCCCAGCCCGTTTTTCACCTCTTCCAATTGACCCCCCATCTGTTTTATGTCCCGGGCGGATTTGTCCCCCATTTCCTTCAATTGGCCCTCCATTTTGTTTTTCAACCCTTTTATTTCCCGGGTGGATTTGTCACTTTGTGTGTCCATTTTGTTTTCCAATTTATTTATTTCCCGGGTGGATTTGTCACTTTGGGCATCCATATTTTTCTCTTGGATGTCAAATTTTTCAGTCAATTCGCCCTTGCTACACCTTACCTCGTCCCTTATTTTATTCATTTCTTCTCCCATATACGCCCTGAGTTGTATCATAAAGAGGTTCATATCCATTGACGCTGCGGGCGTGGCTCTCGCCGCCTTGTGCGAGGCGCCGCCATTTTCTTTTTCTACCCCTACTGCCGGCCCCTCATCAATTGCCTCTTCTTCCCCCAATTCTTCCCGGGGGTCCTGGGTTATTGATTCTACCTCCTCTACCTCCTCATTTACCCCCACCCCCATTTACCCCATTTACCCCCAATCCCCCACGAAGATTCAGGGGGGCGGCCTAGAGATGACTATGAGGACAGATCTGATACCGCGACTCTTAGGGATCAGAGGTCTACAGTTCCAAGACGGACTTATCCTCCGGGGAGCTCGAGACAGACCACGAGTTTCTCCTTCGGGCCTACTTGCGCTTTTTGCAAGAAACCTGGACACTTGATGTCCTGATGTTATGCTAGGGAAAGGAAAATCAGGAGCGGAGTCAGAATAGCACAACTCTGAATGCAATGGCAAATGTGAGAAATCGCCCTCAAAAGGGTTACCAACCATTTATTTCAGAGGGGTTTGTGTCATTGGATGGAGACTCGACTAACCAGAAACCGGTTAGGGTCTTGAGGGACACAGGAGCACATCAATCTTTGATGCTTGAAGGCATTTTGCCATTGTCAGAGAAGACGACAACTGGTGTTAGTGTTCGTTTACAGGGGGTTGGTGGCTGTGTTAAAGCTCCACTTCATGTCATCTATTTAGAGTCTGATTTGGTGTCAGGACCGGTCACCGTAGGTTTACAAGCCACTCTTCCTGTAGAGGGAGTATCTTTTGTTATCGGGAATGATTTGGCCGGTGGTCAAGTTTCTGGTAACCCGATGTTTGTTGAAAAGCATCGTAGGAAGCGCCCTGAAGAGAAGAGGAAGTACCCTGAAACTAAGTGTCAGCACACGCAAGTCAGGGATGGAGGAAATATTGGCAAGCTCTTTGCAGGTGGACTGAACTTCAAAACAAAGGAAGATGTTCTGGAGTCTGTCTTCAGCAAATATGGACCGCTTTTGGAAGTGCTGCTGATAAAAGACAGGGAGACACAAAAGTCAAGAGGGTTTGGCTTTGTCACGTTTGAAAACTCAAAGGATGCCAGAGATGCAGAAAAGGATCTGAATAGCAAGGAGTTGGAGGGTCGGACCATAACAGTAGGGAAGGCATTCATTGGCGTCGAGGGGGCTACAGAAGAGGAAAACGTGGCGGTAGTTTTGGTGGTGGCCGCAGTCGATATTACTATGGAGGCTCCCAGAGTTACGGCAGCTCCCGAAGGAATGATTTATCAGGGTAGTGGCCGAGAAGGAGACCGCTATTCACGTGACTGCAGTGACAAGCGGTCCAACCGTGATTATTACGAAAGTTAGAAAGAGTTGAAGCATTGAATGCTGCGGGGCAGCCGAGCCAAAATTCCTACACGGATTAACCGTGAACGCCACGTTCCTAAAGGCGTCCATGTAGTGAACTTTCCTGCACGGACTAACCGTGAATTCCACATTCCTAAAGGCGTCCATGTTGTGAATACTTCCAGGCCTCACCACCCAACCACCATGGAACCTGGCTTTCAGCTCGGCCTCCCGGGAAAAGTGCTGTAGATTTGCTTGAATTTGGATTCTTGATCAAACCCCTTAACCTTCATTCAAAAAATGAAGAAAAAAAAATCAGAGGTTGATGGGATGGAATTTGGCCTTGCAGAAGTTCAACTTGGAAATTGAACAGGTAAAGGGCAGGGACAATGTCGTTGCTAATGCTTTGTCCAGAGTGAAGTAACTTTGGAAAAAGCTGTGGGTTGTGTGAACGTTTGTTGCTTTATTTTTAGGGAAATATTGATTGTTGTGCTCACAGGAATCGATGATTTGGTTGTGAGTTTACCTTTGTTTGTTTAAGGAGTTTGCCTGCAAAGAAAGTTTTCGCTGTGTTCAAACTTTCTTTCTTGAGGGGGGAGGGGGGGCGGGGGGAAGTGTTACGGATTTGGCACTTTCGTTGTTGTGGTTTTCATCCACTTGACACATTTCTGATATTATGTACTATTATTATCTTCAAAAGGTTTAGTATTCACGAACAGTTATCAAAAGTTAAAAAGGTTAACTTTAAATGGTACAGGAACCGAACCGGAAGACGACGCGGGTGAAGAAGAGGAGGTGGCAAGAAAAGTCGGACAAGACGAGTGATGTCGAGCTCCGTAGCGAGCGTTGTCTAACGAAGGTCGCGAGGGAATTTTGAGTTCCTTGAAAGGACATCCTGTGATAGGTATTATCGCTGGGATTGAGAAATCTGCGGTCAGGTTTAGGCTGAGATTCCGACGAATCCTTGCCTGGCCGCATCGACTCAAGTAAGAGCCGTCGGCCATTTTGAACCTCATGCGTCATTCACCGACAAAGATTTTGCTACGTGTCAGCCCTTCTCAACATCCTATCATCTTCTCAACATCCACCCATGCAGTCGTTTGCCGCTGCGTTTGCCGCTGCGTTTGCCGCTGCGTTTGCCGCTTTGCCTCCTCGACCTTGGCCTCGTACTCGTCCCTTCGCTCCTGCCTGGCATGGCTCTGAAGTACTCCGCCGCAAGGCTTCTTCTGCTCAATACCCGCTCCACCCCATCATGCATCTCTGCCATCAAATCAAATGGACTCCTCCGACGACCCAGGTACATTCACCGTGGCTCCGGTCGCAAGTTTGTTTATTCGCAATCAGGTCACTCCATCCCCGTCCTCTGGTCGGCTCAGCGCACTCTCACTCTTCGTCCCAGCGCACCTGGTCACAGCAACCCACACGATCGCACCTCTTGCCTACGAACCCTGGCTAAATCACCTGAATTCATCCCTGCTGTTCAAAACAACATCAAGCTCACCCTGTTCAACACCCGGTCCCTCAACAATAAATGCCTCATCCTGAACGAATACATCCTGGATAACAAACTGGACTTTCTCTGTCTCACCGAAACCTGGCAACAACCTCTGGACTACTACACACTCAACCTCACCACACCCAGTGGATATTCCTACGTCAATAAACCACGCTCGGAGGGCCGAGGTGGTGGAATTGCCGTTATCCACCGTCAAGACATCAAGACCAACCTCATCTCCATCTCATCTGCTCCATCATTTGAACACCTGGCTTTAAAACTCTCTGGTCACACGCAGTCAGTCATGGCTGTCGTCTACCGCCCTCCCAAACCACACCCATCATTCCTGTCTGACTTCTCCTACTTTCTGACCCAGCTATGTTCCCTCTCCCCCTCAATCCTCCTCCTTGGTGATTTCAATATCCACATGGACTCCACTGACTCCACAATAACCACTGACTTCACTGATTTACTCACCTGCTTTAACCTCACTCAACATGTCGACTTTCCTACCCATATCCGTGGTCACATTTTGGACCTTGTCTGCTCCACTGGATTAAATTTGCACCATCTCTATGGCTCCGACCTCACCCTCTCTGACCACTTAGCCATCACTCTGACCATCAACATCCCCGCCCCAACACCATGGCATTATCGCACAATCAACTTCCGTAAGCTAAACGCTCTTTCACCTACCTCATTCTCATCCACCCTCTCTGAAAAAATGTCCACTTCTCCCTTCATTGACCTCCACACCCCTTCCGACCTCACTGACTACTACAACCACACTCTCTCCTCCTGCCTTGACCAGCTTGCGCCTGTAAAAACCAAAACAGTTTCTTTCACCCATTCTGCTCCCTGGTTTACCCCTGAACTCCACCTGATGAAAACTCGTGCTCGCCAACTTGAAAGACTCCGCAATAAAACGGGTCTCACAGTTCACTCCCAAGCCTACAAGGACCACATACAACACTACAAAGATGCCCTCTCCCGCGCCCGCTCTGCCTACTACTCTCAAATTATCCACTCTGGCTCCGGAAACCCAAAAGCACTCTTCTCGACAATAAACAAACTCCTCCGCCCCCTGAACACCACCACCCAGTCATTCACAGTAGACAACTGCATCTCCTTCCTCTCTTTCTTCCAACGCAAAATTGACAACATCTACAACAGCTTGACCACCGCCGCACCCGCTCCCCCTCCAACCACCTGCCCCCCCTTGTCCTGCCATCCCCTGTCTCGGTTCTCCCCAATCTCTCCTACTGACCTCTCTGAACTCCTCATAGGAATGAAAACTGCCACCTGCACTCTTGACCCCATCCCCTCCAGCTTTGTCAAAGCCTCCCTCCCTGCTCTCTCTCCACTTATCATTGCAACAATAAACTCCTCCCTGTCTACAGGCATCGTCCCACCTTCCCTCAAAATTGCTGCTGTTACCCCCATTCTAAAAAAACCTGGTCTAAACCCTGACACCCTAAACAACTTCAGACCCATCTCCAACCTACCCTTTCTGTCAAAAGTTTTGGAACGCGCTGTAGCCACTCAACTCAAACATCATCTCTCTGCCAATAACTTGTATGAAACATTCCAATCCGGATTCCGCTCCAACCACAGTACTGAAACTGCTCTCCTCAAAATCACCAACGACCTTCTCCTCTCCTCTGACGCTGGCAACCTCAACATTCTCGTCCTCCTCGACCTCAGCGCTGCCTTTGACACCATCGATCACACTATCCTCCTCACCCGACTTGAATCCACCTTTAACGTCACCGGCACTGCCCTCTCTTGGATTAAATCATACCTCTCTGACAGATGCCAGTTCATCTCCATCAATAACTGCAAATCCCCCACTGCTCCCCTCCCCCAAGGTGTCCCCCAAGGTTCAGTTCTTGGCCCCCTCCTCTTCATCCTTTACCTGTCCCCGCTCGGTCACTTAATCCGCCGTCATGGTCTCCAATTCCACTGCTTCGCTGATGACATCCAGCTTTTCATCTCCACCAAGTCCGTCTCCACCGACACCCACTCTATCCTGACAAACTGCATCACTGAAATAAAATCCTGGCTTCAAATCAACTTCCTCAAGCTTAACTGTGATAAATCTGAAATAATCATCATTGGCCCAAAAACGCTCACAAAATCCACCCATAACTTTGCCCTCAACATCGACGGTATCCCAGTATCCACCTCCCCTCACATCCGGAATCTTGGCGTCATCTTTGACCAAACCCTTTCCTTCGACAAATACACTAAACAGATCACAAAGTCAGCCTTCTTTCACCTGAAAAACATTGCCCGTCTCCGCTCATCCCTCTCCTCCACGGCTGCAGAAACCCTCATCCACGCCTTCATCACCTCCCGTCTGGACTACTGCAATAGCCTCCTCTATGGTTCACCCTCAAAAATCACCAATAAACTCCAATACATTCAGAACTCCGCTGCCCGTCTACTCACTCATTCCCGGACCCGTGACCACATCACCCCCGTCCTTTACAAGCTTCACTGGCTCCCCATCCCCCAGAGAATCCAGTACAAAATCCTCCTCTTGACATACAAAGCCCTCCATAACCTGGCCCCATCCTACCTGGCTGACCTCCTCTCCAGACACACTCCCACCCGCAACCTCCGCTCTGCTGGTACCAACCTCCTGACCCCCTCCATCCGGACCAAATTCAGATCCTGGGGGGACAGGGCCTTCTCCATCGCTGCTCCCACCCTCTGGAACTCACTACCTCACACCATCAGAGACTCCTCCTCACTCACCACATTCAAAACATCACTAAAGACCCACCTGTTCAACGCTGCATTCAACATTCAACCCACAGCATTTAACCCCTGACTATCTCTTCTCCTTCTCCCTCCTTTTGCTTTAAATATTTCCCTATTGATTCTTGTCTTGTCTTTTTGATTCTTGTCTTATATATATGCCGTATATCGCTGCTGTTTGTTTTCTTGATTCTTGTCTTTTTGCAATTGTTGTTTTCATGTATTGTTATGCATTATGTTTTCCACTCTGTCAAAGCGCCTTTGGGCTTCTGGAAAAGCGCTATACAAAATAAATGAATTATTATTATTATTATTATCTGTCGGGGATGTGTGTGTGCGACCGTGTCGTCTCCAATTACGTTGCGGTTTGCTGATTGAGCTGGGAACGTGCACGTCTGGATCGCGCCTTTGGGATTTCCCTTTCCGACGCCAGTTTGCTTCTGGTTGGACCACGTGATGGTCCACGCTTTACCCCATCGCCTCATCGCCTCTTCGCCTCATCGTTACTCGCCGGAGCGAATTAACTTCGCCTTGGAGAAGGTTATAGAGACATTGAGGAGTGTCCTTTGTCACTCACGTGGAGCGCAGTGAGTTATCTGACTTTAGTTGATGGTACCATCCTAAGATATATAGAGTGCACTCTGGATTGCTATTGGTTGTACCGTTATTCTTGTGTGTGATTTTTAATACAACATTTGTTCGTTTAAAATCATTGGTGTGGTTTCACTGTTGATTTCTAACACAGAATAACATAATTTTTCTGCCATGGCTCCTCTCGGGATTCGGAGGTACACCTTGACCCGGGGGTCGGGGAGGAACACGTAACACTTGACACGACCTTCCCACTTATATTTATAACTAGAGATTTTAAAGAACACCTTAACCCACACTGTGTTCAAGTCCAGTCAAATCTCGCCTTCTTCGTGTTAACGTTGCGCTATTTCGCGTATCTGCGCATACCTTTTGGACACCCTATCTGTCCTTCCGTACCGATACTTCTGCGTAACCATGGAAGATTGAACCCCTCCCACCATAAACTCGTTCGGTTTCCATAAATTTTACACACTTTTAACGAGGATGCAGTGGAACACAAGGAACAGTGTAAAGGAACAAAATAATCTTTCTGAAGAAAACGAAGAAGGCTCTTAATCGTGGTGAAGATTGTGGTGAAAGAAGAAACAGATCGTGGAGAAAAGTAGAACCCCGTGTTCATTTTCATCGTTCTGTTGCATCGGCGATTCTGATTGGGGACCTCCGACAGCACTTACCTCTGCCAGGCCGCTCCACACACAAAACACATTATGGAAGACTGCGTGATCCTGTCTTCAGTAAAGGCAACATCAAATTATAATGGACATGACGGAACTGTGTGTCGCTCCGGAGATATCGATCACAATACTGTACTGCACTGTATAGGTACTATAAGTATAAACAGAGAAGACTTCTTATTTGTGGTATTTGTTACTTATTTGATCTTGTTTTACTCAATTCTCCTTATTTTTCTATTTAAATGTCTTATTTTGAAAATTTATTAATGATTTTTGGACTTAAAATTTGTGAGGATGGAACGCATCTCATTGACTTACATGTTAGAAACTGCTCGCTGTTTGCGATTTGGCCATTCTGGGATATTAACAGGAACATAACCCCCGTGGACAGTGAAGTTTCACTGCATATAATTCAACTGAAATACTAGAATGGCACTCAGTAGAGCACATACCACAGCCAGGCTAAACAGCTTATGTTTTGCATCCGACTGATAGGCCGGATCTGTATTCGGACCTGAACCATAATCTAATCAGCTTGTTCTTGTCACCTAACTAACTCATTCCCCAAGTTTAGTCATAACTCGTCCATAACTTTTTTAAATATCATGTTATATATCGCTTTTCGCTGGATCTCTCAATGGTGAAGAATCACTTATAAAAGTAAATAATTATCGTATCCGAATCCATATTCAGATCTCCACCAAATCAAATCGATTCGTTCTTGTCACACACCCAAACTGCCCAGCAAGTTTTGTCTGAATCCGTCCATAACTTTTTGAGATATCCTGCTATATATGGTATTTGGCTTCATATCAAAATGGTGAAGAATCATTTAAAAATTGTATTAGCCGGATCTGAATCCGGATCTTCACCAAAATCTAATAATTTAAATCTTGTCGCATACACTACATCTCCGCCAAATTTCGTCTGAATCTGTCCACAACTTTTTGAGATATCCTGCTATATATCGTATTTGGCTTCATATCAAAATGGTGAAGAATCATTTAAAAATTGTATTAGCCGGATCTGAATCCGGATCTTCACCAAAATCTAATAATTTCATCCTTGTCGCATACACTACATCTCCGCCAAATTGCGCCTGAATCTGTCCACAACTTTTTGAGATATCCTATTAACAGACAGACAGACAGGGGTGAAAACATAACCTTGAGTTGCGGAGGTAAAAATAATGATTTTAAAGGTCGTATTAAAAAAATCCTTTAGTTTCGCACCATTGACTCAGTGTCTTATACACCACCTTTTTTTAGCATGTCCAAGTACTGCAAAACTGGAATTTTTTGGTAGTAGTAAGAAAGTGTTTTGTGTTTTAGTTATCTTCTCTCTTTCTATATAAAAGAAAGTTTTTGTTTGTTTGTTTGTTTGTCTGCACGCGCTAATCTCCTGAACGGTGAAAGATAGGAGAAAACCTCTGAAACAAAAAATGTCGGGACGGGCCCTGGGAAGGTTATAGGCTAAGTGCCGAGGCCGGTCGAGGCCGCCTCGGCCGGGCTGGGCCCATTTCGCAATTAAAAGCTGTGCTAAATTATAGAAGTCAATCTTTGACGGCCGCGAGTAAAAGCTGAATTATAGTAGTAAGACCTATGTACAGAACCACCTTTAGAGGCCATTTTTCCCCGCAGAGCAGGGGTTGGCGTTTTATGGGCACCATGGTCCCCTTTTTTTGAAGCAATGTTTTATGGCCGGATGCCCTTACTGCCGCCAACCCTGTTATTTGCCTCTTGCGACACACAGGGAATTACCAGTGAGCTGGTACTCAATTTGCCGGACTCAAAGGTCAAAGGTCAAAGATGACAGGCTGAGTCAACCCCCCTGGCGTTAATTCAGCAATCAACTGGGATTCGAACCTAGGATCCCAAGCCGGCACCCCAACCGCTAAGCCAGCACCAGGCTTATGTACAGAAGATTAAATTTATTCAAAAAGAACCTGGGCAACGCCGGGTGCATTCAGCTAGTACTGTATAAAGATAAATTTATAATTAATATATAATTTAGTCATGTACTTTATTCTTTAGTGTTCAAATACAGTAAGTAACTAAATTTAAATGAAATAAATTTTTTAAAGGTCATATAAAAAATTAATTCCGGAAGTTTACCACCGTTGACGCAGTGTCTATTATACCCTCCTTATTTAACACGTTCTATTAGTTCTTCATGCCTGATGTTTGTGTCCTTTATGACGTCCTTAAAAACATTAAGTTTCCTGTTTGGAATGATTTTCAATTTTGTTTGACTGCCAGACAAGCAGACAGAGTAAAAATATTATATCACTCCTCTCTGCACATGCGCAATCAGGCCAAATTCTGAGCCAAAGTTCTTCTAAACTAGAGGTTCGTTTTCCGATTCATGTTCCAATTTGTGTTCAAAATATAACATTCAAATGAAATAAAGTTGTTCCTCAATCATAAACTGATGTTTGTGGACCGACAGACAGAAGTGAACCAATTGCTTAACCTCGCTTTTAGCTTCAAGTGTGCGGGGTAATAACATTGACTGTCGTTGCACTCTTGTGAGTATCATTCAAAGAACCTTTTGAAAGCCGCATGTCATCACAGAACGATGATAAAACTTCCCAAACCCGAGTAACAATCGATATATATATATATATATATATATATATATATATATATATATATATATATATATATTGTTGCGGATTTGAGAATCCTGTTTGTAAATATGACCCTCTAGTAATAATTCTTGTAAATACCTCCGTTTTGTGTGTAAAGGTCAAAGGTCGTCCCCTTAGTTAATCCATCGCATGCACGTAGAAAATCATATACCCTTCTAAATAGTTATTTCCTTATTATGTGTATTAGCTTAAGGCTCTGTTTCCCACTAGTTGACTCTGCATTGCACCAAATGACATAAGATAGTTCCCTTTTTAGGTTTCCCCCAATCGTCTCTTCGAAGTGTCAGTGCATTGGGCAGTTTTCTTCACCCCAACCTCCATTACGCACGCGGTCAGCTCGGAGAAGAAAGGCGTGTCTCCACCTCGTCATGAGAAGGAGGAGTGAGCCAGCCCCCGATCAACCAAACAAGGATGAGGGGTTTGGCCTGAGAGGGCGGAGAGAGAGCATTCGAGGAGGTTCGCGAAAGTTCCATGGGCGTGGTTATATAACCTGTCGCCCGGAGCCTCCCACCCGCAGTCCACCAGAGCCCAGTTGAGTCCAGTCCAGTTAAGGAGGAGCTGTGAGTCCATTTGGAGCAGATAACCGAGGAAGCCCCCACAGCAGATGAGTAAGGAATCCACCGCAGCTGAATCCACCACAGCTGAACCAACCGCAGCTGAGTCCACCGCAGCTGGGTGGAGTTGAGCTTTACCGGCGGTTCGACCCGCGGCCGCGAAGCAACGCCGCCGTGCGAACGCAAGTGTGGAGAGTCGGTGGCTGCTCACTCCCGGCCCGGCCGTTCTCCTGCGTCCAGCTGAACCTTCCAGCCCTGTGGTCCCACCTCCTCATCCGTCCAGCCATCCACCTCCTGCCATTCCTGTCATCATCCCCGCGTAAGTCTGACTGTCGTCTGTTTGTCCGTGTTGTCCCTGGGGTATAAGTAAGCCTGAATAGATAAGCTAGTATTGCACTGTGTCTTCTCCTTCTGTCATTATTTTCGTATTTTTCCTTCTTCCTTGGTTTCTTTGGTCTTGTAAATATTAGTAATAAATCCTGTTATTTCCTACTTTTGCCTTCTTCTTCTTCCTCGTCCGATCGTCCTTGTCTTTTCCATCATTGAATACCTGTGGCACGATTTGGCCAACGTTTAGAATCGGGTCTAGTTTTTGTCAATGGTTCGAGCCGCGGGCTACTAATCCGCTCGGCAAATAACATCTTGTCCGCGGTCTCGAACGAGGTTGCTCACCTGCCTCGTGGAGGGAGCTGGGCAGCTTCAGGACTCACGTCGGTCAGTCGCAGACAAGGGGATTAATCCCCCCTTGGTAAGGGAAGAAGGGGCCGACGTTGAGATCTGCAACAATATATATTGTTGTGGATATGAGAATGTTTTTTTTTGTTGTTGTTGTTGTGTAAATAGTTGTAAAAATATCGCCCTCCTTACTCCAGTGTTGTATAAAGGTCAAAGGGCGTTCCCGTAGTTAAATCCATAAAGCATACACGAAGGACACCATATATCCATGTTCAGTAGTTATATCCTTATTATGTGTACTAGGGCATTGCCCGTACGTGGGTGCCCGTTCCTTGCCAAAAAAAAAAAAAAACGCTACCCGTACGCTCTACCCCGCCCGTACGCCCGTAAACAAAAAATAACAACGCTCTTCGCTTCCGCCCTTCGCTCTGACTGAATTGGGAGAAATAATGCGCATAAGAAATCGAATTACGTACCGTAATGGCGGTCAGCTCGTAACGCGCACACTGTCCGGAAGTTCGCATATCGCATATCTATCTATCTATCTATTAATGCCCATTTATTCAATTATCGCCAACGTATTTTGGCTTTTTGCAATTTAATCGCAAGGAAAAGTAGAAAGAGAAGAGGGAAAAAAAGAAAAGCCTTGCCTTGCTGCAAACAGCTGCTGCAAACAACAACAACATGGAAGGCTGCACTGTCCGGAAGTTGGCATATCGCAGTTACGATTATTTTAGTGTTAATGGCCAATTATTCAATTAGCGCCAACGTATTTTGGCTGTTTGCAATTTAATCGCAAGGAAAAGTAGAAAGAGAAGAGGGAAAAAAAGAAAAGCCTTGCATTAACGCATTAACGCTTGCATTGCATTAACGGTTCGGCACACGTGATAGCTCGCTGCTCTCTGATTGGTTGAAGCGTTTTTTGGACATAGCTCGGTAGGTACTTGTCCGATTAATTACAAACCTTGAAAAGGCACATCCTCGGGTCCCCAGCAATATACCTGGCAAGTTTCAAGTATATCGGACCCGTGGTTGTCGAGAAACAGCGGTCACAGACACACAGACACACAGACAGACACACAGAGATTGCTGGAATTATAGATAGATTAGGCTAAGGATTTGTCTTCCATTAATTTGACACTCCATTGCACTGCATTAAATAAAGTAGATCCCTCCGACATGGCATCTTCCAAGTGCCAGGTTTAGCCACTTTGCTGCATTTCATCTGCTGTCCACTTTGCTGCAATTGCCAACTGCATTTTGGGCGGTTTTCTTCATTGCCATTGCTGCCCTTTGGCTGGGGCTAGCTCGAATCGCCCCCAAAACCACCATTGGCCACGAGGCAAGGTCGGGGAAGAAGGGCGTGTCTCCACCTCGTCATAGAGGGGAGGAGTGAACCAGCCCTTGCCGACCAACCCAGAACGAGGGGTTGGCTTTAGAGGGCGGAGAGAGAACGTTTGGGGGAGGTTCGCAAAAGGGTCAAGGGTGGGGCTTATATAACCCGAGGCAGAGGCCCCCAGAGAGAGTCGAGGAGGGAGGAGATCAGAACACCGAAAAGCCTGGAAGTTGTTCTTGGACTAAGCAAGAGAGGAAGTTGTTGGACTGGGTTGGACTAAGAAAGAGAGAGGAGAGAACCCGTCACGCCAGACCCCCCACCAGCGCGTCGGCTCCACCAAGCAGCTCCAACCCGTGATCCCGTGCACACGACAGGATCGGTGGCATCGGCGGCCATCGAAGTCCAGCCCGACGTCCCGTGCGGGATCAAGTTCCAGCCAGCTCCGTGCCTTCCTCCCCCTCCAGCCACCCACCTCCTTCCAGCCAATCCACTCTGCAATTCCCCGTGTGAGGCCGTCTTTGTTTGTTCTGTCCAGGGAATAAGTTAAGCCTGTTAGATGAGCTAGTATTTTCACTGTGTCTCTGAGTTCTTCTGTAAATTATTTTATTATCCTTCCTTCTTCCTTGGTTACTTTTGGGTGTAAATAGAAATAAATTATATTGGTATTTCTTACCCTTTGTCTTTCTTTCTTCTTTACATCCTTCGCTTTAGTCTTTTCCCCATTGAATATCTGTGGCGCGATTCGGCCAACGTTCAGGAATCGGGTTAGTTGGGGTAACTGTTCGGGCACGGCGGCCATCCGCTCGGCAATCAACATCCTAGCCGTGTCCGTAACAATTGGTGTCGGGAGCGAGATTGGACCCGAAGTGCGCTTAACGCGCTCAAAATTACGAGCGGCCGAAATTTGCTTTGTTTTCGAAAAAAAAAACCGAACTTTGAAATCGCGCCATGGCTAGTCAAGGCGATCGGATGCCGGTGGGGGAACTAGAAGAGGGGTTAGGGGTAACCCAGGACCACAGGGAGGAAATGGAGGAGAGCAATGAGGAGGTGGTTGAGGAGGTGTCAGGCGCGCAAAATGGCGTCCTCGCGCACGTGAGTGTAGCGGCACCAAATTTAGTGGTGCCCGTGACCGTAGCAGCACCGGTGGATTCGAACCTTTTTTTGCTACAAATGGGGGCCCTTATGGACAAAATGGGTGAGCGAATAAGGGACGAAGCGAGGGCTGATAGTGAGCGATTGAGGGACGAAGCGAGGGCTGATAGTGAGCGAATAAGGGATGAAGCGAGGGCTGATAGTGAGCGATTGAGGGACGAAGCGAGGGCTGATAGTGAGCGATTGGAGGGCCAAATGGGAGCAATGAGGGACGAAGCGAGGGGTACCGGTGAACGGTTAGACAATAAATTTGCGGGGTTGGACAGTAAATTTGAGGGGTTAGACAATGGGATAAAAGAGGTGAAGAATGGGTTAACGGGGGTGGAAAATAGAATGGCTGCCCAGGAGAATCAGATAGAGGGGGTGAAAAATGGGTTAAGGGGGTTAGAAAACACAATGGATGACAAATTGCGGGAAGTAGGGGAGCAATCCGCCCGGGAAATCAAACGGATGGGGAACCAGATAGAGGAGGTGAAAATCGGGTTAGAAGGTAAATTGGATGCTCAGAGGGATGAATTGGGACAGTTGAGGGTGGCATCTACAAAAGAGATGGAGGAGATGAAGGAGGAGATACGACGAGGTGTAAGCGAGGAGGTCTCGGGGGTACGCGAGGAGGTAAAGCGAGGTGAGAAGCGTATGGAGAAAGAGGTGAGAAATGGAACGGCTAGGTTACAAGGGGGCATAGAGGACCTGACGCAGGAGGTTGAACAGCTGACGGTGGGACAGACGGAGTTAGTGGAGCAGGTACAAAGGAACACCGGTACTAGGAGGGTTAAAAGCGACACAAAAAGACATCAAGAACGAATTAATAGCGACACAGAAGGAATGTCAGATGGTACGTGAGGGACTGACAACGAGGTTGGACGAGGTGACAGAAGTAATGGAGACGAAGGACCGGTAGGTGAGGACGCACATAGAAACGGTTAAGGTGGCGTTAGAGGAAGAGATAGAGGGGGCGCACTGGGAAATGGAGGAGGTAAAGGAAAAATTAGAGGAGGTGGAAGAAGGGGTGAGTGAAATTAAGAAGAGACGAAGGGAAACTGAGAAAGAGATAAAGGAGGAAGTAATGGAATTGGTACAAGGTGTGTGCTCGAATCATGATGGTGTGCTTGCTAACCAAATAAAGAGTTTGCAGGTGGCGAAGGAGGTGCGGAGACGAGGTGCAAGGTGAGTGGCGATATACGTGGAAATGTATATGATGTGAGGGGAGCTTCAGTCGGCTTGGGGGTTGATGTGGACCCGGGTGTTCGTGAGAGGCCGTTGGTGAAGTGTGCGACAGGGACGGAGGGTGAAAGAGGAGGTGTGCGAGAATGTCCGACCATGGGGTGTGTGAGGAAAAAGTGCGCGCCGAGGAGTGAGTGTGCTGTCGAGAGTGAGTTGGTCGTAGCGCGTGTGCGAGGGAGCACATGGAAGCGCGTAGTGGGGAGTGTTACAGAGGATGTAACGAAAGAGTGCACACCTGTGGTGAGTGTTACAGAGGATGTAACAAAAGAGTGAACACCGGTGGTGAGTGTTACAGAGTATGTAACGAAAGAGTGCACACCTGTGGTGAGTGTTACGGAGGGTGTAACGGGAGAATGTGCGCAAGAGGATGCGTGAGAAAGGTGTGTAACGGACGGGTGCATGAGGAAAGAGTGCGCTGTCAAAAGTAAGGGTGAGTGCGCGACCGAGTGTGGAGGTGAGAGTAGTGAGAGTGACACGGAGCGTGAGTTGGTTGTGGCAGGTGAGAGCGGAAGTACACCTGGATTGGAAGGGTGCACACCTGGAATGGTTGAGCGTGTGTGGGAATGCACGCTGGAGTTGGTAGTGAGGCACGTGGTTGGGTGTGCAAGTGAGAGCACACCTGTGGTTGTCACAGAGGAGGTGACCGAGGAGGGGGCGCGAAGAGGTGTGTTGGTGAGGTGTGCGAACGACGAGTGTGTGCAAAGGTGTGCGGTGGTCAGGTGTGTGACCAAGTCTGTAAGCGGAATGAGTGTACCTGGGTGTGTCAGGGAAGGTGCAATGACATAGAGCATGGAGACGGCTGGATGTATGAGCAAGGAACGGGCTGCGGGGTGTAAGCATGCGAATGGAGCATCGACGCTAACCGGGTTAGCGGTTAGAACGACGTTTAGCCGAATCGGGCCCTCGGTGCGTGCCGGGCTTCGCGTGCCGCGAGGACCAGCGGGGATCCGAACCACGGCGGTTTCGAAAGAACCGCCGTACTCGATCCACGCTGGGCCTCGCTCGGAACGGTCGCGTCCGAGCTCCGCCAGGCGGAGCGGGCAGTCCGGTTGGAAGGGCCGACACAGCGACCCCTTGTGGTTGCCGCGCTCCAGCGGCCGAGATTGGGGCATCGGACGGTCCCGTGCCCCGATGGTGCATGGAATCTCGGGCCGAGTAGACCGCCTTCCCTGCACCGAATGCCGGACGGACCCATCCGCTGGCAACGAACCACCCGCATCCATTGCTCGGCTTTACAAAGCAGAGCTTTGGAAACGAATTGGCGCACCGAGAGGCTCAAGTGAGTAGACGTGTGACGAGGATAGTGTTTTGGCCCCGAAATTAGAAAAACAAAATTTGATGATTGGCAAAGGATTGGCAGAGAGTGATTGGCAATGATTGGCAAATTTTTGATTGGCTGGAATTTGGTGAGCAAAATAAATAGTGGAAGATGCCCGATGTGGTGGGATGGCAACTCTGCCATCTCTCACAGAGGGGGCAAAGGAGCAATAGATTTATGGGGTTGGCAGTGAAAACTAACCCGGGAGGGTTAGGATATAGTGTGTAGAGATCTAGAAAAGATTGACCTTAGGTAACGTTAAGGTTAGGTAGTGACAATGATACCTGTAGTGGGGACGCAGGTAGATTAGAGTGGATGATAATGACGTGGTATGTGCTTAGTTTAAAGGGAAGATGGGGAGCACTAAGTTAGCAAGGCAACAGGTAGATGAGATGATGCCGTGTGTGTGAGGATCGAAAGTGTATTGAGCAGGGTATGATTAAGTGATTGTGATTATGAGTTGTATTGTGATTGCACAGGTGTGCAACTGAACAGGTGTATGGAGCAGTGTATGAGGGAGTGATAGTGATGTGTATTGTGCTGACCAAATGGTCCAGGAAGGAAGGAGGGTGCAGGTGGCACCAGGTATGATTGCACATGTGTGCAACTACAGGTGAATGGAGAATGGTTGTGTGGAATATATGGATTATGGAATATATGGAGTATGGGAATGGATGGTCGTGGAGTGAGTATGGGGGAAACTGTGGAGTGGAGTGGATGGTGCGAAGGTGTGAATGGGGGAAGAATGGACCCCCATCACGAATACCCGGGGAGGGAAGTGTAAGTGTTAGGTAGAGGGTACAGGTGAATTGTGGTTGGATATTGGCATCTGTGGTGCGTGGTGGAAGAATGGTATTTGGATGGGTGCATTAGTGACGTGGAAATGGCTGGGCGTGTAGCCTGTTAGTGTGTGTAGTTGGTTTGGGCACTCCACCACTGTGAGGATGTCGGCCAGGTGAGGCCGCAGGTGGGCTCTGGGAGCCGGTAGAGTTGTTGTGGATGGGGCCCGAGGATCCGGAGGACGGACCCGGGTAGCCCAGTGCCAGAGGGCACCAAGGGGTGACAGAGCCAGGAGGGGCCTTCCCCAGTTAGTTAGGTTAGGGTGAGGAGCTAGGTAAGCTCGGGTGGCAACTACAGTGGTGGAGGTGTGCAGGTGGGTAGGCCTGCTGGGAGAGCTACATGCCCCAGTCCTGAAATTGTGCAAGGGCACAGGGAGTTGCATCGGGGGAGTGAGACCCCAAATTAAGGAAGCACCACAGTTTGGTCAATGGGAATTGGTTTTTAGAACCCATCGTGTAAGTTGGCCAATGGATTGGCAGGGAAAGACCCCGGGTAGTGTAAAGTGTGTTAATGTCATTTAGAAGATAGTTAGGATTGAAGTCTCCTCGCACCATCTACATCCACTCACCTGAGGTGACGTAACTCCACACCATGCCATGTTTTATTATTTTTATTGTGCAGATGTTTGGAATGTGAGACGCATCATGACGTGGGTGTGACATTGTGCTTGTTGTTCCATCTCTCCCTCCTTATGAGGATTGATGATGAATTGGGTGATGGCAAATTTTGGATAGAGGGATTGTGGAGACGAATTTGGTATAGGGGAAATATGGGGAAGACGTGACATTAGCGATGAATTTGTAAAGGTGTAGATTTTGTAAATATGGGGTAAGGGCAAGGGTAGAGTAGGTGACAGGGGGGGTGACGTACGGTAGGGACGAGCTTTCTCACTTCGCTCTCCGTACGCACTTCGCCTTGCATTGCCTGTATTGATGTGTACCCTTGTGACCCTACCCCTCTCTCATCTGTCTTTTCCCCCCTTTGTCTCCCACATGAGGACCTGCGCGCCACTGGGCGCCGAGGGGAGCGTGCGTGAGTCCGCCATTGTGCGCCCGGAACTCCCAGAACCAGCTGTCTGCATCGATGCACCACATTATGGACCACATGTCAGTGGCTGAGCACCACTTATGGACCCCATGGGTTGGGGCATGGCCCCTCTGCTGGAACCGGCCCTGAAGGCCCGAAATCTTGCTGGCGGACCTTGGCCACAGGGCACCGATGCCCCACAGGTGAACCATACATAGTCGGCCCCCCTGTGGGCCATAAATAAATATAACTGGACACGTTGGGTGCAAGTTTTATTGCAAATAGGCCGCCAGCAAAGAAGATGACAACAACTGGAAGAAAGCAAATAGCCGGCAGAGGGAGCCGAAGAGCAAGAGACCACCAGCAGGGTTAGGGGTTTTTTGGTTATTTTTATTCATGAACAGTGATGACTGTGCACCGATTGGTGCTTGAGGGTGCTTTGGTGCATTTTTGGGTGCTTGCATGGTGCATCGATGCAGGGCAGACTGTCTCTCCCCCCAAAAGAACAATCACAGGTCCTGGGTTGCGTATTGTAAATAAAAGTAGAGTCATTGTAAATAATGCGCCCCCACCGTAAATGTATAGTTTGAAGACCATTCCGCAATTCGGTTAGCTGTGGGCGTGAATCTGTTAGGCAGGGTGCAATGGAGCAGCGGGACATATTTATTTATGTTTTAAAACTGTCGCACTCAGGGTCAGGTTAAATGTAGAGGGAACTACACCTATGTGCCACACTAAAAGTTAAGGTAAGAGGCCCGGGACGTGCCTAAGAGGAGGAGGGTGCAGTGTTGTGGATATGAGAATGGTTTGTTTTTTTTGTTGTTCTGTAAATAGTTGTAAAAATATTGCCCTCCTTACTCCAGTGTTTTATAAAGGTCAAAGGGCGTTCCCATAGTTAATTCCATAAAGCATACACGAAGGACACCATATATCCATGTTCAGTAGTTATATCCTTATTATGTGTATTAGGCTAAGGATTTGTCTTCCATTAATTTGACACTCCATTGCACTGCATTAAATAAAGTAGATCCCTCCGACATGGCATCTTCCAAGTGCCAGGTTTAGCCACTTTGCTGCATTTCATCTGCCGTCCACTTTGCTGCAATTGCCAACTGCATTTTGGGCGGTTTTCTTCATTGCCATTGCTGCCCTTTGGCTGGGGCTAGCTCGAATCGCCCCCAAAACCACCATTGGCCACGAGGCAAGGTCGGGGAAGAAGGGCGTGTCTCCACCTCGTCATAGAGGGGAGGAGTGAACCAGCCCTTGCCGACCAACCCAGAACGAGGGGTTGGCTTTAGAGGGCGGAGAGAGAACGTTTGGGGGAGGTTCGCAAAAGGGTCAAGGGTGGGGCTTATATAACCCGAGGCAGAGGCCCCCAGAGAGAGTCGAGGAGGGAGGAGATCAGAACACCGAAAAGCCTGGAAGTTGTTGTTGGACTAAGCAAGAGAGGAAGTTGTTGGACTGGGTTGGACTAAGAAAGAGAGAGGAGAGAACCCATCACGCCAGACCCCCCACCAGCGCGTCGGCTCCACCAAGCAGCTCCGACCCGTGATCCCACGCACACGACAGGATCGGTGGCATCGGCGGCCGTCGAGGTCCAGCCCGACGTCCCGTGCGGGATCAAGCTCCAGCCAGCTCCGTGCCTTCCTCCCCCTCCAGCCACCCACCTCCTTCCAGCCAATCCACTCTGCAATTCCCCATGTGAGTCCGTCTTTGTTTGTTCTGTCCAGGGAATAAGTTAAGCCTGTTAGATAAGCTAGTATTTTCACTGTGTCTCTGAGTTCTTCTGTAAATTATTTTGTTATCCTTCCTTCTTCCTTGGTTACTTTTGGGTGTAAATAGAAATAAATTATATTGGTATTTCTTACCCTTTGTCTTTTTTTCTTCTTTACATCCTTCGCTTTAGTCTTTTCCCCATTGAATATCTGTGGCGCGATTCGGCCAATGTTCAGGAATCGGGTTAGTCGGGGTAACTGTTCGGGCGCGGCGGCCTTCCGCTCGGCAAACAACATCCTAGCCGTGTCTGTAACAATATATATATATATATATATATATATATATATATATATATATATATATATATATATATATATATATATACATACATATAATATATTTGTAAAATCGAGTTTTATAAAAAATGTTTTGTGTATTTTCCCAGTAATTTGAAGTATATTGCTCATTACGCTGTCCTGGAGGCTTCGAGCTGCTCTAATTTTTTTCCCGCCTCCTCCCCTCCTCATGAACGACAGTGCAAACATTATTATTTGGAGTATATCAGTATATGGATATGTAAGGTAGTATGTTTGTCAAACATAGAAACAACTTTGCACAAACACATCATACCCTGGTTTACAGTGTTATTCCTCCACCGCTATTTTGGTGGTTTCGTTCTCGGCATTGTTTATAGCTCAAAGCACCGTGCTTTGTGGATTCAATCAATAACACGGGATCTCAACAAAGCAGCTTATACCCGGACTTGAAAATGATATAATGGCGATGACGTCTCCTCCAAGTTCTAACCCACCCCACATCGTGAGAGCGACGTGACAGGTGGGGTACCTAGAAACAGTCACGTGTGCGCGTGTAAGGATGAAGAGCACGCCGGGAGTTGCATGCTAACTAAGCACATGTTAGCGAAGGGGGGGGGGGGGAGGGAGGTCACGAGGGAGGATTGTGGTTGTTGGGGGGGTAAGTAAAAGAGGTTCCATCGATGGCCGCGCGAGCTTCATCGGCAAACAAAGATTTGCCTTTTCGTGCATGTTCCCTTACATTATTGACCAACGCCGCGGAGTCCGGGGAAAGGCGGCGTACGACATGGTCCAGGTTGCTAAGTCAAATTGGGGTCGTGATTGGGGTCGGGAGCGTCTTGCAAAAAGGAGGAGGGAGGTTGCCTTAACGAAGGCTTTTGAGTGACGTGTGACGGTTGCACGAACAGCTCATGCTGTGAGAGGTGCTAATCGTGAGCGGAGCTGCCTTGCGGGATTTAAACACACCGTCGCTTCAATTTGACGTGTACCAGCTCCCCCCTCAACCCCAGTATATATCTATTTATCTACTAATAATATATTGTGCTTCAATGCATCTTTCTTGTGTGAAACGCAGGTTTAAAGCAATTTTTGGAAATAGGTTGAAAAGTGCAATACTAAATCTAAACTGAAACGAACGTGAAGTTTATGTTATTCACGTTTCATCTCAGGAGCAAAAACTGTTTGCAAATACTCTGCTCTGTGTGGAATGAATGTTTGTGCTTAGTTTCCTCATCACATGCAAAGTCTATTATTGCCAGGCGTTGCAAAAAATGTTTACAGAAAGGTCAGCCAAACAATCGAATGAGTGTTTTTGTGTTTCAGATTGCATGAACATGGGTGCCAAAGCTCAGCTAACACCAGAAAAAGAGACAGGTATTTATACCTTTGAGAAAAGAACATACACACACACACACACACACACACACACACACACACACACACACACACACACACACACACACACATATGTATACATGCATACATACACACACATATGTATACATGTATACATACATGCACACACACTTTATATATATGGGCACCATATATATATAAATATATATATATATAAATATATATATGTTGTGCAATTTGATATGAGAAAGAGCAATTCGAGAATGCAGACCCTCGCCAGGACTTCTTTGTGTGGTGTGTTGACGATGCATTGACGATGTAGGTTTATGTTTATGCTACGGAAAAAACAGACGTTTTCTATTTTATTGTATGGATTCCTTTACGGATAATTTTCTGTTTTGTTTTTATTGTGTGGATCCAATTGTATGTAATTTATAGACATACCCACGTTCCACACTTTCTAGACGTATGCACGTTCTAATAGTATGTACTTTATAGATACACTAAAGTTCTTAATATTTTTGATTTTATGCACCGTACTCTGCAGTGTGTTGTTGCTGCAAAAGCATTTTCAAAGCAAAGGTTATACTGGGTGGTTTGCCATTGCCTTGCCAGGGTTGTTTATACATGTGATATCCTTGTAAATGCTGTGCATCAAGTAAGGAAGCAGCACCTACCGTTTTTAAAGTTTTTGGTTTGACTCGGCCAGGGTTTTAACCACCAACCTCCCAAACTCAGAAAGACACTCACTATTTTGCGATCAAGTCTGGTAATGTATCTATTATAGAAAACTCTTTCTAACCAATCACTCACTCAAATGAATGGTTAGTTCTTCCTCAGTGTGATAGAAAACTGAAGGTTTGCATGCTGATGCAACTTGAAGACAATATCCCAGGAAAAATCAAAACCCGTCAGTAGATGTCCATAGACAAAAATAATCGCAAATAAAATGTGGCCAGTTTAGCCTCGCTCTGCTCACTGCAGGTCACGTGACCCAACACAATGGAGTTTCTACTGACCAACGTGAACGAGCACATCTTCAACTTCTTATTTGAAACCTTTGCCATATTTACATTAAAGGGTTGGTAGGAAGGACTCGAGGTCCTCAAGGTAAGAATACTCACCTCTAAGCATCCTGCCTGGGTTTTAATCCCAAATTCCCAAAGCCAACTATAAATTGTCATATCTCACAGGCAGGGTGATTCATCAGTATGTGTTCCCTCCAGTGGATGGACATCAAACCGGGCGTCCCGTCTGCTGGCATTAGTTGGTGGACGTTAAATATCCCACTGTGCCCTTTGCAAAAGGTAGACAAGCTATTGCCGGCACAATCCACAAATTCATAATTCCTGTCTTAAACTCAATAAGTTCAGGCCTGGCAAGCTGGTTTGTGAATTACTTGATCCAAACTTCCTTCGGCCAAACCCACAAGAATGTGGGGATAATTGTGCCCATTAAAGAAGAAGAAGAAGAAGCCGTGATAACATTAAAAATTACTATAGCTGTAATTTTTTTAATAAGGTGCTCATTCTAATCACTAATTCTTAATTTAATTGAGTTATTTCACTGCTTGCAGAATGCAACCACAATGCACTCCATCAAATATATAAAGCGTATATTTATTATGTATGCACATAGGGTACACCCAATAATTTACTTGCAGTCTGCCAGCATGCCCCAATGATATATATATGTATATATATAAACATATAGCGAACCATGGTGTCTGTCTGTGCGTTCATCTGTCTGTCTCTCGTTTACGGTGGCGCCTTCCCATGCAGCATTTGAAAAACTCCTGATTGGTTATTTATCATTTTTATTTCACTTTTCTTGATGCAATATAATCAGTCACTTTATTGTGCTTTCCAGTAATCTTTTTTTAAATCACCATCAACATCTGGATTAAAGTGGATGTAATACAGATCTTTATAAAACACACAATTTAACAGCGCTATATTTTGCCCTCTTTTTATAAATTCAACCTCTGCTGCACGATGTTTCACCACCAATTCATGGTGGGCGGTATAAGTAGCTCAGAGCTTTGGGTCTGAGTGAAACCAAGAGTGCAACACAATTAACTTTTTTAAAGTCCATGAAATAATTCAAATTGATAGATTAACTCCAAATTTTCCCATAACTGGAGACCGGTAATTTTGCTAGTACCTACCGGTATATAAATGTATTGCATCTGATCGGGGTAAACGTCGTAACCACAGCATGTATAATGCTGAATGATACCTCATTTAAGAGCTTTTGGGTCCGGACAGTGCATGTGCAAGTGCAAGTTTAGAAATATCGATATTTACACAATTACGAGTTATGTACATTTTTGTTGCGCACACTGGTGGTGTATAGACATTGTATGTACACCCACCGGAAGTAAAAAATAATAATACAACGACAAACTATTCAGTCAATTCAATCAACGTATAATTATGTTTCTTTCAATTTACCTCACCAAGAAAGCTTATCAGCCTTAACAGTTAATCACTATTTTGCTGTCAAAGTTGTTGCAGTGTCCATGTGTTTTATACCTCCCCCCCCCCCCTACCCATGCCCACACCCCCAAGCATTCTCCCTCCCACAAATCTCCGGATGTCCCTGTTCTCTGCTGTTGTACTTGTGTGCTTCCCTCTCTCCCCATCTTGTCTCCCGCTCCCTTTATTGTATGTTTTGTGTGTCCGTTTTCTTTTGTGATTAATGTTAGCTCTTGTATACAAAAAAAGGAATAAAAAAAAAGAAAAAAAAGGACATTCTCAGCAAAATACATAAATATCCCACACTCCATTCAGAACAAATACCCTTACAAACGGAACTTGGGACTCCTTACAAATGGCAAATGCTTCCACTATCTTTTCATGCACATGTGAGACATACAAAATAACGCTCTGACAATGCATTGTGTGTGTGTGTAGAAGAACGAGGTTTCCCAGGTGGTGTATAACCTCAGAGTTGCTGGTTTTCACACCTACCAGAGGTAAAATAACAAGCGTTACGCCTAGGTCCCCCTGTCGGTGAAGTGATGTGAGTTGACAAAGTGGAAGACGCAAGGCGGCCATCTTGGATTTTGACGTGGCGACCCAATTTTCAATAGCGTTCTCCCTTATGCGTAGATACACCCACACACCAGATTAAAAGTTAGTAGTTTATTTATTTTTCAAGATATTTCGCTCACAAGGTTCAGACATATATATGGTGGCGGCCATCTTGGATTTTGACTTGGCGACCCAATTTTCAATGGCGTTCTTCCTTATGCCTAGATACACCCACACACCAGATTAGAAGTTGGTACTTCGCTTATTTTTCAAGATATTCCGCTCACAAGGTTCAGACATACATGGCGACGGCCATCTAGGATTTTGACGTGGCGACCCAATTTTCAAGAGCGTTCTTCCTTATGCCTAGATACACCCACACACCAGATTAGAAGTTGGTACTTCGCTTATTTTTCAAGATATTCCGCTTACAAGGTTCAGACATACATGGCGACGGCCATCTAGGATTTTGACGTGGCGACCCAATTTTCAATAGCGTTCTTCCTTGTGCCTAGATACACCCACACACCAGATTAGAAGTTGGTACTTCGCTTATTTTTCAAGATATTCCGCTTACAAGGTTTAGACATTCATGGCGACGGCCATCTTGGATTTTGACGTGGCGACCCAATTTTCAATAGCGTTCTTCCTTATGCCTAGATACACCCACACACCAGATTAGAAGTTGGTACTTCGCTTATTTTTCAAGATATTCCGCTTACAAGGTTTAGACATTCATGGCGACGGCCATCTTGGATTTTGACGTGGCGACCAAATTTTCAAGAGCGTTCTTCCTTATGCCTAGATACACCCACACACCAGATTAGAAGTTGGTACTTCGCTTATTTTTCAAGATATTCCGCTTACAAGGTTCAGACATACATGGCATCAGACATACATGGCGGCGGCCATCTTGGATTTTGACGTGGCGACCCAATTTTCAAGAGCGTTCTTCCTTATGCCTAGATACACCCACACACCAGATTAGAAGTTGGTACTTCGCTTATTTTTCAAGATATTCCGCTTACAAGGTTTAGACATTCATGGCGACGGCCATCTTGGATTTTGACGTGGCGACCCAATTTTCAAAAGCTTTCTTCCTTGTGCCTAGATACACCCACACACCAGATTAGAAGTTGGTACTTCGCTTATTTTTCAAGATATTCCGCTCACAAGGTTCAGACATACATGGTGTCAGACATACATGGCGGCGGCCATGTTGGATTTTGACGTGGGTTGCACCCACACACCAAATTAGAATTCGGTCCTTCGCTTACGCACGCACGCACGCCTGCACGCACGCACGGACGAACGGACGCACGCACGGACGGACGCACACACGGACAGAGGGGAAAACCATAGTCCCCCTTTCGCTCCGCGGTGCGACGGGGGACAAAAATAATAATATAACTACAAATTATTCAGTCAATTCCATCCAACGGATAATTTTACCTTTTGTTAGTGCCAATTATGCTGTCTTGGAGTTGAGGAATTGGAGCTATGAGTGGAAGGGGGAGGGGGCATCATATAAAATTATTAATCTCGACTCAAAATCTGCAGACATAAGCATCATATAAAATCTACTAATATGTTGCAATATCATTGAAATTAGTGTTGAATTACAGGTTAATCGTATTTGTTTTTGTTTTTTTCAGATATAGAGCCTGATTGTAAAGAGATATCATTGGAAATCCCTCCGACCAATTTTGGGTGAGAGAGAAAGAGACAGACTCTGCTGTTCATTACTTCTGCCACCAAAAGTGGATGGATGTTATGTTTTCACCCCTGTCTGTCTGTTTGTCCGTTTGTCTGTCTGTCTGTCTGTCTGTCTGTCCTTTTGTGAACAAAATATCTTTAAAAGTTGTGGATGGATTCGGACAAAATTTGGCAGAGATGTAGGCTGTAGCATATGCGACAAGGACGAGATAATTCGATTTTGCTGAAGATCCAGATTCGGATCCGGCTACTAAAAATTTTAAAGTGATTCTTCAGCATTGGGAGATAGGGTCAAAAACGATACATAGCAGGATATCTCAAAAAGTTGTGGACGGATTTGGACGAAACTTGGTGGACCAGTTGGGTGTCTGACAAGGAAAAATCGATTCGATTTTGGTGAAGATCTGAATATGGATTCGGATATGAGGATTATTAAATTTTTCAAGTGATTCTTCACCATTGCGAGATTGGGCAAAAACTATACATAGCAGGACATCTCAAGAAGTTGTGGACGGATTTAGACGAAACTTGGTGGATCAGTTGGGTGTCTGACAAGGTAAAATAGATTCGATTTTGATGAAGATCTGAATATGTATTCGGATATGATAATTATTTAATTTTTAAGTTATTCTTCACCATTGGGAGATAGGGCCAAAAACGATACATAGCAGGATATCAGAAAAAAGTTGTGGACGGATTTGGACGAAACTTGTTGGACAGGTTGGGTGTCTGACAAGGAAGAATCGATTGGATTTTGGTGAAAATCTGAATATGGATTCGGATATGAGGGTTATTTAATTTTTTTAAGTGATTCTTCACCATTCGGAGATTTGGCCAAAAACGATACATAGCAGGATATCTCAAAAAGTTATGGTCGGATGATTTTGATTAAATCTGATTCTGGATTGTGATTTTCTGTTCTACTCTGAGATACAAAACATAAACCGTTCACCTGGCGGAGGTATGCTCTCCACTAAGTGACGTTGTAGTATAATTATGCTATTGTATTATTATTCCGACATCGTAGCCAAACGGATGTGCTCTGAACTTGTGAAGTTGAATCACCTTCGTGATATACTTGGAGGTCAAAACGATCCGAACGCAGTTTCTCCATACACGGAAAGTTTTACACCGTGCCGCACATGCCAGGTGAGAGGCACGCGGACCCCCGCAGACCCCCGGGGACCTCCGGCTCGCAAACGGCCGCGCGGCCCGATTCGTCGCCTGTAAATGGCTTCGGTGACCTCGGTGCTCGAGCCGCTCGTACTCGGGCAATTCATTGGCGGCTGTCGGGCCGCGACCGCGCTCCGCTGCTGAGTGGCAGATGTGCTGGCGCATCCCAAAGGCGGAGGGGTTGGAGCTCCGCGCGCTGCCTAACTCGGAATGTTGATTAAATCCGCGGCGCACAAGAACGAGAGCGTGGGGGAGGGGGGAGGGAGGGATGCTTAGGATAAAGAGGGAGCTCAAGGTGGAGGGATGAGGTGCGGAAGGAAATGAAAGAGGAGGGTCGTGAAGCGCCCTGTAATCTCCCAAAACCCGTTTAAGTCTGTGCATCTTGTAAAACCACGTGGCTGGAATTCTGAGCTCCCGATCGCTCATCGATGAACGAGAAGCTCGTTCGAGAAGCTCAGCGAATGGTAACATCACCAACGCCGAGGAAAGACAGGTGTCCCTCCTGTAATCCACGGGGACGGGAGCGGTCACGCGACCGCTCAGACCGGTGTACCGCGCGCGACGTTTGGGGTTCCAGGCACGCGACGCCACGTCTCCCGAGCACACGGCTTTAATTCCCCGTCTCCCTGCCATTTACAAACTCATTTACGGCGCAGAATCTCCGATCCGCAGCCGCCCCCGGGACAAGTGGCAAGGCGAAACGTGCTCGCGTAAGCGCCGGAGACAGGTAACCCAGGTACGAGCGCGGCGGCGAATGAAGGCGAGAAAACTAAGATGAACGAGCGAGAGGAGCCTCGTGGCACCGGGAATCTTCAATAACATTGATGCATGTGCGCTCGAAGGCTCCTCGGCGCGGCGGCACAACACGAGGCTCCTGGTTAATTGGGCACGTCCGCGGGCTCGATGTGCTGGAACTGCGGAGCGGCTAATCAGCTCCTAATTACACGACTCTTTTATGGCGCCCGTCGTCTCCAGGACGCGAGGCAAGCGCAACATCTGTGTTACCACCGATCCGGTCTCTCTGATAAATAAATTTAAAAAACGACCTTTGCACGCAACTAAGGTTGTGGACCCGGCGTTAGGAGAGCTTCTGCGATAAAATAAATAAATAAATAAATAAAGGATTCCATTCGCCGAGATCCGGGAAATTCGAACGAAATCCTGAAGAGGCCATTTTTTTTGTCGCCTTCCCCCGAACTGCTTCGCTCACGTAATTCCCTCGATTTACGGGCAGATTAGGCGCAAGCAGCAGCTTCCCGCCGTAATTACACCTTCGTAACGACGGGCGCTACACACCGCGAGAAGCGTCGTGAATCACCCGGTCGGGAATCCGGCGCGTCGAGGCAAATTAAAAATGGCCGACGAACGGGTGAGGCGAAGAATGGTGGCAAGAGGCTACATTGGTGCCCGAAAGAAGTTGTGGAGAACATGACGTCATAACGAGCGTTTGCAGGTGTGTTTAAAGCTGCATGGACATTTATTTATTTATATCCGACGTTGTCCTGCTATCCGTCAGGGCGTCCATTAATTTACAACAACATCTCTGAGCTCTTCCTCGAACCTCGGTCTTCCTATTTCAAAATATTAAATCGTTTCAAAGTCGTTTCAAAATCGTTTTCAAAATCGTTTCAATCACAATCAGAATCAGATCAATCAGAATCAGCATCGATCAGAATCAGAATCAATCAAAATCGGGATCGAATCAGGATCGAATCGTTTTCGAATCAGGATCAGATCGAATCAGGATCAGGCTCAGAATCAGGATCAGAATCAGACTCAGATCAAACAGAATCAGATCAGAATCAGAATCAATCAGAATCGGGATCGAATCAGGATCGAATAGTTTTCGAATCAGGATCAGATCGAATCAGGATCAGAATAGAATCAGATCAGGATCGAATAGTTTTCGAATCAGGATCAGATCGAATCAGGATCAGAATCAGGATCAGAATAGAATCAGAATCAGATCAGGATCGAATAGTTTTCGAATCAGGATCAGATCGAATCAGGATCAGAATCAGAATAGAATCGGATCAGAATCAGAATCAGATCAATCAGAATCAGAATCGATCAGAATCAGAATCAATCAGAATCGGCATCGAATCAGGATCGAATAGTTTTCGAATCAGATCGAATCAGAATAGAATCAGATGAGAATCAGGATCAGAATCAGATCAGAATCAGAATCAGGATCGAATCCGAATCAATCAGAATCGTTTTCAAAATCGTTTCAAAGTATATTAAATCGTCTTTTTGTGCTTCGCGCGCGAAATTAAATTGCTCGGGTGGTCTCTGGGATCCATAATGGAGAGGAAGGAGTCCCGGTCGGAAGGCGTCGATTCCCTCCGGTGGGAACTTGACTTTCTCCACACCGAAGGAACCTTCAACCTATTAAAAATTTGTGGAAGCAATCGTGTTTCCGCTGCTTATAAATCCATCAGCACCAGAACATTGTTCCCAGGTAATATTATTCTCCTCCAAGCTCCGCTGACAGGGAGCCATGAACTACAACGAGATTTTGGGGGAAAAATGTGGAAACCCCTGTAAAGTCGTTGTTGTGACGTTTCAAAGACACACAGTGTTTAAACTTTGAGCTTCAGGACCGAGAGTTCGATTTGGAGGTGCGGGGTGGGATGATGGGATCAGAGAAAGATCCTCTAATAGTGGGGGCAGCTGCGGTCCTCCCACAAAGCCTCGGGCACCCCTCCCCGCCCCCCACAAAGCCTCGGGCCCCCCACCCCGTCCTCCCCTGAGCTCGTGATGTAACGCCGTAACCAGCTCGAGTGACACAGTCAAAGAGATGTTGTCAGGATGCGCGGGTCATAAATCGTTAGCCAAGAAATGGATTTCCATTAGAGGCGGAGTGCGGGGGGTGCTCGGGGTGCAGGGGGAGAAATTCATGCAAAAAACATGACCGCAGGGACGCTACATCTGTTAGTATTCAATTACAGGGCGCCCGCCATTTGTTAAGGAGCGCCGTGTCATTGTCAGGTAATGAACACGTGTAATTACATCCACGCCTTCACCCCGGAGCCCCTCATTAACGCAGCCACTTTGTGGAGCCTCGTCTCTTCAGGCTCATTGCCCGGGCTCGATGCGCACGTCACTGCAAGAAGGGAAGGGTCAGAGTTAGAAGAAGGGGAGCAATAGGGGGAGGTTGGGGAGAACGGATCGTGCGACCTAAGGGGGAAAGGGGAGGAATTTGGGAACGCGCAGTCGGGCGGATTACTTATCATGGCCTCTATCACTGTGTTTTGGTATGTTTCCAATTCAACCACCATTCTCTTCTCTTCACCTTGCTTTTTATATATGTACGATTGTACGTATATATGTATGTATATGATACATGTATATATTATACGAGCAAAAGTAACCGGCGTTGCCGGGTCACAATGAATCGCTTCCTGACGGGAATATGATAAACGCAATCTGGGTCCATCATCTAAAGCAAATTTTAAAAATCGATCGCAGGTACAGTGGCCTGTGATGCAGTGGAGTGACACCCTATCCCATGGAAGTTACACTCACAAACGCCTTACGAAGTACCAAGCTATGCTTCTCCAATTTAATAAACCATTCGTGTAAGACAATGACATTCTTTTGCTCCTTCAGCTGACAGTTTCGTTTAGTTTCAGTAACACACACAGTAACACACACAATAACACACACAGTGACACACACAGTAACACACACACACAGTAACACACACACACACACACACACACACACAGTAACACACACAGTAACACACACAATAACACACACAATAACACATACAATAACACACACAGTAACACACACAATAACACACACAGTAACACACACACAGTAACACACACACAGTAACACACACACAGTAACACACACACAGTACCACACACACACACACACACACACACACACACACAGTAACGCACGCACACACACACACACACACACACACACACACACACACACATCTCGTTTTTTCATTTCTGTTCCTCACAATTCTCTCTCTCTCTTTTATTCACACACACACACACACACACACACACACACACACACACACACACACACACACACACACACAGTAACACACACACACAGTAACACACACACAGTAACACACACATAGTAACACACACACACACACACAGTAACACACACACACACACACACAGTAACACACACACACACACACACAGAGTAACACACACACACCAGCACCGATCTCGTATACGGTATAGCGAGATGCGTATATCGATCATCGGCACCGATCTCGTATAGAGAGATGCGTTTTACCTGACAAAGTAAAAAAAAAAAAAAAAAAAATCTTAAACAAACCAACAACGCCGCGTCGGCAACCATCCATTTTGTCAACCATTACATCAACCAACCATCCATCAACATGTCCATTTTGGCGATCGACACAGTTTACGGGATCGTTTTCTCAAACGCCGACTATATATATATATATATATATATATACCACTGTATATCTATCCCGGGCCCTGATCTTGCATAGCGAGATGCGTTTTATCCTGACAAAGATAAATAAATAAAAACTAACACGAGAACAAAAAAACCAGTCTCATTTAAATAAATGCATATATACACTTAGTTATAAAATCGAAAGATATGGTAAATTTTGTCAGATTTCACTCCAGATTTGGACATTTATTTAGTCTAGAGCATCCAATCCTCATATCCGAATCCAGATTGTGATGATATGCTTCAATTATGTAATAGTGATCGATCGTTTTTCCAAGGCAGGGCACGTTTGAGTAGGCCGAAACAAAATGGCAGCTTAAGAACCCAGCGAGGTGCAGTGGCTGACCAAGATGGCGGGCCGCCATATTGGTACACCACCACATCGGGCATTTTTCTTATGAGCACCCCATTAATCATCTTCAAAAAGGGTGTTATAACACACCCAAACACCCAGTTTTCATCATTGCCATCTGTTGGAGGTCCAGGTGTATGCATGCAAATTTGGGGCCACTAGGTTTCATGGTTTTGGAGTTATGGAGGAGACAGATGGACAGACAGATGGACGTCTATGATTAACCACCACTAACATCCTTTTTTAATATGATTAACCACCACTTGGTGAATGCTATTCAGGCTGCTTTTGCAACCATTGCGTTACAGTAGACAGAGCTCCTTTTTTGTTTTTACGTACCCATTTTTTTATTAAGTAACATTTTTGTGAGATATACTAACCATCCCCTCCCTCCCCTCCCTCCCTCCTTTCCCACCTCACCCTTCCCTCTCTCTGCTCCCTCTCCCTTCCCCTCCCCCCTCGATCCTCACCCTCCTTTCCCCTCCCGATCCTCCTCCTCCCCTTCCCTCCCGATCCTCCCCCACCCCCTTCCCTCCCCTCCCCTCTCCCACCCCTTCCCTCCCCTCTCCCACACCCTTCCCTCCCCTCTCCCACCCCCTTCCCTCCCCCCTTCCCTCCCCTCTCCAACCCCCTTCCCTCCCGCCCTCCCGATTATTCCCCACCCCTTCCCTCCCGATTCTCCCCCACCCCCTTCCCTCCCGATCCTCCCTCATGCCCTTCCCTCCCGATCCTCCCCCACCCCCTTCCCTCCCCTCCCCTCCCCTCTCCCACCCCCTTCCCTCCCCCTCACCCCATTCCATACCCTCTCCCCCTTCCCTCCCCCTCTCCTTCCCTTCTGACCCCAGCCATCCTCTCCTCCTCCCCTAATCCTCTCCTCCTCCCCATCCTCTCCTCCTCCCCATCCTCTCCTCCCCCACCCCCTTCCCTCCCCTCTCCCACCCCTTCCCTCCCCTCTCCCACCCCCTTCCCTCCCATTTCTCCCCCACCCCCTTCCCTCCCATTTCTCCCCCACCCCCTTCCCTCCCATTTCTCCCCCACCCCTTCCCTCCCGATTCTCCCCCACCCCCTTCCCTCCCGATTCTCCCCCACCCCCTTCCCTCCCGATTCTCCCCCACCCCCTTCCCTCCCGATTCTCCCCCACCCCCTTCCCTCCCGATTCTCCCCCACCCCCTTCCCTCCCGATTCTCCCCCACCCCCTTCCCTCCCGATTCTCCCCCACCCCTTCCCTCCCGATCCTCCCCCACCCCCTTCCCACCCGATCCTCCCCCACCTCCTTCCCTCCCGATTCTCCCCCACCCCCTTCCCTCCCGATCCTCCCCCACCCCCTTCCCTCCCGATCCTCCCCCACCTCCTTCCCTCCCCTCTCCCACCCCTTCCCACCCCCTCACCCCATTCCATACCCTCTCCCCCTTCCCTCCCCATATCCTTCCCTTCCGACCCCAGCCATCCTCTCCTCCTCCCATAATCCTCTCCTCCTCCCCCATCCTCTCCTCCCCCACCCCCTTCCCTCCCCTCTCCCACACCCCCTTCCCTCCCGATTCTCCCCCACCCCCTTCCCTCCCGATTCTCCCCCACCCCCTTCCCTCCCGATTCTCCCCCACCCCCTTCCCTCCCGATTCTCCCCCAACCCCTTCCCTCCCGATCCTCCCCCACCCCCTTCCCTCCCGATCCTCCCCCACCCCCTTCCCTCCCGATCCTCCCCCACCCCCTTCCCTCCCGATCCTCCCCCACCCCCTTCCCTCCCGATCCTCCCCCACCCCCTTCCCTCCCGATCCTCCCCCACCCCCTTCCCTCCCGATCCTCCCCCATCCCCTTCCCTCCCGATCCTCCCCCACCCCCTTCCCTCCAGATTCTCCCCCACCCCCTTCCCTCCCGATCCTCCCCCACCCCCTTCCCTCCCGATCCTCCCCCATCCCCTTCCCTCCCGATCCTCTCCCACCCCCTTCCCTCCAGATTCTCCCCCACCCCCTTCCCTCCCATTTCTCCCCCACCCCCTTCCCTCCCATTTCTCCCCCACCCCCTTCCCTCCCATTTCTCCCCCACCCCTTCCCTCCCGATTCTCCCCCACCCCCTTCCCTCCCGATTCTCCCCCACCCCCTTCCCTCCCGATTCTCCCCCACCCCCTTCCCTCCCGATTCTCCCCCACCCCCTTCCCTCCCGATTCTCCCCCACCCCCTTCCCTCCCGATTCTCCCCCACCCCCTTCCCTCCCATTTCTCCCCCACCCCCTTCCCTCCCATTTCTCCCCCACCCCTTCCCTCCCGATTCTCCCCCACCCCCTTCCCTCCCGATTCTCCCCCACCCCCTTCCCTCCCGATTCTCCCCCACCCCCTTCCCTCCCGATTCTCCCCCACCCCCTTCCCTCCCGATTCTCCCCCACCCCCTTCCCTCCCGATTCTCCCCCACCCCCTTCCCTCCCGATTCTCCCCCACCCCCTTCCCTCCCGATCCTCCCCCACCCCCTTCCCACCCGATCCTCCCCCACCTCCTTCCCTCCCGATCCCCCCCCACCCCCTTCCCTCCCGATCCTCCCCCACCCCCTTCCCTCCCGATCCTCCCCCACCCCCTTCCCTCCCGATCCTCCCCCACCTCCTTCCCTCCCCTCTCCCACCCCTTCCCGCCCCTCACCCCATTCCATACCCTCTCCCCCTTCCCTCCCCATATCCTTCCCTTCTGACCCCAGCCATCCTCTCCTCCTCCCATAATCCTCTCCTCCTCCCCCATCCTCTCCTCCCCCACCCCCTTCCCTCCCCTCTCCCACACCCCCTTCCCTCCCGATTCTCCCCCACCCCCTTCCCTCCCGATTCTCCCCCACCCCCTTCCCTCCCGATTCTCCCCCACCCCCTTCCCTCCCGATTCTCCCCCACCCCCTTCCCTCCCGATTCTCCCCCACCCCCTTCCCTCCCGATTCTCCCCCACCCCCTTCCCTCCCGATTCTCCCCCACCCCCTTCCCTCCCGATCCTCCCCCACCCCCTTCCCTCCCGATCCTCCCCCACCCCCTTCCCTCCCGATCCTCCCCCACCCCCTTCCCTCCCGATCCTCCCCCACCCCCTTCCCTCCCGATCCTCCCCCACCCCCTTCCCTCCCGATCCTCCCCCACCCCCTTCCCTCCCGATCCTCCCCCATCCCCTTCCCTCCCGATCCTCCCCCACCCCCTTCCCTCCAGATGCTCCCCCACCCCCTTCCCTCCCGATCCTCCCCCACCCCCTTCCCTCCCGATCCTCCCCCACCCCCTTCCCTCCCGATCCTCCCCCACCCCCTTCCCTCCCGATCCTCCCCCACCCCCTTCCCTCCCGATCCTCCCCCATCCCCTTCCCTCCCGATCCTCCCCCACCCCCTTCCCTCCAGATTCTCCCCCACCCCCTTCCCTCACATTTCTCCCCCCACCCCCTTCCCTCCCATTTCTCCCCCACCCCCTTCCCTCCCATTTCTCCCCCACCCCCTTCCCTCCCATTTCTCCCCCACCCCTTCCCTCCCGATTCTCCCCCACCCCCTTCCCTCCCGATTCTCCCCCACCCCCTTCCCTCCCGATTCTCCCCCACCCCCTTCCCTCCCGATTCTCCCCCACCCCCTTCCCTCCCGATTCTCCCCCACCCCCTTCCCTCCCGATTCTCCCCCACCCCCTTCCCTCCCGATTCTCCCCCACCCCCTTCCCTCCCGATCCTCCCCCACCCCCTTCCCACCCGATCCTCCCCCACCTCCTTCCCTCCCGATCCTCCCCCACCCCCTTCCCTCCCGATCCTCCCCCACCCCCTTCCCTCCCGATCCTCCCCCACCCCCTTCCCTCCCGATCCTCCCCCACCCCCTTCCCTCCCGATCCTCCCCCACCCCCTTCCCTCCCGATCCTCCCCCACCTCCTTCCCTCCCCTCTCCCACCCCTTCCCGCCCCCTCACCCCATTCCATACCCTCTCCCCCTTCCCTCCCCATATCCTTCCCTTCTGACCCCAGCCATCCTCTCCTCCTCCCATAATCCTCTCCTCCTCCCCCATCCTCTCCTCCCCCACCCCCTTCCCTCCCCTCTCCCACACCCCCGTCCCTCCCGATTCTCCCCCACCCCCTTCACTCCCGATTCTCCCCCACCCCCTTCCCTCCCGATTCTCCCCCACCCCCTTCCCTCCCGATTCTCCCCCACCCCCTTCCCTCCCGATTCTTCCCCACCCCCTTCCCTCCCGATTCTCCCCCACCCCCTTCCCTCCCGATTCTCCCCCACCCCCTTCCCTCCCGATTCTCCCCCACCCCCTTCCCTCCCGATTCTCCCCCACCCCCTTCCCTCCCGATTCTCCCCCACCCCCATCCCTCCCGATTCTCCCCCACCCCCTTCCCTCCCGATTCTCCCCCACCCCCTTCCCTCCCGATCCTCCCCCACCCCCTTCCCTCCCGATCCTCCCCCACCCCCTTCCCTCCCGATCCTCCCCCACCCCCTTCCCTCCCGATCCTCCCCCACCCCCTTCCCTCCCGATCCTCCCCAACCCCCTTCCCTCCCGATCCTCCCCCACCCCCTTCCCTCCCGATCCTCCCCCACCCCCTTCCCTCCCGATCCTCCCCCACCCCCTTCCCTCCCGATCCTCCCCCACCCCCTTCCCTCCCGATCCTCCCCCACCCCCTTCCCTCCCGATCCTCCCCCATCCCCTTCCCTCCCGATCCTCCCCCATCCCCTTCCCTCCCGATCCTCCCCCACCCCCTTCCCTCCCGATCCTCCCCCCACCCCCTTCCCTCCCGATCCTCCCCCATCCCCTTCCCTCCCGATCCTCCCCCACCCCCTTCCCTCCCGCTCCTCCCCCACCCCCTTCCCTCCCGATCCTCCCCCACCCCCTTCCCTCCCGATCCCCCCAACCCCCTTCCCTCCCCTCTCGCACCCCTTCCCTCCCCTCTCCCACCCCCTTCCCTCCCCCTCACCCCCTTCCATACCCTCTCCCCCTTCCCTCCTCCCCTAATCCTCTTCTCCTCCCCCATCCTCTCCTCCCCCACCCCCTTCCCTCCCCTCTCCCACCCCTTCCCTCCCCTCTCCCACCCCCTTCCCTCCCCCTCTCCCTTTCCTCCCCTCTCCCCCTTCCATACCCTCTCCCCCTTCCCACCCCTCCCCTCCCCCTCTCCTTCCATACCCTCTCCCCCTTCCCTCTCCTCCCCCTCCCCTCCCCCTCTCCTTCCCTTCCGACCACAGCCATCCTCTCCTCCTCCCCCCATCCTCTCCTCCTCCCCCCCATCCTCTCCTCCTCCCCCCCATCCTCTCCTCCCCCCCATCCTCTCCTCCCCCCCCATCCTCTCCTACCCCCTTCCCTCCCCCTCACCCCCTCTCCTTCCATTCCGACCCCCTCCATCCTCTCCTCCCCCCCCCATCCTCTCCTCCCCCCCCCCCATCCTCTCCTCCCCCCCCCCATCCTCTCCTCCCCCCCCCATCCTCTCCTCCCCCCCCATCCTCTCCTACCCCCTTCCCTCCCCCTCTCCCCCTCTCCTTCCATTCCGACCCCCTCCATCCTCTCCTCCCCCCCCCCCAACCCGACCCCCTCCATCCTCTCCTCCCCCCCCCCCCCCCCCCCAACCCGACCCTCTTCATGTTCTCGTCAGGAAGGGACTCATTGTTACCCACCGGGTTACTTTTGATGGTATATCAATCTATATATATATATATGATCAAGGCACCTCCTAGCTTTAATGGTGAGCACCAGCCACGAATTATGTCTCACACGGTAAATACCGCATAACCCGCAAGGAACCAACAGCCTGTCTGCCACACAGACCATCGTTCCCACCAGTGCAAACCAAAACCAGGGGGTGCGGTGCGATCGGCGGGGATAATAATCAACGAACATAACAGCGTGACGAGCGCTGTCCCGATCTCCTGTGGACCGAAGTCCTAGACCAAAGCGTCACCTCCGACCCAAAGGGTCTTCTGGAGGCCTCAGCCCGGCCACTCTGTCAACAGACAAAGGTGACGCTTTGGTCTAGGACTTCGGTCCACAGGAGATCGGGACAGCGCTCGTCACGCTGTTATGTTTGTTGAATATATATATATATATATATATATATATATATATATATATATATATATATATATATATATATATATATATATATATATATATATATATATATATATATATATATATATATATATATATATATATATACATATATATACATATATATATATATATATATATATATATTGTTACGATTCTCTCGCCGGCCTTCTTCCCCTTATCAAGGGGGGATTAATCCCCTTGTCTTTACTGGCCTGGCAGAACCGAGACTTATTACGTCCTTTCCGGGCGAGCGCAAAAGGGTTTCGGGACCAAATTCTCGCTCGTACCTAAGTACTCGCGCCGCCACGGAAACGAGGTAGCAAGCCTCGCACTAACCATGTGTGGTTGGAGTACGCCGAGCGGTTTGCGTACACGTGATCCACGCAGTCTCAATTAATGGACCCCGATTTAAGCGGTTCTATTCGTGCCACGCTTAGTCAAATGGAGAAATCACGGGAACGATCGAATCAGGAAGAAAGAAAGAACACTGATTGAATGATTCCCACACGTATTTACAGTTCCAGGACGAAGAGACACAGAGTAATCCTTATACAGTCTTAACTTATCCCTGGGACAACGGGCCCGTCTCATTCACACTCACACAGGGGATTGCAGATTGGCAGGTGTTCCCCAACGCATCCAGGGATGGTCCTCGTCCAGCTCTCCACGGTCCCCGGCACATCCCGCGAAGATGGCGGCAGGCGAAGACAGGGGCTCGTAGTGCGTCTCTCGAACGAAGGAGATATCGGGCGGAACGGCAAGGGGGCGGACTTTTATGGCAAAGGGGCGACTTTTACAGCAAAGGGCGTTTACTCAGCCGTTCTTTTGCAAGTGTGGCAAGGCTCATCAAGCTCATCAAGCATCGCGCGTTCTGGCTGTAAGTTCAACAACGAGTCCTTCTCCCGTGCAAATTCTCCAACGAGCAAGTCCTTTCCCGTAACTGGTGCAAGTCCTTTCCCGTAACTCGTGCAAGTCCTTCCCCGTAACTGGTGCAAGTCCTTTCCCGTAACTGGTGCAAGTCCTCCTCTGCAAATCCAGTCGAGGGCTTTGCGCAGCGGGTTTTATAGCTACAACCCCCGAACCTTCTGGAACTCACCAGACTCTTCTCACCACGCCCTCTGACGCCACCACCCTCGAGCTCTGATTGGTGGCTCATGCTTACGGTCATTGCTTCTGCCGCTCCACCTCGACTCCGCCCCGATCCTCCTCCGCCTCCCTCGTGTTAACTCGCCCAATATGAACCAACGTTAACAAACTGTATTGAGGCTACAGACGTAGGATGATTGGGGCTAGGGTGGCTGGGAAATCGGTGGCAAGTAGGGCCTATTCTCCTGTCTTTACACAACGCAGAACTAACACAGGAAATGGCCTATTCTCACACATACTAATAAATAACTATACTACAAATGAGGCTACATGTTGCTTGTGTGACTATCTATGGGGGGCAAACCTTTAACATTTATTGAACTCACTGTACAAACCTCAAAACCGTAACACTGCCCCCCTCCCTCGTCAGACTCATCCCCGAGTCGAACCTACTAACACTGGAACGACCGGTTTTGAGAATGAGTTGGGACTAACTTTTAATTATGTGTGACACTTAGATGTGGTTCCCCCTAACATTTATTCTAACCCGTGTATGCGACAGTTTTACGACACTAAATATGTCCCACCTACTGCGTTGTGTAACTAACTCTAACAGACTCACGCCCACAACTAACCGAATTGCGGAATTATCTTCAAACTACACATAAAGCCGGTGGGCAGCATCTATTATTTACAAGCACAAAACCTACTTATTTACAGTTCTATAACCCAGGACCTGTTCCTTGTGGAAAGAAGATTGGAGGGGAGAAAACACAGCAATGCACCAATACACAAAACACATTTCAAAAAGTTCACATTTGCTGCTGGTGTCTGGCATCTTCTGTCTTCCTGCATCTTCTTGCTTCCTGCATGTCGCATCTTCTGTGTGCAATAAAACTTCCAGTTATTCTTTCCGAGCACACCAATAATAAAATGTACAAAACACGTGTTCGTTTTATTGGATTTGCCAGCAGGGCCAACCCTATGTGGTCCAACTGCATGACATTGATGCCACTCAAAACCAGTGGTCCAAAGATGCAAGGTGAGTTTGCAGCAAAGTACTGCACCACAAAGTGTAAGGCCACAAAACCGGTGGTCCATAATGTGTTATGTGATGATGTGGCAGCAAGTGCTGCACATGTGCAGCAAAGTTATAACAAATGAAATGGCAGCAAAGTGCTGTGCTGTTCAGCTGCACAGGTGTAGCAAAGTGCAGCAGGGTGCTGCACAGTTCGATGTTGCTGCACAACTCCTCCTCCAAAGTGGGTCCAGGGGTGGGGGGAGAGACAAAGCACAGTCAGCAAAGCGGAAAGGGCACAGAGGTACACAGCAATACAAGGTAATGCAGCATGAGGGGCGCGGAAGAGCGAGCAAAGCAAGCTCGTCCCTAACCGTCCGGGCCCCCCAACGTCAGCTTACACTGCCCTTGTCTCCCATATCCCCCTCTAATTCCAAATTCGTCTTCCAATCCCTCCAAGGAAGGAAGAGATGGAACCAACACAATGTCACTCTACGTCGTGATGCGTCTTACTCACTAAAATCAGTCACTTGGTGCTGGTATGGAGTTCCGTTTCCCTTGGTGAATGGATGTGGATGGCGCGAAGGGATTTCTCAATTCCTAACTAAACTAATGACATTAACTCAGTTAAACTCCCCGGGGTCATACCCTGCCAATTGGCCACCTTTACACTATGTGGTTCTAAAAACCTGATTCCCATTGACCACTCTGTGGTGCTCTTCCGAATTTGGGTCTCACTCCCCAATTTTTCATACTGTGCCCTTGCACAATTTCGGGGCTGGGTCGTGTGGCTCGGGCTAGCATAATTGGGCTAGGAACAGGTCCTGGGCACTTACCTGCGCACCTCCGCCACTGAAGTTGCCACCCGAGCTTACCTGCTCCTGCGACTACCTAAACCAGGGAAGACCCCTCCTGGCACTCTACCCCTCTGATGACCTCTCTGGCATTGGGCTACCCGGGTCGTTCTCCTGGATCCTCGGGCCCCACTGAACAACTACTCACAACCCTAACTGGCTCCCAGAGCCTACCTGCGGCCTCACCTGGCCGACAAACTACCAGTGGCGGGGTGCTCCAATAACCATACGCACCAACAAAGCCACACGCCCAGCCATTCCACAGACTCATGCACCCAACCAAGCACTTCTGGCTACTTCCCGCACCACAGGTGTCAATATCCAAACAATTTACCTAAGCCCTCTACCTGGCTTTACACTACCCACCCTGGGTATTCGTGAAGGGGTCCATCTCCCCCCATTCACTCCTTCGCACCATGCATTCCACACCTTTTACTTCACACCAAGCATTCCACACCATTTATTCCGCACACCATTTATTCACACACCACATTCGTACACCTTTTTCCATACACTCCAACACAACTCCAATGGTTCTCCATACACAATTCCTCGAACATTACTACACACACACAGCATCATCTAGCTGACTACTTCCCCTGAAACTCGTGCTTTCCCGTCTTCCCTTACACTAAGCACTCCCTCGTCATTATCATCCACCTAATCAAACTACGTCCCCTCTACGTGGTACAAATGTTGCTACTTAAATCTTGTCCTCTACCGTCATCCTTCTAAATCCTTATCAATTATCCTAGCCCGCCCTCGGCTAGCTTCGGTGCCCCATGGAGGTAACCATCGCTGGTCCCTTCATGCGCATGTCACTGCCATCCCCCTAAGCTAATGCTCATGAGCCCCAAAATGTGAGGAATGGTAAAACGACTATTCCTACACACAGGGTAACATTCCCCAACACTATCGCCATTCGTCCACTGTACTATGAGCCTCTCCATGCAGAAATACATTTTCGTCACAGCTCGGCTTCGAAAAGCCGAGCGATGCATGCGGGTGGTTGGTTGCCTGTAGATTGGGTCCGTCCGGCATTTTTGATCCAGGGGAGGAGGCTTTGTTGGGCCAAGGTTCAAGGCGCCATCCCTACGTGGAGCCTTGCGGTCCCATGCGAGATGGCCCAACCGCCCACGGTCGGAGCACCGCAGCCGCCAGGGGGGCGTGGCTCCGACCTCTCCTTCCTCCCCCTGAACCTTGCCGTTTGCCTCTTTCGCCACGGTACGGCATCAACAATACAGGGCGGGGCCTGGCACGAACCATGCACGGCGCTCCTTGTGAGACCACCGCAGCAGCGATCCCCGCCGATCCCTGCAGCACACAGAGCACACCACGCACCGAGGGATCGCGTCGGCTATACGTCACGCTGAACGCTGCCCCGGTCTGCGTCGATGCTCGAGCCGCGTTCTCAACACACCTCGCGACCCACTCCTCACTCATACACTGCGGTGCTGCAGCGCATCCCATACATTCCTTTACACAATCAGCCATCGCACACCCTCGCGTACACTCTCCCGTTACGTACTCCATAACGTCCATGGGTGTGCACTCTTCTGGTACACACCCAATCATGCGCTCTGGTGTGTACTCCTGCACACTCTCTACAACACGCTCCGGTGTGCACTCTCTCTCACTTTCCTCGGCCATCGCACACTCTGTCTCACACTCTCCTTCGACGCACTCTTCCCACTCACATTCCATCATACACTCGCGCTCCGGTGCACACTTCTCTCGCACACGTGCGCCATTCGCTCGCATACACCGCACAAAGGACCTTCCACGAGCATGCGGGCTTCGTCTATGCCCCAAGCGCGCCAAAAATCTTTTACCACCAAACACTTTCGTGCCATACACACCCCTACTCACCTTGGGGATTCTCTTCTCCACCAGCACCTGCAAACCTTTACTGGGGTTAGCAAGCCCGACATCACGATGCAAACACAGACTTTGCGCGCATTCCATTTCTTCCCTCTGTGCTATATCCTCTATTTCTGCCGTCTCTTCGGCCCCAATTGTTTCTACAATTTCTATGATTTCTTTTTCTCGCTCGACGACTGCCGGCGCGCTTAAAATTTTCTTTTCCAATTCGGCGGCCGTCGGCTTTTCCACACCCTGAGTCGCAATTTCTATACCCTCGGTCCATGTAGCCGCGCTCTGCTCTACCCCGCTCTCCACGCGTTCCTCGCACTGCGTTACCTCGCCGCGTCCCTTTGCGACCTCCTCGCCCAGCTTGCGCCTTATGTCCTTCCCTGCTTCTTTTATCTCTTTTTTCGACGCCACCATAAATTTTTCCATTTCCCGGGTGGATTTGTCCCCCATTTCTTTCAATTGGCCACCCATTTTGCTTTACAATTCATTTTTCACCTCTTCCAATTTATCACCCATTTTTTTTATGTCCCGGGTGGATTTGTCCCCCAATTCTTTCCTTTCCTGGGTGGATTTGTCACTCTGGGCGTCCATCTTTTTCTCTTGGATATCCATTTTGTTTTCCAACCGCTCACCCATTGCATCCATTTTATGATCCGACTTTATCATATAGACACATATTTGTGCCATAAATAATTGGAAGTCCCCTGGCACCGCGGGCTCGGCACTCGCCGCCACGTGCGAGGCGCCGCCATTTTCTACCCCTACGGCCGGCCCCTCATCAACGTCCTCCTCTTCTCCCAATTCTTCCCGTGGGTCCTGGGTCATTGATTATATCTCATCTTCTATCCCCACTGGCATTCGACCGCTTTGGCTAGCCATGGCACGAATTTAAATTTGGTTCTTAAAAACTAAATTTCGGTTGCTCGTAATTTTGGAGTGTGTTAAGCGCACTTCGGGTCCTATCCCAAACTCCTGACACCAATTGTTATGGTTCTCTCGACGGCCTTCTTCCCCTTATCAAGGGGGGATTAATCCACTTGTCTTTAGTGGCCTGGCGGAACCGAGACTTATTAAGTCCTTTCCGGGCGAGCGCAAAATAGGATTTCGGGACCAAATTCTCGCTCGTACCTAAGTACTCGCGCCGCCACGGAAACGATGTAGCAAGCCTCGCACGAACCACGTGAGGTTGGAGTACGCCGAGCGGTTTGCGGGCACATGATCCGCGCAGTCTCAATTAATGGACCCCGATTTAAGCGGTTATATTCGTGCCACGCTTAGTCAAATGGAGAAATCATGGGAACGATCGAATCAGGAAGAAAGAAAGATCACTGATTTAATGATTCCCACACGTATTTACAGTTCCAGGACAAAGAGACACAGAGTAATCCTTATACAGTCTTAGCTTATCCCTGGGACAACGGGCCCGTCTCATTCACACTCACACAGGGGATTGCAGATGGGCAGGTGTTCCCCAACCCGTCCAGGGATGGTCCTCGTCCAGCTCCACGGTCCCCGGCATGTCCCGCAAAGATGGCGGCAAGCGAACACAGAGGCTCGTAGCGCGTCTCTCGAACGAAGGAGATATCGGGCGGAACGGCAAGGGGGCGGACTTTTACGGCAAAGGGCGGTTACTCAGCCGTTCTTATGCAAGTACGGCAAGGCTCATCAAGCTCATCAAGCATCGCGTATTCTGGCTGTAAGTTCAACACGAGTCCTTCTCCCGTGCAAATTCTCCAACGAGCAAGTCCTTTCCCGTAACTGGTGCAAGTCCTTTCCCATAACTGGTGCAAGTCCTCTGCAAGTCCAGTCGAGGGCGGTTTTATAGCTATGCCCCCCGAACCTTCTGGAACTCACCAGACTCTTCTCACCACACCCTCTGACGCCACCACCCTCGAGCTCTGATTGGCAGCTCATGCTTACCGTCATTGCTTCTGCCGCTCCGCCTCGACTCCGCCCCGACATTCCTAGTAACAATATATACATACATACATATATATACAGTGCGCATCAAAAAAAAGGTTATCCGAATTCAAGGGGTTAATATGCAAAGGTTATTTATTTTGACAATTTACATGTGGTTTACTAATTAAGAGGAGATCCTCAGCTTTCCATTGATACCTTCCATGCATCATTGCTGTCACACATGACTGAGTACATGTTCATTGAAAATGACAAGTTCAAATCGCATTTTTACAAGTTTGGCTAATCGATGCAAGTCAGGATAATTGGTGCAAAATGAACGTCAGATGTGCACTTTTCTCAGGAATGATTGGCCTTTATGCACCCACACCTTCAACATGTCCACCTCCCCTTTCAACACAAAGCTCACAGCGGCGGAGCATGCCCTGAACTGCTCGGCTCACCATAGCCAGGTCATTGCGCAAAGCATCCACTTCATGTCGAATACAGCCCTGCAATTCGTCAAGATCACGGGGAGGAGTTACGAACACCTTGTTCTTTAAATGTCCCCAAAGGAAATAATCACATGGTGTGAGATCAGGTGATCTTGGCGGCCATTCCACTGCATGGTTGAGGGCGATGACTCAGTCTCCAAATAGTTCCCTCAGTCGACCTCGGACCGCGACAAGACGATGTGCTGGGGCGCCGTCTTGGGCCCAGAGATATCTGAAGACACCACGAACCTGTCGCTCAAAGTTCTCCTCCAGCTGCGGTGAAATTTCATCATTGATCATCTGCAGATACCTGTTACCATTGACATTCCTTTGAAAGAAAAATGGTCCGATCACCTGACCACTTCCACAAAGTCCCAACCAAACAGGCCACTTTTGTCGATTCATGTTGGTGACAAAATTAAATTCCAGGGGTTGTCCTGTCGGTGCATATTCAAGAACATTATGGGTATTGACCTTGCCGTCCATGGCGAAAGCAGGTTTGTCGCCGATAACGAGATACCGCAGGAAATTGACATCTGCTTCGCAATGTGCTATCAACCATCTGGCAAGCACCAGCCTCCTGGCAAAATCCCCTGGCGTAAGTTGATGCCGGATGTGAATCCGATGTGGATGTTGGTGGAGGTCCAGTCTTGTGATTCGGTTGAATGTTGCCGAAGGCAATCCCGTCCCATTTCGTCTTGCGCTGGTATCCCTAGGATGCTCCAAAACTTGCTGCCTTACTGCTGCAATGTTCATTTCCGATCGCCCAGTGCGCCTCCGAACCAGAATTCTCCTTGTTGCGGTTGAGACGAGTGCCATGCTCTTGGTATTTTCTAACATTCGCCCAGAAGCAGGGAGCTAACTCCAAGGGCCTTTCACTCACTCACCGCAGGCAGGTTGGTGGTCTTTCCGTCTTCTACCGACTCCTCTCTGGCCTTGCCCCCCCCCCCCCCCAGCTCTCTCTGGGCTCTGTCCCGCAAATATTCCTACAGGTCGCACAAGATCTGCCTGCAACCCTCTTATGGTCTAACTGCCAAAATCAAGACTCTCTGCTCACCTTCGCTCCTTCATTCCTCTTTTCTCCCACCTCTGGAACAAACTCCCTCACTCTCTTCAATCCCACTCCACCCTCCAGGTCTTTAAAACAGCTGTTCACCACCATCTCTTATCTTCCCCCATCCAAAACCTTGATCTTTTCTACCCCCGCTAATTTCACCCCAATTCCACTTTTTTGAAATACCAACTTCTGTCCTGGAAGTCCTTGGTGTCCTTGTGTTTTATACTTCTCCCTCCCCCCCCCCCCCCCTTCCCACGCCTCCTCCCCCCAAGCCCTCTCCCTTCCACACATCTCCCTGCTCTCAAATGTTGTGTTTGTGTGCTTCCCCTTCTCTCCCCATCTTGTTTTCTGCTTCCTCTTTTTATATATTTTGTTTGTCTGGTTGATTTGTTTGTGAAGTAAATGTTAGCTCTTTCACGAGCCTCGATTCAGTATACAAAAAAGAAAAAAGAAAAAAAGAAGAAAAAAAAAGAAGATTTTGGCTGCTGGAGGCTCCCGTTCTGGGAAACGTTCCCTGAACGCATCACGAGTTCACTGCAAACTTCCAGTTTGGTGAAAGGTTGAAACCACGAACGTCTTGGAAAAATCAGGAAACTGGTTTCTGTAGTCCTGATTCAGTCGTAAGTTGAACCATCTTTTCAATGACTCAGACTGTCTCTAAACCCATACACTGTAGGCCCATCTTAAATACCCATCTTAAACAAAGGATGACGCAACCGACGATTACCAGGCCAGCTTAACAATTTTACATAATCAACTTGGCAGTCGACAAGTAAAGCGTCCATTTAAAACTGTCTTGCACCGATTAGCCAAACTTGTAAAAATGCGATTTGAACTTGTCATTTTCAATGAACATGCACTCGGTCATGTGTGACAGCAATGATGCATGAAAGGCATCAATGGAAAGCTGAGGATCTCCTCATAATTGCTAAACCACATGTAAATTGTCAAACTAAATAACCTTTGCATATTAACCCTTTGAATTAGGATCACCTTTTTTTTGATATGCACTGTATGTGTGTATGTATGTATATATATATATATATATATATTGTTACGGATCAGGGGGACGGCACTCCCGTTAGCAAGGGGGGGGGGGGGTAATCCCCTTGTCCTGTTAAGCTGGCCATCCGGCTGGTTTTGGTACTTGTAACGCTCTTTTGCGGGGTGGGATTGATCAAGGTTATTGGTCCAGGTATTATCCCGAATACCTTTATCAATCCCTCCGCAAAACAGGGAGACAAGTACTGCTCGAATCCCGGACGAGATGGAGTTTGCCGAGCGGTTTAGCAATCTGGAATCTGAGCCGTTAGCAATAGACTAACCAGATTCATAAGCGGTTCTGCCGAAATCGTGCCACAGATATTCAATAGGGAAAACACGAAGACGATCGGACGAGAAAGAAACCAAAGTAAGAGGAGGAACAGGTATTTATTAACTATTTACACAAAACCAAAGAAACCAAAGGAGAAACGAAAGCAATTTACAGAAGAAGAAGAAGACACAGCGCAAATCCTTAAACAGGCTTACTTAAACCCACAGGACAATACAGGCAGACTCACACGAATAGGGAATTGCAGGCAGGAATGGCTGGAGGGATGAGAAGGGCAGACGGTCCACGGAACGGGCGGCAGGGAGGTGCGGGGATCGCGACACGACGTCGAGGTCCCGCTTGAGCGTCCACGCTCCGGATCAGTGGTGAAAACCCAGTCATCAGTGCTGGTTGGTATCGCCCACGAGCGTGCCGACTCTCACTCGCCGCAGGATGTTCACGCCAAGAAATGAATGGTCGATCCTCTCTCCCTCCTCTCTCAACTTCTCTGGTCGTGCTCCCTCACTCATCTGCCACGAAAAGGCTTGCGCTCACGCTTATATTGCGCATGGTGCGATCAAGCCGCCAACTCCGATGACACGCCTACCGGTTGGCTCACCTCGGCGCTGGTTGGTCGGTAAGGGCTCTCTGGACTCACCTTTGATGATGAGGTGGTGCCATGCCCGTGCTCTGTCGGCTCCTCCCCCCTTCTCTCCGTTCTTGGCCTCATGCGTAATGGAGTTTGGGGTGAAGAAAACAGCCCAATGCAACGGCGGCGAACGCTGCCTTACTGTTACTTCAAGGAGACGATTGGGGATATTGAAAGGGGCCTATCTTATTTGATTGATGCAATGTAGAGTCAACTATTGGAAACACAGCCTTACCTGGAACACATAATAATGACATAACTATAGAGAGATCCTAAAGTGTCCTACGTGTTGTACATGGACTAACTAAGGTGCAGTCTTTAATTAACAGCCAATTAAGGGGACATGTACACAGGGGTCATTTACAAAGGAATTTACTACTAAATTTACATGTGAAGGTTCTAAAAACCGTAACACAGCACCCTCATTCCTCATGGCACTTCGCGGGCCAAAAACTTTACTTAATGTGACACTCAGGTGTGGTAACCCTCTACTATTAACCTTGCCCTTGAGTGTGACAGTTTAAAAACACAATTAAGTATGTCCCGCCTGCTACGTTGCATCCTGCCTTACAGATTCACACCCACAGGATAATCGAATTACGGAATTATTCTCAAACTAAACATTTAGCCGGTGGGGAGCATTATTTACAAGTGCTATTATTTGTATTTACATGGCAACCCAGGACCAGTCATTTCTTTGGGAGACAAAAAAAGAATCCTGCGAGAGGGAGGAAAAGCATGCACTGCACCGATACACCACCTCTACATGCCCGGGTATGCAGAATTGATATTGTAATGCATCCCCGAGCATGCAAGCACCAAAGCACCAATAAGCACCATCAAGCACCATCCAGTGCTACATTGCACACACACAATAAAAACAAACTGATGGTCTTGTTCTTCTTCTGCTCCCTCTGCTGGCCGATGTCTCTTCCTGGTGTTGTCCTTTCTTCTGGCTTGCTGCCTATTTGCAATATAATTAAAAGGCACAACACGCGTCCAATTATTATTATTTTTTACTTATGGCCAACAGGGGCCAACTAAGGGTGGTCCACCTGCATGACAAAGGGGGCCACCTCACCGTGGTCTGCAAGCAAACTTTCCTGGGCCATCGTGGCCGGTCCCAGCAGAGGGGCCAGGCCCCAACACGTGGGGTCCAACAGTGGTGCTCGGCCACAGTACCGTGGTCCATATGGGTGTGGTGCTTAGCCACAAATGTGTGGTCCATAAGGTGGTGCATCGATCCAGGCAGCTGGCAGCGGCAGCTCGGGCACACAGATGCGGCTCCCGCACGCTCTCCCTCAGTGCCCAGAGAGCACGGTCCATGGGTGGGGAGGAAGACAAAGCAGAGTCAGCGATGGGTAAGGGCACAAGGGTACACATCAATAAAGGCAATGCAGAGTGAGGCGCGCCTGGAGAGCGAGGGGAGAAAGCTCGTCCCTAACGTACGCCACCCCCCCCCCCCCTGTCACCTACTCTACCCTTGCCCTTACCCCATATTTACACAACAATTTACAATTCGTCTCTATCGTCTTGTCTTCCCCATATCTCCCCTGATCCAAATTCATTACCAATCCCTCTGAAACCAAATTTGCCATCACCCAATTCATCATCAATCCCTCTTAAGGAGGAAGAGATGGAACAACAACACAATGTCACACCCACGTCATGATGCATCTTACATCCCAAACATTTGCAACAAAAATAAACAAACCATGGTGTGGAGTTCTATTGTCACCTCAGGTGAGTGGATGTAGATGGTGCGAGGAGATTTCAATCCTAACTATCCTCTTAATGACTTTAACGTTTTTTACTCTACCCGCGGTCTTTCTCTGCCAAACCATTGGCCGTCTTACACTATGCGGTTCTAAAAACCAAACTCCCATTGACCAAACTGTGGTGCTCATCAATTTGGGGTCTCACTCCCCCGATTCAACTCCCTGTGCCTTTGCACAATTTCAGGGCTGAGTCGTGTGGCTCCCCTAGCAGGTCTACTCACCTGCACACCTCCGCCACTGCAGTTCCCTTCGAGCTTACCTGCTCCTTACCCTAACCTATCTAACTGGGGGAAGGCCCTCCCTGGCACTTACCCCCTCGGTGCCCTCTCTGGCACTGGGCTACCCGGGTCCGTCCTCCGGATCCTCGGGCCCCACTGAACAACTCTACCGGCTCCCAGAGCCCACCTGCGGCCTCACCTGGCCGACATCCTCACAGGGGCGGAGTGCCCGTTTAACCACACACACTAAAAGGCCACACGCCCAGCCATTTACACGTCACTAATGCACCCATCCAACCACCATTCTACCACACGCACCACAGATGCCAATATCCACCACAATTTACCTACACCCTCTACCTACTCTTAAACTACCCTCCCCGGGTATTCGTGAAGGGGGCCATCTTCCCCATCCACTCCTTCCGCACCAACCACTCCACTCCACGTTTTCCACCATACTCACTCCACACCATCCATTCCATACTCCATTTACTCCAGACCAGTTATTCCACTCAACCATTCTCTGCACACCTGTGCTTCACTTGCACACCTGTTGCATCACACCTGGTGCTCCCTGCATCCTCCTTCCTCCAGGACCATTCGCTCAATACAATGCACAATCACCTCACACCTTTCACAATACGCTGCCCAATACACTTTCAATTCTCCAAACCATTGCCTCAGGCACTCAGATGTTCCAACGCTCACACACACATCTTTCCCGAGCATTGCCTCTCAATTCCTCATTTCAACATGCTCACCAGCAAAAACTTCCATACGCAATGGCTCATTCAAAAAAACCACAAACACACTGCATCATCTGATCTACCTGGTGCCCTTCTAACTTAGTGCATCCCCAGTCATCCCTTACACTATTGCACATCCCACATCATTATAATCCACCTAATCTATTCTATGTCCCCACTACAGGTACAATGTCGCTACTTGACCCTACAGTTACCTATTGTCATTTCTCTAGGTCCCTAATCCATTTATCCAAACCCTCCCTGGCTTGGTTTGCACCGCCATAACCCCATAACTAATATAATGCTCATGTGCCCGGGGGATGTGAGGGATGGTGGATTTGCCATCCCTCCACATCGGCTATCTCTCACTATTAATTTTTGCCCATCCAATTTTCTTGCCAATCAAAATTTTGCCAATCCTTACTGCCAATCATCTCCGCCAATCAAATTTACCAATCAAATTTGCCAATCAAATTCCCTATCCCTACCATCGTCCATTAATCTGAGCTTTGGCGCGTCGTTACATTCTCACAGCTCGGTTTCGCAAAACCGAGCAATGCATCCGGGTGGTTTGGTCTACTGTAGGTTGGGTCCCTCCGGCATTTATGATTCTGGGGAGGCGGCATGTTCGGGCCGAGATTCCACGGCCCATCGCGGCGCAGAGGTTTTCGGTCTCCGGCCCGATGGCTCAATCTCGCCCGGCCGGAACGCCGCAACCACAAGGGGGCGCCGTCCCGACCCTTCCTACGTTCTCTCGCACCGGACCGGTCGCCTTGCCTGGCAAGGCCCGGACTCGACCGTGCGGGGCGGGGCCAGGCCCGGGTCGTGCACGACGCTCCGAAGAGGAGCGACGCAGCACAGATCCCCGCCGGGTCCCGCAATACCCAAAGCCCTGCACGGACCGAGAGCTCGCGTCGGTTAAACGTCAGTCTAACCGCTATCCCGTTTAACGTCGATGCTCCCCTTACATGCTCACACCACTCGTTCCGTTCGTTGCTCATACATCCCATACTCTCCGTCAATTCCACCACCACACTCTCTGCTACACACCACTCACTGTCCATACACTCCATAACACACCTTGGTGCACACTCGTCGTTCACACACGTCTTGCGAGCACTCTCCCTCGGTACGTACTCCGTACCACTCATGGGGGTGCACTCTTGCATCCACCCACTCACGCGCTCCGATGTGCCCTCCCGCACCCACGCCACCACCAACTCAGGTGTGCCTCCTCGCACACGCTTAACCATTCCAAGTGGGCATTCTCGCACCCGCTCCACCACCAACTCACTCTCCGTGTCACACTCCGTACACTCTGTTTCACACATACCCTCTGATGTGCATTCGCTCTCGCACCCGGTATCACTCCCATACTGTCACACACTCACTCTCCGACGCACACTTTTTCCTCGCAAGCGTGCCATTTTCTCTCACACAGCACACCACGGACCTTCCACAAACGCCCGCGGTACGCTGGGATCCCAAGCGCGTGAAAATTATTTTTGCGCCAAAAATCCTCCCGCAAAACCTCTTAGCACCATATACCACCTTACTCACCTTTGGGATCCTCCTCTCCACGCGCACCTGCAAATCTTTATAAGGATTAGCAAGTACGGCATCAGGATGTGAATTCAGACTTTGTACATTATCCACCTCTTCCTCCCGCTGTTGCTCTCCCAAGTCCATCTCTCCAATCCCAATTTCCACCACTGCTTCGAATGATTCGGACTTAATTTCTTTTTTTCTTTCCCTCGACGACCGCTGGTCCGAATAAAATTTTCTCTACTTCGGCGGTCGCCGGCTCCCCCATACCCTGGGTCGCGATTTCTACCCCGGTCCAGTTACCTGTGCTTGGCTCCACCTCGCTCAACCCGCGCTTCTCAACCCACTTTACCTCGTCACGTACCCCCGCGACCTCCTCGCTCAACCTGCGGTTAACCTCCCTCTCCAATTCCTTCTCCTCATATGTGGCTTTTCCCCTCACCAACCCCTCATTAATTTCTTTGGCTTGGCCAATTATGCCCCCCAGTTTGTCCCCTAATCTGCTTCCGAATCCCTCCAATTTGCTTCCTAAATTGTTTCCTACTCCTCCCAATTTGCTGTTTAATCCCTCACATTTGTTGTCTAAACCCTCAAATTTGGCTTTTAGCCCCCCGATTTGATTTCCCAATCCTCCAATTTGGTTTCCCATCTCGTTTCTCATTGCTCCAATTTGGCCTCCCAATTGCTCGCCCTGAGCCCTCGTCTCATCCCTCTGCAGGTTGAGGGACGCCTGCATTTGCGCCATAAATTGCTCCATGAGGGCTTGCATGTCACCCACCCCCATTTGCGCAGCGGGCGTGGCCGTCGCCGCCATGTGCGAGGCGCCATCTTGTGTGCCTCTAACCTCGTGTGCGAGGCCGCCATCTTGTGCACCTGAAATCCCCTCTACCGCATTCGTATTGCTCTCCTCCTCTCTCTCTCTCCCAATTCCTCCCTGGGGTCCTGGGTTACCTCCAAACCCTCTTCTTCTACCCCCACCGGCATCCGACCGCCTTGATCATCCATGGCACGATTTAATTTAGATCTTACTACAATTTCGGCCGCTCGTAATTTTGAGTGCGTTAAGCGCACTTCGGGTCAAATCCCACTCCCAGACACCAATTGTTACGACCAATAGCAAAATTGGTGTCCAAAATTTGGCCGAAAGAAATTTAGTCCCAGGTTCCAGATCCCACTCCTGACACCAATTGTTATGGATCCGGGGGACGGCACTCCCGTTAGCAAGGGGTGGGGGGGTTAATCCCCTTGTCCTGTTAAGCTGGCCGTCCGACCGGTCCTGGTACTTGTAACGCTCTTTTGCGGGGTGGGATTGATCAAGGTTATTGGTCCAGGTATTATCCCGAATACCTTTATCAATCCCTCCTCAAAACAGGGAGACAAGTATTGCTCGAATCCCGGACGAGATGGAGTTTGCCGAGCGGTTTAGCAATCTGGAATCCGAGCCATTAGCAATAGACTAACCCGATTCATAAGCGGTTCTGCCGAAATTGTGCCACAGATATTCAATAGGGAAAACACGAAGACGATCGGACGAGAAAGAAACCAAAGTAAGAGGAGGAACAGGTATTTATTAACTATTTACACAAAACCAAAGAAACCAAAGGAGAAAACGAAAGCAATTTACAGAAGAAGAAGAAGACACAGCGCAAATCCTTAAACAGGCTTACTTAAACCCACGGGACAATACAGACAGACTCACACGAATAGGGAATTGCAGGCAGGAATTGCTGGAGGGATGAGAAGGGCAGACGGTCCACGGAATGGGTGGCAGGGAGGTCCGGGGATCGCGGCACGACGTCGAGGTCCCGCTTGAGCGTCCACGCTCCGGTTCAGTGGCGAAAACCCGGTCGTCAGTGCTGGATGGTATCGCCCACGAGTGTGCCGACTCTCACTCGCCGCAGGATGTTCGTGCCAAGAAATGAATGGTGGATCCTCTCTCCCTCCTCTCTCAACCTCTCGGGTCGTGCTCCCTCACTCATCTGCCATGAAAAGGCTTGCGCCCGCGCTTATATTGCGCATGGTGCGATCAAGCCGCCAACTCTGATGACACGCCTACCGGTTGGCTCACCTCGGCGCTGGTTGGTCGGCAAGGGCTCTCTAGCTCCACCTTTGATGACGAGGTGGTACTACGCCCGTGCTCTGGCGGCTCCCCCCTTCTCTCCGTTCTTGGCCTCGTGCGTAATGGAGTTTGGGGCGAAGAAAACAGCCCAATGCAATGGCGGCGAACGCCGCCTTACTATTACTTCAAGGAGACGATTGGGGATATTGAAAGGGGCCTATCTTATTTGATTGATGCAACGTAGAGTCAACTATTGGAAACACAGCCTTACCTGGAACACATAATAATGACATAACTATAGAGAGATCCTCAAGTGTCCTACGTGTTGTACATGGACTAACTAAGGTGCAATCTTTAATTAACAGCCCATTACGGGGACATGTACACAGTGGTCATTTACAAGGGAATTTACTACTAAATTTACATGTGAAGGTTCTAAAAACCGTAACAATATATATATATATTGTTACAGACGCGGTTTTGGATGTTAGTTTACCGAGCGGTTTGGTATGACCGTGTCTGCACAGTTTACCCGATTCCACTCGAACGTTGGCCGAATCGCGCTATGCTAAATCAATGAAGGAAAGGACACAACGGCTGGGTTAAATGACACGACACCAGGGGTACAGTTCTCAAGACCTCCGGAGGAGGATATAATATTTGTATGCAGAACGTTTTAGATTACACGCACAAGAGGTACAGCACAGAAAGGTGGGCACTTAAACACGGTCTTATCTTAGCCCCGACAGACCACAGATAAACGGGACAAGACTGACTCACACAGGGATTGATGGCAAGGAAGGGCAGAATCGATGGCTCAAGGTGCACCTTGGCTCAGGGACAGGATCCACACGGTCCGGTCCAGATATGCGGGGAGGTATCGTCGCGCTGGAGGTGGCGTCTGTTTCTCCTCAAGCTGGGGGCGCATCTTACGTCACCTCCGGTAAGGGCTGCGTATATCCAGCGGGGAGTGACACGCCCTCGGCTCGTTAGCTCCGCCCCAGATGGAATCGGTCCGCCGCTTCTTATTGGGTGCGTGGGGGTTACCGGGCTCCGCCCTTGACGAGGAGCTGACAGTCAGCCCCTGTGTGGTAACCCCGTCGGAGCACATGGGCAATGGCGGCTAACCAAGCCGGAGTGAGGACGCGCACTCCCCGCGCCGCTGTTGTTGTTGTTGGTGTTGTTGTTGTTTCATGAGGAAGAGATGCGGGGAGGTATTGGGAGGTCCTAAACTCACTACTGGTGCCATACAATCACATTCTGGTGCAACGAAGAGTCAGAATTAATGGAAACGAGTCCTTAACTGACATAGACTAAGAATAACTAGCAAGATGTCCTATAGTTGTCTACGTGAGATGCGGTGAACCTGGGCACGACATTTAATGGGGGAAAAAGGGGAAGGTCGGTTCTACAGAGTGTTGTTTACAGACAATGGGACTAGGGAGTGGGGGATTGGGGATAGTTGGGGAGTATTGGGGAAATAGGGGAATATTTACAAGCGGATATGGATGGAGGCCAAATCCCATATCCGCAACATTGCACCCTTCTCTACCTCGGGGCGTCCCGACCCGATAAATTTTTAGCTACGTTAGTGTGGCACTCAGATGTAGTTCCCTCTACTATTAATTCAACCCTGAGTGCAACAGTTTTACAGATGTTCACAAATGAGTAAATATGTCCCCCTGCGACGTTGCACCCTTCTCCTCACAGAAACACACCCACAGGATAACCGAATCGCGGAAAGAATTCTCAAACTAAACATACAGCCGGTAGGGAGCATCATTTATACAAGACTATGCTGATATTTACACGACGATCCAGGACCTGTTTTTGGAGGAACACATGCAGATGTTATGCATAGAGAGAGCACGCATGCCAGCATCGATACACCAACCCACGAGTGCTCTGTGGCCCTATGGCCTTTAATAATGTGCAGAGCACCCCATCCAAGCACCAAAAGCACCACCCCATCACACAGTCAGCACCATCCGGTGCACCAATAAAGTGTTTATAGTCACCGGTGGTGTCGCAGCCGGCCGATGTTCTGCCGCTGGTCTTGCCTTCATGTGGTGCACTTGGCCTTCTGGCTTCTTTCAAAAATAAAGAAAGGTGCCAACCGCGTCCATTTCTTTATTGTGGCCGTCAGGGGGCCAACTATAAGTGGTTCACCTGGATGGCATAGGTGCCACGTTGACCCATAGGTCCATCCACGGGTGGTGCTTGCCCGCAAGAGAACTGCGGTCCATGGTGGGCGGCCACAAAAATTGCGGTCCATATGGTGTATCGATCCCGGCAGCAAGCAGCGAAAGTGCAGGCCCACAACTGCGGAGCCAGCACCTCTCTCTCCTCTCTCTCTGCCCCAAAGCCAGATCCTCGGAGGTGGGAGACAAAAGAAGCAGACAAGTGAGTAAGGTGGTAAGGGCGCAAAAGTGCACGCAATACAAGGTAATGCACACTGGGGGCACATGGGAACCAGGTGAGACAGGTACGTTCCTACCGTACGCCCCTCCCCCCACCAGGTAACCTACATTGCCCCTCCCTTACCCCTTACTGTATCCACAAAACACAACACTACCCATAAACATCTACTTTACTAATCAACAAACGTCCCTACTGTCTTTCCCGTTCCTCCCATAAACCAAATTCGTCTTCTCTCCCTCCTAACCAATCAAATTTGCCATTTCCAACTCTCATCAAAATTTGCCATCTCCAATTCAACATCAAAATTTGCCATCACCAATTCATCATCAGACCCTCCTAGGGAGGGAGAGATGGAATCACCCCAATGTCTCATCCACGTCGTGATGCGTCTCACCAATCCACACAGCAATTCTCATTTCCTGCACACGGAACAAAGAAAACACAGGTGTGGAGTCATCATCATCACCTCAGGTAAGTGGCTGCGTATGGTGCGACAGGTTCATCAATCCTAACTATTTCCTAAATGACTTAACAACTTTACATTACCCGGGGTCTTTCTCCTGCCAAACCATTGGCCCTCTTACACTATGGGTTCTAAAAACCAATTCCCATTGACCAAACTGTGGTGCTTTTCAATTTGGGGTCTCACTCCCCCGATTCATCTCCCGGTGCTCTCGCACAATTTCTGGGCCGCGACGTGTAGCTCTCCCCGCAGGTCTACCCACCTGCACACCTCCACCACTGCAGTTGCCTCCGAGCTTACCTGCTCCTTACCCTAACCTAACTACCTGGGGAAGGCCCTCTGGCGCTCTCCCCACTCAGTGCCCTCTCTGGCACTGGGCTACCCGGGTCCGTCCTCCGGATCCTCGGGCCCCACTGACACTAACGGCTCCCAGAGCCCACCTGCGGCCTCACCTGGCCGACATCCTCACAGTGGTGGAGTGCCCAAACCAACTACACACACTAACAGGCTACACGCCCAGCCATTTCCACAACACGAATGCACCCATCCACAATACCATTCTGCAACCGCACCACAAATGCCAATATCCAACCACAATTTACCTATACCCTCTACCTAACACTTACACTACCCGCCCCGGGTACTCGTGAAAGGGGTCCACTCTTCCCCCATCCACACCTTCGCACCATGCACACCACTCCATACCACTTACTCCATGTACTCCACACACCTGTACTTGCACACCTGTGCTCCCATACTTGGTGCCGCCTGCACCCTTCTCTCCCCAAGCGCATTCGCGCTGATCCACACACTCACTACTCCACACACTGCTCCACACACCTGTTCAGTTGCACACCTGTGCAATCACACCTGTTCAATTCTCAACCACACGGCATCATCTCAGCTAACTACTCCCCTCTGAAACTTGCGCTTCCCAGTCGTCCCTTTAAACTATTGCGCTCCCTCGTCATTATAATCCACACTAATCTACCTGCGTCCCCACTACAGGTATCAGTCACTAACTAACCTTAACGTCACCTAATGTCATCTTCTAGGGCCCTATCAATATAACCTAACCCACCCGGGCTAGTTTTTCACCGCCATCACCCCATAATCTATAGCGCATTTGCCCCACCTGGGAAGGGTGGCAGGGATGCCACCCTTACCCACCGGGCCCATCGCTCACTACCAATTTTGCACATCAAATTTCAACAAATTAAAAATTTGCCAATCACTACTCATCATCTGCCAATCATTACTGCCACTCCTTTGCCAATCATCAAATTTTGTTTTTCTCTAATTTTGGGGCCAAAACACTAAACTCATCACACAGTCTACTCACTAATGCCTCTCGGTGCGCCAATTTACTTCTAAAGCTCGGCTGAGTACAGCCAAGCCATGAATGCGGGTTGTTCTGTGCCAGCGGCTGGATGCGTCCCGCATTCGGGGCAGGGACGGGGGCTTACCCGGCCCGAGACCCCACGCACCATCTCGGCACGGAGCCATCCCATGGCCCGATCTCGACCTGCCGGCACGTCTCAACAAAACGTGGTCGCCATGACGACCCTTCCTATCCGGCTGCCCGCTCCGCCTAGTGGAGCCCGGACGCGGCCGTTCCAAGCGAGGCACAGCGTGGATCGCGTATGGCGGTTCTTTCGAAACCGCCGTGGTTCGGATCCCCGCTGGTCCTCGCGGCACGCGAAGCTGCCCGACGCGCACCGAGGGCCCGATTCGGCTAAAAGTCACTCTAACCTCTAACCCGGTTACCGTCGATGCTTCCCCTGCATGCTTACGTGCATACGCTACCCCTTTCTTGCTCACCCCTCCAGCCGTTTCCATGCTCCTCGTCGTACCTTCTCTAACACACCCAGGCACAATCACTCCCCTCACAGACTTGGTCACACACCTGACCACCGAACACTTTGGCACACATTCGTCGGTCGCACACCTCACCAACACACCTCTTCGCGCCCCCTCCTCGGTCACATCCTCTGTGACAATCACAGGTGTGCCCTCACTCGCACACCCAACCACGTGCCTCACTACCAATTCCAGCGTGCATTCCCACACATGCTCTACCATTCCAGGTGTGCTTCCTTTCTCACCTGTCACAACCAACTCACGCTCCGTGTCACTCGTACTACTCTCACCTCCACTCTTGACAGCGCACTCTTTCCCCATGCACCTGTCCGTCACACACCTTTCTCGCGCACACTCTTGCGCACACTCTCCCATCACACCCTCTGTAACACTCACCACAGGTGTACACTCTTCCTTACTTTTGACAGCGCACTCTTTCCCCATGCACCTGTCCGTCACACACCTTTCTCGCACACACTCTTGCGCACACTCTCCCATCACACCCTCTGTAACACTCACCACAGGTGTACACTCTTCCTTACTTTTGACAGTGCACTCTTTCCCCATGCACCTGTCCGTCACACACCTTTCTCGCACACCCTCTCCCGTTACATCCTCTGTAACACTCACCACAGGCGTGCATTCTCCCTTTACACCCTCCGTAACACTCCTCACTATGCGCTTCCATGTGCTCCCTCGCACACGCGCTACGACCGACTCACTCTCGCCAGCACCCTCACTCCTTGGCACGCACTTTTTCCTCACACACCCCAGAGTCGGACTTTCTTGCACACCTCGTTTTTCGCACACCAGACCTGTCGCACACTTCACCAACGGCCTCTCACGAACACCCGGGTCCATCTCGACCCCCAAGCTCATTAAATCACCTGGCGCATCATACGCACGACCATATTGGTCACCACTTACACCGGGTCCTCTTCCTCTTCGCTTCTCCTCCATCACCTGCGAATCCCTCATCCGGTTAATGAGCACATCATCACGATCCAAACACAGACTTTGGACCAATTCTTTTACCTCCTCTTTTATCTCTTTCTTATCCTCTCTCCGTCGCTTCTTAATTTCGCTCACCCCTTCTTCCACTTCTTCTAATTTCTGCTTCACCTCTTTTATTTCCCGGTACGTCTCCTCAAGCTCGTCCTCTAAGGCTACCTTGACCGTTTCCATGTGCGTCCTCACCTGCCGGTCCTTCGTCTCCATTACCTCTGTCACCTCGTCCAACCTCGTTGTCAGTCCCTCACGTACCATCTGACATTCCCTCTTCGTCGCTATCAAGTCGTCTTTTAGTTCTTTCTGTGTCGCTTTTAACCCTCCTAATACCGCAGTGTTCCTTTGAACCTGCTCCGTTAGTCCTTTTTGTCCCTCCGTCAGCTGTTCTACTCCCAGCGTCAACTCCTCTATACCCCCTTGCAATTTTACAGTCCCCTTTCTCACCTCCTTCTCCATGCGCTCCTTACAGTGCCTCACCTCCTCGCGCACTCCTCCGACCTCCTCACTCACCCCTCTTCTAATCTCCTCTCCCATCACTTGCATCTCCTGCCCAGATGCCACCCTCATCTGCTCCATTTCCTCCCTGTGAGCATCCAGTTTGGTTTCTACCCCCATTCTAACCCCCTCTATCTGCTGCCCCATTTGTTTAACTTCCCTTTCCGCTTGGTCCCTCATGTCCCTCAATTTGCCTTCCATTCTGTTTTCTAACCCCTCTAACCCATTTCTCACTCCCTCTATCTGATTCTCCTGGGCAGCCATTCTATTTTCTACCCCCGTTAACCCCTCCTGTATTTCCCCTAATCTATCGTCTAATTTCCCAAATTTCTTGTCTAATCCCTTAAAATTATTGTCTAATCCCTCACCGGTACCCCTCGCTTCGTCCCTCATTGCCCCCATTTGGCCCTCTAATCGCTCACTATCAGCCCTCATTCCCACAATTTGGTTTCCCAACCGCTCACCCAATCGCTCAATTTGGCTCCCCATACTCATCTGTACAGCTGCCTGTAGCTGCGCAATGAGGGCCTGCATGTCAATCGGCTGCATGTTAAAGCCCGTTGATACAGCGGGCTCGGCTACCGCGTGCTCGTGCGAGGCGCCATTTTGCGCGCCCGTAACCTCGTGCGCGACGACGCCATTTTGCGACCCTGCTACCCTCACTGCTTCGCTCTCCCCATGTCCCTCATTTTGGTCCTGGATCGACCCTGCCTCACTCTCCTCTACCGGAACCCAGCCGTCTTGGTCTGCCATAGCGCGACTTTCAAAATTCGGGTTTTTTTTTTTTTTTTTTGTAAAACACAATCAAATTTCGCCGTTATAATTTCGAGCGCGTGAAACACGCTCCGGATCGAATCCCACTTCCCGACACCAAATGTTACAGACGCGGTTTTGGATGTTAGTTTACCGAGCGGTTTGGTATGACCGCGTCTGCACAGTTTACCCGATTCCACTCGAACGTTGGCCGAATCGCGCTATGCTAAATCAATGAAGGAAAGGACACAACGGCTGGGTTAAATGACACGACACCAGGGGTACAGTTCTCAAGACCTCCGGAGGAGGATATAATATTTGTATGCAGAACGTTTTAGATTACACGCACAAGAGGTACAGCACAGAAAGGTGGGCACTTAAACACGGTCTTATCTTAGGCCTGACAGACCACAGATAAACGGGACAAGACTGACTCACACAGGGATTGATGGCAAGGAAGGGCAGAATCGATGGCTCAAGGTGCACCTTGGCTCAGGGACAGGATCCACACGGTCCGGTCCAGATATGCGGGGAGGTATCGTCGCGCTGGAGGTGGCGTCTGTTTCTCCTCAAGCTGGGGGCGCATCTTACGTCACCTCCGGTAAGGGCTGCGTATATCCAGCGGGGAGTGACACGCCCTCGGCTCGTTAGCTCCGCCCCAGATGGAATCGGTCCGCCGCTTCTTATTGGGTGCGGGGGGGTTACCGGGCTCCGCCCTTGACGAGGAGCTGACAGTCAGCCCCTGTGTGGTAACCCCGTCGGAGCACATGGGCAATGGCGGCTAACCAAGCCGGAGTGAGGACGTGCACTCCCCGCGCCGCTGTTGTTGTTGTTGGTGTTGTTGTTGTTTCATGAGGAAGAGATGCGGGGAGGTATTGGGAGGTCCTAAACTCACTACTGGTGCCATACAATCACATTCTGGTGCAACGAAGAGTCAGAATTAATGGAAACGAGTCCTTAACTGACATAGACTAAGAATAACTAGCAAGATGTCCTATAGTTGTCTACGTGAGATGCGGTGAACCTGGGCACGACATTTACTGGGGGAAAAAGGGGAAGGTCGGTTCTACAGAGTGTTGTTTACAGACAATGGGACTAGGGAGTGGGGGATTGGGGATAGTTGGGGAGTATTGGGGAAATAGGGGAATATTTACAAGCGGATATGGATGGAGGCCAAATCCCATATCCGCAACAATATATACAGACTTGGCATTTAATATGGAATATTTTTTTTGTGGGGCTGAACTTACTTTTCAAGATGGCTGAGAACCAAAAGTTCATTGGAATTATGTTGAAATTATTCTAGAGTTTGTTAATGTGACCTTTGAAAGAAACAAAAACCACATTTGACATTTCGAAGCAAATAAATTGATCCTTGAAAGTGATGTAAACTGATATCGAACTCAATTCACGGACAGTGCTGTGTTACACTTCTGTACGTTTTCCAGAAGTATCTCTTTATTTAGCACATTAGCCAAAAAAAATTTCAACAAAAACAAAAGCTAAATTATGACTGGGATTATGGACAGTAAAATTACAGTTCAGTACTTCGTGTAACCCCCACGAGCATTCAGGAGAGCATGTACACGTCGAGGCATGCTGTTCACGAGATTTGCCAAGGTTTGGACAGGAATCGCTTGCCATGCAGTGACAATAGCCTGCTGCAATTCGCGCACAGAGGTCGGCTGCTGGTCCAAGTGGTCGATTTGATGCGTTAATGCTGCCCACAAGTTCTCTTTCGGATTCATATCCAGGGACATGGCAGGCCACTCCATGTGCTCTACACCACGGTCAGCAAGAAAGTGTTGGATCATGCGAGCACGATGAGGCCGTGCATTGTCATCTTGGAAGACAAAGTTTCCTCGAAAGGCTGCACGAGCAAATGGAAGCAATGTTTCTTCCAGAATGGCCCTGTACTTGAACTGGTTCAGGTTTCCATTCAGAACAACCAGGTCAGTTTTGCCCCCTGCATGAAAAGCAGCCCAAACGGTCACCCCACCACCTCCAGCATGGACTCTTGGCACTATACAATCTTTGTTGTAGGCTCCATGCACTTGTCTGCGCATTCGGACGTGGCCATCTTGATGACAGACCAGAAATCTAGACTCATCACTGAAGATCACGTGATTCCAGTGTCCTGGCTGCCATTGACGGTGCTCTCTGGCCCACTGCAATCGGCGCTGGTGGTGTTGTCTGGTCAGGCATGGCTTTCTCAGGGGACGCCTGGCACGATAGCCTGCTTGAACCAGTCGTTGGTTGACTAGCCTTCTGGATACAGGCACATTTGTCAGTTGCTGCCACTCAGCCCTAAGCCGATTAGCTGACTTGGTACGGCCATTGCGGACTAACCGGTGCAGCTGGCGATCATCCCTCCTTGTGGTTCTGCGGGGACGTCCTGGCCTCGGTATTGGAGTAGGGACACCCCTCTGAGCATTTCGTTTCAGGATCTTTGACACCTGACCTTGAGTGATGCCATACTGCCGAGCAATAGCACGCTGTTTCATGCCGTAATTTCGTAAAGCCACCACTCCATGACAAACAGCATTGTCGAGTTGACGGACCATCTCCAGAGGAAGCGGCAATAACTTTTGGAGACGTGCAGCAGTTGTTTTCCACTAATACAGAACTCAACAACCCTTGTATACCCGACTGTGAAGCCAATCATCAAATGCACCTGTCCGTACATTTTGCCACACCACCTGTGATATAATCCTGTTGTTGACTTCTTGCTGCGACAATCAGTGACATGGTTCTTTTAGCAAATAAATCACCAAAGTGTAAAATAAACTCACCAGATTGATATACTGAGTTAAGAAAGTAAAACCAAGTCAAGAAAAAAAAAAAATCCATATTAAATGCCAAGTCTGTATATATATATATATATATATATATATATATATATATATATATATATATATATATATATACATATAATTATATATTATTTGGAGCAGAGAGGTGGAGGGGTCATTTATTGTGGGATTGACGAGACCAGACTATCTGTGGGGCTTTCCAGTGGAACGTGAGCGAATCTAGGACCGTCCCGTTTGGCTTTGAATTTCGACATGCATCGAGAGGAACTCGACACGTCGCTATCCTCCTGCAAACGACCCGCGCGGGTTTTGGGGATTTGCCGGTGCACGCCAGGCACGATGCAGCCTTGTGGTTCCCACACGTGCCGAGCGTTCCGGCTCCGCAGGCCCCCCACCCCCCGCTCCCCGCCGCACATGCTCGCTCTCCAGACGCGCCCACCCACTGCTCACACCACCCCCCAACCCCAACCAACAAACTGCAATCCTGTTTCGAGCACGAAGGACATCATGTATGTGCTCCGTTAAATTCCTGCACCTGTCGCAACTTATGTTGTGCAGAAAAGTCTCTCAGAGACGAGCCGTCATTCTTTTTCCTCTTCTGCCTCTTTTTTATTATTATTATCAATGGAATTATCATCATTATTGTTGTTGTTATCCATTTTTTCTTACGCATATTAGGTGTACCAGAAAGTAATGTCGTTTTTTAAGCTCTGTAACCAGATGCTGCATCCTTCCCAGTGGATCTAGAACGGATCAGAAACTAGTTTGATGGGTGGAATATCACATATTGAACCCCACAAACCCCACTGCCCATCTTTAATCCTTCACTCCAGGAATACTGTGCCTTGCTTTCGGAACACCTTCCTGTGTTAATACAGTCTCTTGAACTTCTCATGCTCTGAAAAACAGTTTTCAAAGATGACATTTTTTTCTCCTTGTCTTCCTTTGGAATCAGGCGTCCATCAGGTAAGGCGTCTTTGGAATATCTTCTCAACCACTTTTCCAGAGTTCTCCACCCTCTGTTGGAGACTTAATCATCCTAGTTACAGGTAGGCTGGCTGCTTCCTTGGCTGCTGTTCTGGAGTTGATACAAATTTGTTCAACTGTCTGCATTATTAAATTAATTGCTGTAAATTCTCAAATCTAACTCTGTCTCTTCACAAGAATCACGTGGCCTATCATGAAATTCTGTCTGTAGTCCACCATTGATAGAGGTTTGTTCCTTGGAGCTCTGAAAACACCTGTCATGGGCAATCACACCTCCAAGCTGGCCTCCAAGGCTGATCATCGTCTTGGAAAATTCCTAACAGGGCTAAATACTTGCATGGAGGCAATCAGACCTGAAAGGTGTAAAAGGTATTCCTCATCGTTAGCTCCCCTCTGAGAGCTGGTGCTACTGCAGCTCATCTTGCACCAATGGAATCTAATTACCTGAGGGTACTTGATCTGAGGATTTCAAAATGGGCACCCGTGTCATTATTATACTCACTCGTAACTCAAATTTGATTTCATTTCAATGTTTACGTCTTGCAGCTCTAGTCTTGGTAGCATTGTCTATCCCACTTGCAAAGTGCTGTGCATTTATAAGTTTTGTTTGAACCATTTGCAATTTCCTTTGCAAACTGATTTGGAGTTGTTCGCATCAGGCCTCCTGAGCCTCAGGTAGCTCTGTCCACATTGGTTTCAACCACTCGGTGCACCAGTCTCTCGGTTCTGGAACGATAGGTTTCATCACTACTGCCTGCCCCCAAACATGACCCCAAACATGTCCTGCCTGATAGGCTGCCCTCTTTGCGTGCTCTTCTAATGGAGCCATGGTCGATAAGATGTTTTCAATGGCCCTCGATCGTTTGATAAATAAATATCTTCTGACTTTAAATACTTTCCTGAGTTCGTTCACTTGTGCACAGTTCTACAAGTGGTACATTGAAAAAGTTAGCAATTGCCAGCACCGCAACATCTGTATCTACTGCCTGAATTGAGATCTCCTTCACACCTTTCTCAGCATCCTTCATTTGAAGCATAATCCAGGTGTCTGCCTCTTCAAGAGTACATGGTTTCAACATCTGCATGTCGGGATTAGACACACTGTATATATAGCACATCATCACCAAGGGTGGAATATATTTCCTTTCCTTCCATGGCATGTTATACACTTTTATGTGCAAGGAATCTGAAAAGTTATTTCTTGTTTAAATGATTTCACAAGAAGCTATGCCAGTGTCAACATGATAGCCTCAAACTGCAAACTAGACAAGAGAAGACAGAGGGAAGGGGTCACAGCGATGTGTCACGGCCAACGAAAAGTTACCTGCTGAGGCTATCATTTAGGTCCCAGACTATATCTACTCTCGAAGTATTTTTTAGTTGTGATGTTATGTATGGTGCAAATGTGTTGTTTGCATACTCCTCAAATGTCCCCGACGTTCCAACAGAGAGAAAATGAACAACTGCTGCACCATCAAATATTTTGGCATCAACTGATGGAGCATGACACTTGCAGTTGTTGTCTTTTCAAGACACCCTAGAAGATCGGATTTATCGCCTTGTCTCATTCGCCCTCGTTTTGATATTTATGGCGGGGACGGCTGATTTTCGTGGCAGAAAAAGTCCTCGAGATCTCCGTCTCTCTTTGACTACCAATGTACAACGTTGCAAAGAGTGAACAGTCATTCTTCAGCTCCGATACTTTCACCTTGTCATTGGATGGAATTGTTTCCTTTGGCCTACTGAAAAGCGGAAGATTATTCCGAGGGATTGTATCATTGTTTCATTTTTTCCCCCACTTGCTGAATCACTCCTCCACATATGTTTCGTACTGGGCTTTGCCTAATGTTATGTCACTGGAAACTTTTGATTACATGATGCGTCATTTGAATAAAGAATAAGCAACTCTTCGCCGTCTTCTTCAAAGGTATTCCGCATCTTCTCTATCATAGAGACAAGGGAACGCACATCATTAGAAAATGACTTCTGAACATTAGCACCTGTTCATGATGCTTATCTCCAAGCATCTGTTTCGTCAGCAGGTTATCTTCAAATTCATCAATCATCCTTGAGATCTCTGGACCTGCAACCATCCATCGTCTCAGGGCCCCAGGATGTATGTAAACCACAGGAAATTAGCTCTGAATATATAGGCTGATGCACGTTTAAACCCTCACTAAAAGCCACAAAATAGTAAGAGTACAATGCCTCGGTCTAATTGCTTAATTACATGGATGCAAGATGGTGACACTATAGTAGTTTAGAATGTAGAACTAAAAAGGTAAACAAAAATTGTGCTTACCTTTGATAAAGGAGACAATGAAGTTACAGCTTTTGCCTTGTTATATCTTTGGCAGCCCAATCCAAGATGGCCGCCTCTGACGTCACTTGGAAATAATAGCATTGAATTCCTCGACCCAGGAAATAGAGGTATAGCAATATAAATTACTTTTCCATCTGCCCAAGGAATGAAGATTATAGCCGGCGAAGCCGGTGTTGTCAATAAACGAGTACGTATTATGTTGAAAACCTGATTATGCCTTGGCTCGAGAATCCGAAGCGCAGTGGGCGCAGCCATCTTGCGGAGGCGGAAGTATGCATAACAAATTTAAAACGTTCATTAGGAGTTTCTTTCACCCGTCGTCGTTTGATTCACAATCTTATGCACCTCCGATGTATTAATAAAATAATTTAAGACCAACATCGGCCCGCACGGGCCTGGTTATCTTCAACAAAACGCGTCACCAAACACCGGACCCAATGAGAGTCGAGCATTTGCAAAAATATTTCTAAAATGAAATCACTCACTGGATGGAGTGCTGGAGACAGCCATCGACCGGATGCAGAAGTTTGCATAAAACAATTGCGAAAAAGTTAAATAGGAGTTTGTTTCACCCGTCGTTCTTTGATTCATAATCTAATGAAACCTCTCATTAGTAATTAAAATACGTTAAGACCAACCTCGTTATCTTCAACGAAAATCGTCACCAAACACCAGAACCAATGAGATTCGAGCATTTGAAAAAATATTTTTTTACAAGCTTATTACGCGTTTCGGACGGTGAAAACGGCGTCAAATATTCTCACATTGACGAAAAATAATTTTTTAGAAATCTCGTGGCCGTCGGAGAACCGAATCAGCCAATCAGTGCCCTCGACACAGGACATCTTACCAGCGCCCTCGACACGTCTGCGACGCCGGGAACGAGGTTGGTGCAAAACAACCGAATCACGCATAAGCATATACTGCTCGAAATAGTTCTCATCATATGCTCAAATTTCCTAAGCTAAATCGTCATTGCTTTGGGCACTGTTGTCTGTTACGGAGAAAGAACAAGAACCGAAATGAAAGGAAAAATGGTACAACCTCCACCAGTGCTATCATCACTGAAACATGATTCGACAACAGTCCATGGTAACTTGAGAGAGGTTTTTACGTTGCACCAAGTAAAGCCATCGGATGTGACACCATTGTCTTCTTTTTGGGAATATGCTGCAGTAGATGTCCCTGGTGATGGGTCATGTTTTTTTGAGGACTGTCTGCTCTTCTCTTTTACCAAGTCTTACCAGGTACGGTACCTACTACACCTACCTACTACCAACTACCTAACCTACTGATGCCATAGTGATGGGTAAAAATAGTGGCAAGAGGCTTTGGCTTCGCCGGCTCATTGCGGCTTTGCAGTCGGTACTAGTAAAGGAAAACAGGTATCCATGGTGGCAGTATTTGAATCCAATATGGCGACCAGCAGTGGATGCTTCACAGGGGGGAACTTAATGGCAAAATGACCCCACAGGGTCATACTACATATAGTATATGCCAAAATGATGCTTTCCCCAAAAAGGTGAACGATTATGTGGCTTAACCACTGGACTAAAGGAGGTTCCCAGTCAGACAACTTTATACTCGGTGATTGTGGTGACACGATATTAAATTTGTAATGATCCTTGTAAGAATGCCCTTCCGTTGAGGAATTGTGCTGGGGAAGTGGTTTGTAGGCTTGGAGTGGGGAGGGGATTGAAGCCTTTGGAGGAAGAAGGAAAGCAAGATAAAGATTTGGGGAGTCAGAACTCAGAAGGAGAAGCCCCCTGCCAAGCTTATCTATACACCCTAACATTGTCCATTTGGGGAGTCGGGTGGTGGAGCCCCCTCCCTCCACCAAGCTAATCTTCTATGGACCCATCACTGTGCATTTTCGGGAGATGTTTTGCATGTTTGTAGATCTTGAATAATTCGGATGAAAAGGTGAAGTAATAATAAAATTATGAAATGCATATTTCAATGCTATTATGAGCACGGTATACGTAACAGGGGTATGCTTCTGAAGATTTCATTGGTTGTATCGTTTTGAATCTGACTTTGGTGGCCATATTTGGTAACATGGCAAAGCACCCGCATGGATCGCTTGTTCCTCATGCCAAGCGGCTTGCAAAGCGCATGACACGGAACAGCTGGCTCGGCAAGCAATATCAAGCTGCTTGCTAATGGAAGACACGCTGGAATGACAGTTTGAAGATGGGCTGAGATTCAAATCCAGGCATGAGGGCTTTGAGGCATGTGCCTATACGAGGCCCTAGGGCATTCTGTCCACCAGATATACTGACTTGTCAAGCATGGGTGATTCTTCTTCTTCGTCCGAATGCAGCACAAGGCAGGTGGCTGGCATCGTTTGGCTGAGGGCATGGCTGTGCTGCTGACGTAATGCCCTCTACTGGTTAGGGCAGGAATTTGTAATTTGTTCGTGGTGCCGGTGATAGCTCGCCTGCTCTTCGAGAAGGACATCATGGGATCTTTAACGTTCACCAATTAATGCTGGCAGATTGGACACCCGTTTAATGTGAAACATCGGGATGATCGATCACTCTGCCTGTGAACCCGCAGGATGACAGTTTAGAGCTGCGTCGGGATTCAGACCCAAGTTAGTTAGCCAGCTTAGAGGCGAGTATGCGTACCTCTCGGGCATCCTGTCATCCCAGCATTAGTGATAGGTTGGAATGACATCAGATATAAGAGGAGGGCCATATAATAACAACAATCCCATGGATGGATGCGTTGTGTGTGTGTGTGTGTGTGTGTGTGTGTGTGTGTGTGTGTGTGTGTGTGTGTGTGTGTGTGTGTGTGTGTGTGTGTGTGTGTATGTATGTATGTATGTGTGTGTGTGTGAGGCATACTTTTGTGTCTATTAATTACATGCGTCTATTAATTACGTACTCTTGAAATGCACCTTTTAACTCTGACCCGTTCAAAGCTTTGAAGACCCTTTAAGACACCTAACATCCTTAAGACCCCAAAGACACCTAAATACCCAGAGGACCCAAAAGTCCCCGATGACCCAGAAGAAGCAAAAGACCCAGAAGGCCAAAAGTCCCCGTTTAGCCAAAAGACCCAGATGACCCCAAAGATGCAAAAGCTCCCGAAGAACCAAAAGACCCAAAAGTCCCTGACGACCCAAAAGTCCCCAAGGACCCAAAAGACCCAGATGACCCAAAGGTTGGGACCCCTAGTAGAAAAAAAAAATAAGGACTTGCAAATACATTTAGAGGGCGAAAATATCATTCAAAGTACCCTTCCTCGGTCCCCCTATATCACAAGTATTTCAGGATGGCTTTCTGCTGGAAATTCGGGAAAACGTATATATTTTTTCACGAGGCCTGACTGTTGAAATGTAACGCGACAGGGTCTGTATAAGGAGGAGACCTCTGTGCTGGCGGCTGCAGCGGGCACTGCCCGTTAATTTTAGCACGTTTAAATATTTAACATGTTCCGAGCGGTTCCCACATCATTTAAATAGTATCAGCAAGCAGGCTGAAAGATTGACCATGATTAACGTACCGATGCCTGTAACGGTTTCCCGGGCACCGCACCGTGCCCACAGAGTCACCGGGCATCTTGCGCCGATGTGCGTCATGACCTCGGGTCTTGGCGAACTCACCTTTTAATACCTGATCGATAAGATCGGCAGATTTTGCACGACAGTCTTTTGGTGCTGCAAACTATGGACCAGTGAGCCTCGAGACCATGGAGAGCCTGATAGGTGTTGCATTGGTGGAGACCATGGTTGATGAGTGTATGGAAGATGCCAGGAAGATCACGTGATACAGCTAGTTCAGGTGCTGGAACAATGAATACATTACTAGTTGAGGTGCTCTACCTGGATTGCAGCAGAGCATTTGACAGCGTTCCCCATGAACGACTCGTAGCGTCTGGAGAAGAGGGAACTGAAGGACCAAAGGAGGGCAATGAAGGTGGTCTATGATATACAGATGGGCAGCGATACAATCAAGATGTAGAAGACGTCTCATGTACAACTAGAGCGGCACTCAGTAGAGAGCATACCTCCGCCTGGTTGGCCATATCACTCAATGGTGAAGAATCATTTTTAAAATTATACTAGCTGGATCCGGATCTTCACCAAAATTGAACCAATTCTTCCTTGTCACACACCCAACCGGTCCACCAAGTTTCGTCCAAATCAGCCCACAACCTTTTGAGATATCCTGCTATGTATCGTTTTTGGTCCAATCTCCCAATGGTGAAGAATCACTTAAAAATTAAATAATTCTCATATCCGAATCCATATTCAGATCTTCACCAAAATCGAATCGAATCATCCTTGTCAGACACCCAATCGATCCACCACGTTTCGTCCAAATCCGTCCACAACTTTTTCAGATATCCTGCTATGTATCGTTTTTGGCCCTATCTCCCAATGGTGAAGAATCACTTTTGAAATTAAATAATTCTCATATCCGAATCCATATTCAGATCTTCACCAAAATCGAAACGAATCGTCCTTGTCATACACCCAATCGATCCACCACGTTTCGTCCAAATCCGTCCACAACTTTTTGAGATATCCTGCTATGCATCGTTTTTGGCCCAATCTCCCAATGGTGAAAAATCACTGAAAAAATTCTAGTAGCCGGATCCGGATCCGGATCTTCACCAAAATCTAATCATTTCGTCCTTGTCACAGACGCTACATCTCTGCCAAATTTTCGTCCGAATCCGTCCACAACTTTTTGAGATATTTTGTTCAAAGACAAGCGGACAGACAAACAGACAGACAGGGGTGAACACATAACCTCCATCCACCTTTGGTGACGGAGGCAAAAATTTAAAAAAGGAATTTTAACCAACAACGAAATACGAGCTGATCATTAAGTCCATGGCCTAACATTGTCGTATAAAGATGAATTCGGGTCATTGTGCATTTCATAAAGAATAATATTGGAGCATTTTAACGTTCGTCTGTTTCGCATCCCCATCGGATCAGACGACGTATGGTGGAAGTTGCATAGAACCCGGGTCCGAATCCCACACGATATATGATACACTGTGCCGTATGTCCTTGTAATTCTGGTCGAAGTTCACTGCGTTTATCGAGTGCGTGATTTGACTTTCTTTTCTGTGAAAGCGTCGTTCCCCGAAAGGAGCTCGCATGAAGCACCATTAATGGTTGTGATGCGATGTGACGTCAGAAGGCTTGTGCATGAGCTTGATGTTTGTGCGCGCGAATTCGCCCAGAGGAATTAGGCCCTTTTCATACGGTATACATCAAGTTGGCGTCCAAGCAATTCCAAAACAAAACCCTTCCAGCAACGCGTGACCGTTGCTCGCTGAGCTCCGAGCCGGGTCTATGGTCACGGAACGCGCGCGATGTCACTTCTTTCACAATATTTATGCTGCACGTCACAATCGCGCGCGCGCATGCGCACAGTGCGGATCTCCTCGGTCGAGGGCTCACACACACAGTACAAGCACTTCGATGGTCATGGTCTACTTTTAAAACCTATTCCCGTATCGATGTTAAACACACAGTGTTTCACATCGGAGACCCGTTTGGGGTTTAGTTGTGGGGTCCACGTTAAGCCACGTGGCTCTGGCGGTTGTTTGAAAGTTCTGGACCCACTGAGGGCGACGCGCGCGCGGGTGTCGATCTAAATAGAAGTTGTAATTAAATGTTTTGGCAAGACTGCGAGAGAAATGGAGCACCCTGACCTTCTCCAGGTACATGCTTGTGTCTGCAAGACGTTCGGTGATTTACACAGCGTCCAACAACAAACCTCCTTTCGCCTCACTTCTCCTCCCTCCCGCCTCCATTACGCCCTCTATCCACCCGCCCAACACCAAAACGATGACCTTGTGCGAACGTCTCCCATCCCAGATCCGCTTCCCTCTCCGACTCCTCCCAATGCGTCCCTTCTTGGAGTACGTCGAGAGCGCCGCGGCTGTCTGACCGCTTATGGAAACGTCGGACACGGTCTTCTCCTTTTCCTCACGTCACTCCTCCAGCCCCCACCCCCGAGCCTTTTCCACTCACCCCACGTCCGTTCCTTCGTCCTCCATTGGGACGACGAAGCTCTCCGAGAGACCGAAGGCGAATCTTCTGCACCAAATGCGCGTCCTCTCCTCGAATAGTCGAAAAAGCAAAGACCTGACCAACCTCCGCGCTCTGCTCCCAAAATCCTCCCAATTACTTTCCCGCTTGTAGACCGATGTGTTGTCCCCATTGATGCACCGCCATCTTTCTTACCGACTCGGATACATCATGCGGTCTCGAAATAATCGTCGATTCCCCTTCTGTGCCTTACTCTCTTGCACGTTGCCCTTTTTATTCCTCCGCTGGACGTCTGCTCTTTCCTCAAATGTCACGCGCCAAAGGTATTTTCCACTACTCACGGACATGAACTCCTTGCATCATTCGCTCGACTTGGAAATGTTCTTTTTCTAGAATCTTAAGTAATACCGATACACCTCCCCTCTTCCCGCCACCCACGTGTCTTTCCCTCTCCCGTGCCCTCTGACTCCCACCTTCACCCCTCCCTCGTTCGTTTCCGTTCACATTTCGTGCCGCGCGAGCCGAGAAGCTTCCCTTACACTCCGTTAGCGGCGAACAAATCCAAATAAAAAAATTAAACATGCAAACACATCTTTATCATTAGGTTCTCAGTCGCTCCCTGCGGCATTAACGCAAACCGAAGCACCTGCAGCTGTTCTGCGAGCGCGTGCCGAACGAGTCAAACAACATTGAGTAAAAAGCGACGAACAAAAGCATCCAACTGGAACAACTCAAAAACCGATATGGGCCAATGGCTCAGGAGGAGAAACGATGGACCTGCAAAAGCAGGCAACCTACACGAGCTCCCAGCACCAAATCAATGGGAATGGGAACAGGACCGAGCAGATGTAACATCAAGTCCCGCAGACGGTGTGGGGCGACCACGTGTTGGCGTCCACCTGCTTCCCTTTGGGCCACTTTTTAACCCGCGCGCACGCAAGGTGAAAAGCCGGGTTAAGCAATATTGGTTCACTTCTGTCTGTCTGTCGACAAACGTCAGTTTATGATGGAGCAACAACTCGATTTCAACTGAATGTTATATTTTGGACACAAATTGGAACAATACTCGGAAAGCAAACCTGCAGATTACCAACTACTTCAGCTCTGAATTTGTTGCGATCGCATATGTGCAGATAGGAGCGAGATAAAGTAAACTCCTCTGTCTACCTGTCTGGCAGTCAAACAAAATTGAAAATCATTCCAAACAAGAAATGTAATGTGTTTTAAAGGACGTCATAAAGGACACAAACACCAGGCACGAAGTATTGATAGAATGTGTTAAATAAGGTGGTGTGAAAGACGCTGCATTAGCAGCATGATGTAAAAGTTAGAAGACAGGGCAGCATGTAGAATCATACAAACACAATCATAAAACTTTAAACAAACAAACAAAACAAGAAGACGTCATGCGGAGCACGATACTTGCAAAATCCGCCCCCCCCCCCCCCCTCGCCAAGAAAAAAAATTCCATTGATACAGCAAATTGTCCATTTCATCAAGATTAAAATTGACAATCTTGATCAAAGCTCAGGTCAATAGGAAGAAAAGTGATGATTTTTCAGATGAAAAATGATGATTTTGGAAGTTTGACCTTGAGTTGACCTTTGACCTTTTGACCTCAAAAATATAGTATGTTTCCCAATTTAGTGACTCGATATGCAAATGCTGTTCAATTTTCAAGTCAATCGGTTGAAAATTGATGGCTTTTCAGATGAAAATTGATGATTTCGAAAATTTGACCTTGAGTTGACCTTTGACCCTTTGACCTCAAAAATAGGTCATTCCCCAATTTAGTGACTCAATGTACAATTGCTATTCAATTTTCAAGTCAATTGGATTTAAAATGGCAATTTTAGAAATTTGACCTCCAGATGACCTTTGACCTTTGACCCCAAAAACAACAGGCTTCTCAATTGGGACAACTTATACAACTTGGTGAAGTTTCGTGACGATCGGTTTAGAATTGTGACCTGTAGGCTGGTGACAAACAGACAAACAGACAGACAGACAGAACCACAAACGCAACCGACCAATATACACTACTCACAATAAGTTAGGGATATTGTGGGAGTGAGTTTATGTTTTTTTGGGGTTAGGGTTAGGGTATTGAAATCAAGAATGCTGTGTTTTTTCACACTCATTAATAACCAGAGAATTAGGACCAACAACTTTTATCAACATAATTAATACACAAAATCAAGCACACCGAGGAACCTGCCAATATCCCTAACTTATTGTGGGTCGTGTACTTGAAAGATCTTCGATTTTGCAAGTAAAAATACCTATTTGGGGGGGGCAACCCCCAGCCCCCCCATCCCCCACCCTCAACCCCATATACCTCCTCAGACCCCAATTTTTCGAATGGCGTGAACGGGTGGTAAAGTTGTGGTGAAGTTTCATCGAAATTGCGTGTGTAGTTTCCGAAAAGAAAACAAATACCTATTTTGGGGGCAACCCCCCCATAGATGCCCAAAGGGGCAGATTTTCTTAGTGCTGTGAACAAACTTCGGTACATCACGGGTGATGAAGGTTGTGGTAAAGTTTCATCAAAATAATGTGTGCAGTTTCAGAGGAAAAAGCAAATCCTATTTTGGGGAGTCAAACCTGGATCCACTTTGACCCCCGATAGACACCCTTAGATCCTGATTTTTTAATGCCATGAACAAACTTTAGTCACAACACAACAAATATAATTTGTGCCAAGTTTGGTCACAATCCCATCAGCGGTTTCGGAGAAGAAGTTGCGAGTGTTTACGAACTGACGCACGGACGATGCGCCATCATATAAGCTCTCCTGAACTTCGCTCCAGGTGAGCTAAAAAGGTGGTGTAAAAGACGCCACACTTCCAATTTTTTTTTTAAAACTTTTAAAATTAAATTTTATTTCAAATAAATTATATACTTGAACACTGAAGCGCACAAATCACCTTTTTAGCACATTCAAACCCTTCTGCTTAGCAATCGTTGGACAAAATGTTTTTACGGCCTTTTACGTCATTACGACCAATAAAAATTTGCCGCTCATACACCATGCCAATGTCCTTGTTTCTCAAGACAGTGCGGGGTAATGTTCTTTTAACTCCAGGTTATCATTGGTTTTCAGCACATTTTACCCTCTGTTATTCAGCTCTTCCATGAGCCTAAACACCAGTGTTTCTTAAGTCGAAGGCTCTGTCAATGTCCATACTCAACATGTCCAACAAGTTTCGTCCAAATCCATCCATAACGTTTTGAGATATCTTGCTATGTATTGTTTTTGGCCCTATCTCCCAATGGTGAAGAATAAGTTGGTGTCTTTCACATGTCTTTTTTTTGTCTTTTGTCACATGTTTTGTCACATGTGTGTCACATGTCACTTTTCACATGTGTTTTTTTCACACATTTCATGTGTCTTTCACTAAGGAGAGGCTTCCGTCTGGCCACTCTGCCATAAAGCCCAGATCGGTGGAGTGTAGTTGGATGGTTGTCCTTCTGGAAGTTTCTCCCATCTCCACACAGGATCTCTGGAGCTCAGCCAGAGTGACCATCGGGTTCTTGGTCACCTCTCTTACCAAGGCCCTTCTCCCCCCCCCCCGATTGTTTAGTTTGGCCGGGCGGCCAGCTCTAGGAAGAGTCCTGGTTGTTCCAAACTTCTTCCATTTAAGAATTATGGAGGCCACAGTGCTCTTGGGAAGCTTCAATGCAGCAGAATATTTTTTCAATGCAGCAGAGATTTTTTTGTCGGCTTCCCCAGATCTGTGCCTCGACACAATCCTGTCTCTGAGCTCTGCAGGCAGTTCATTCGACCTCATGGCTTGGTTTTTGCTCTGATATGCATTGTGAGCTGTGAGACCTTATATAGACAGGTGTGTGCCTTTCCAAATCATGTCCAATCAATTGAATTTACCACAGGTGGACTACCAATCAAGGTGTATAAACATCTCAAAGACGATAAAGAGAAATGGGAGGCACCTGAACTAAATTTCAAGTGTCATAGCAAAGGGTCTGAATACTTATGTAAATGTGATATTGTGGGGGTTACCCCATTGGGACATAATCCACAGGCACGGGACCAGTGGGGCTATTGATTGTATGGGCGTGGCGTGCGCTCGGTTGTTGGAGCCACGCCCCCTTAAGAGTGAGTTGTGATATAAAAGATGCGTGAGTTCTGGTATGTTTTAGTTCTGTTGGAATAAAGGAGCTTTGATCAAGCTACAAAGCGTCTCGCCCTCTCGTTATCCGCAACTCCTACATTGGTGACCCCGTCTTGCTCCCGAACGTTTTCGGGGCTTCAAACGAACATGGCGACAACCGCAGTTTCGATCAAACTGCCGGAGTTTTGGGAATGACAAGAGGCCGTTTGATTCGCACAAGCTGAGGCCCAATTAGCCATTCGGAACATTTCTGCGGACGACACGAAGTATTATTATGTCGTGTCTGCGCTCAGCGGCTCCACTGCGACCAGAGTGGTGAGCCTTCTTCAGGATCCTCCGAAGGACAGCAAGTATGAGATGCTAAAGGCGCTGCTGCTTGTAACCTTCGAGCTCACTGAGGCCGAACGCGCCCGCAAACTACTTTCTCTACCCGGGCTGGGCGACTCCAAGCCGTTGGAGCTCATGGAGCACATGTTGTCTCTCCTGGGCAGCCACCGACCATGTTTCCTCTTCAAAGAACTGTTCCTGCAACAGCTGCCAGGTGAGGTACAGACAGCCCTGGCCAACTCGTCTGTTAAGGATTTACGCGCCCTGGCCAGGGAAGCAGACAAGTATTTCTCCACCAGACAGCAATGTAGTGCGGCCACATGGGACCCCGGCCCCGTCGAGCCTGCGCAGCTGGCAGACACCATCGCGGCCGCCATTACGGCCCAACAGCGGAAGGCCCCAGGCTTGTGCTTTTACCACGCAAGGTTTGGTTCCAAAGCCAAAGCATGCCGGCCATCCTGCAGCTTCAGCGAGTCGGGAAACGAGATGGCCGGCGCTCGTTAACTGCCATGAGCGTCGGCGGTTCGGGCAGTTTGTTGTTCATTTCAGACACCGACTCCGGACGTCGTTTCCTCTGCGACAGAGGGGCCCAGGTGAGCGTTCTACCTGCGTCAGCATTGGACCGGGAGGCCGAGAGTCCCGACCCCGCCCTGGAAGCAGCCAACGGCAGTGCTATTCAGACTTTTGGCAAACGGACCGTGGCACAGTGCTTGGGCGGGCAGCAGTTTACATGGGATTTTGTCACGGCGAAGGTGTCCACCCCCTTGCTGGGCGCTGATTTCCTCTGCGCCAACGGCATATTGGTGGATGTTAAAAATCAGCGGCTCATTAATGCGGAGACATTCAGTCCTCTTCCATGCTGGCTGAGCGGGTCCGCTTCGACGAGGCTTGCGTGCACGCTCTCGACGTCCGATGAGTTCGCCCGCCTCCTCATCGAGTTCCCGGCCTTTACACGGCCCACCTTTTCGGCCCTTGCCATCAAGCACAGGGTGGAGCATCACATTCTGACCACCGGCCCGCCTGTCTATGCCCGGGCTCGACGCATCGACCCGGCGAAACTCGCTATCGCAAAGGTGGAGTTCAACACGTTGGAGCGTCTTGGCATCGTGCGACGGTCCGACAGCCCGTGGGCCTCGCCTCTCCACATTGCGCCAAAGCCGGGTGGTGTTTGGCGCCCGTGCGGGCATTATCGCCGCCTTAACGACGCCACTACCCCCGACCGCTACCCAATCCCGCACATTCAGGACTTTTCTGTCCACTTGGCCGGTAAAGTTTTTTTTTCTAAGGTGGACCTCGTTCGTGGTTACCACCAGGTCCCCGTCCAGCCGCAGGACATTCCTAAGACCGCGGTGATTACACCGTTTGGGCTTTTCAAATTCCTCCGCATGCCTTTTGGACTCAAAAACGCGGCCCAGGCTTTCCAGCGCCTGATGGACAGCATGTTGCGGGATTTGCCGTTTCTGTTCGTCTACCTGGACTTTATCCTCATCGCCAGTGCTTCCAGGACGGAGCACATGCTTCACCTCCAAGCGCTCTTTGAACGCCTCAGTCAGCATGGCCTTATCATTAACCTGGCCAAGTGCTTGTTCGGGGTGGCTTCAATTGACTTTCTCGGCCACCGCATCACGAAGGATGGGTCTGTCCCATTGCCGTCTAAAGTGGAGGCCGTGAAAGGTTTTCCGCGCCCCGTGCGGCCCAGTTCATGCGGCCCCTTCATGAGGCCCTCAAGGGCAAGCCTACCATATGCACCATTGACTGGACAGAGGAGATGGCCACGGCTTTCACGGATGCTAAACTGGCCCTCGCCAGTGCAACCATGCTGGCGCATCCGTCGCCCGATGCACCAATTGCTCTCACCACGGAGGCCTCGGACTACGCGTTTGGCGCCGTGCATGAGCAGTGGGTCAACGGGGCCTGGCAGCCGCTTGCCTTTTTTAGCCGGCAGCTCCGCCCTAACGAACGAAAGTACAGTACCTTCGATCGTGATCTCCTAGGCCTCTACCTAGCTGTCAGACACTTCCGTTACCTGTTGGAACACCCGCCCGTTCACGGCGTTTGTGGGCCACAAACCACTGGCTTTTGCCATGGCCAAGGTCTCGGAGCCATGGTCTGCCCATCAACAACGCCAGCTCTCCTTCGTTTCTGAGTTCACGACGGACATCCAACATGTTGCTGGGGAGGATAATACGGTCGCCGATTGTCTCTCCCGGTCCATAGTCAGCGCGGTCCACCTTGGCATCGACTACGCCCGCATGGCGGCCGATAAGATCTCCGACCTGGAGGTCCAGGCCTGCAGGGCGGCGGTCACGGGGCTTCGACTGTCTGACGTGCCGTTCAAGGACACGGGCACCACGCTACTGTGTGCCGTTTCCTTGGGTCAGGCTCGCCCCGTCGTACCCACCAGCTGGAGACGGCTGGTGTTCGATGCCGTCCACGGTCTTTCTCACCCGGGCAGGAAGGCGTCGCAAAAGTTAGTGGCGGCGAAGTTCGTTTGGCACGGTCTCAGGAAGGATGTGCGCGACTGGGCCAACACCTGCGTCGAGTGTCAACGCTCGAAGGTGCATCGCCCCGAGCGACAGTTTGACCAGGTGCCTTGCGACGGGCCTTTCCGCATTCTGGAGACCGGGGACAAGTCCTTCGTGGTCGACATCGGCGGCAAACCGGACCACCTTTCGGTGGACCGCCTCAAGCCGGCTCACTTGGACCTAGACCAGCCCCCTCGGTTGGCTCAACCCCCGAAAACGGACATTGCCCGTGCGAGTGAATTCTGGAGGGGCGCATGTGGGGGTTACCGCATTGTGACATAATCCACAGGCACGGGACCAGTGGGGCTATTGATTGTATGGGCGTGGCGTGCGCTCGGTTGTTGGAGCCACGCCCCCTTAAGAGTGAGTTGTGATGTAAAAGATGCGTGAGTTCCGGTATGTTTTAGTTCTGTTGGAATAAAGGAGCTTTTATCAAGCTACAAAGCGTCTCGCCCTCTCGTTATCCGCAACTCCTACAATATTTCAGTTTTTTCTTTTTAATAAATTTGCAAAACTTTCTAAAATCCTGTTTTCTTTTTGTCATTATGGGGTATTGAGTGTAGATTGATGAGGGAAAAAATGAATTTAAACGATTTCAGCATAAGGCTGAAACATAACAAAATGTGAAAAAAGTGAAGGGATCTGAATACTTTCTGAATACACTGTATACGGTTTAAAAGGGGTCTGAAGGATGTAAATGTCTTAAGGGTCTTAAAAGGTCTAAAAGGGTCTTAAAAGGTCTGAGTTTGAAGGGTCTTAAGGGTCAAGGTGTCTGAGCTGTCTATTGGGACTGAAGTGTTGAAGGGGTCGTAAGTGTGTAAGGGGGTCGTTCTTCAAAGGAAGACGGCATTAATGGCATTAAGAGGTTAAAATTTAATGAAGAGATGAAACTAAATTATGATTACGATCGAATTAAATCAACATGTTCAATCAAGAGATTTAAATTAAACCACAACGAAATATCAGCATCGTTTTTTATTGAATTCACAATCTCGTGAGATGACGGAATCTCGCGATATGTGATGGACATACAAACATAGATTAATTTTGAGTTAATTAATTATCTCACCATCTGGATAGAAATAAAAAAGGATCCATTAGTTTTTGTGCATTGATGTCATGAAGCATCATGCCAAGTTTCAAAACAATCCATTGAGCTATCTCGGAGGATTAAGGAAAAAACAAAAAATTAACAATGGACCTACTGCCTGGATGCTTGACTGGGAGACGGGGTTTTACAACCACTTCTGCGTGTGTCTGTCTATCTGTGTGTCTGTCTATCTGTGTGTCTGTCTATCTGTGTCTGTCTGGGCGGTAACTTTTTTTTTACCATTTGAGCTTTTGTCATGAAATTTTCAACAAAGCTTTATTATGAAAATATGGAGAAGACAAATTAATAATTTGGTCCAAAGGTCAAAATGTCAAAGGTCAACGTCACATAAAATCATCAATTTTCATCCAATTGATCTGAAATTTTAAGAATTTGAATATTAGGTCACTGAATTCTTTTTTTTTTTTTTTTTTTTTTTGTATACAAGATCGAGGCTCGTGAAAGAGCTAACATTAATCACACAAAAAGTCAACCGATACATAAAACACAAAATAAGGGGAGCGGAACACAAGATGGGGAGAGAGGGGGAAGGACACAAACACAACATTTGAGAGCAAGGACATCAAGAGAAATGTGGGAGGAGGAGGGCTTGCGGGGAGGCGGGAGAGGTATAAAACATAGCGACACTGCAAGGACTTCCAGGAAAGAAGTTGAAATTTCAAAAAAAAGTGTATCTGGGGTGAATTCGCGGGGGGTAGAAAAGATCAAGGTTTTAGATGGGGGAAGATAAGAGATGGTGGTGAACAGCTGTTTTAAAGACCTGGAGGGAGGGGTGGGATTGATATGAAGGGAGTGGGGGAGTTTGTTCCAGAGGCAGGAGAAAAGGGGAATGAAAGAGTGAAGGTGAGCAGCGAACCTAGATTTTGGCAGTTTAACCATAAGAGGGTTGCTGGCAGTTCTTGTGTGACCTGTAGGAATATTAGGGGGACAGAGCACAGAGAGAGAGCTGGGGGAGCAAAGCCGGAGAGGAGTCGGTAAAAGACAGAAAGACCACCAACCTGCCTGCGGTGAGTGAGTGAAAGGCCCTCGGAGTTAGCTTCATCGCAGGAGATTCCAATGATTCTGAAAGCTTTGGTTTCAACAGTGTGAAGCCGAGCTAGGTGTGAGGCAGGAGCACCGGCCCAGAGGAGGGAACAGTATCCCATTGAGCTGCAGATGAAAGCCTTGTATGTGGTGAGGAGCTCCGGTGTGCCCAGGAAGGACTTTGCACGACGGAGGATGCCCAGTCGGCGACTGGCTTTGGAGGCCAGCTTGGAAATGTGGTTTTCCCAAGAAAGATCATGGCAGATAGTGAGACCCAAAAGCTTGAGCGACAGAACTTCTTGGAGAGGATTGTTGAGAAAGTAGATGGGAGGGTTTTCCAGTCGGTCTTTTTGGAGAGACATAGTAAGAGTGTGGGATTTGTCAGGATTGAAAGATATGTTCCACTTGTTTGACCAGTCTGTGATTTTGTCCAGGTCTGCAGAGAATGAGGCGGCTGCAGACTGCCAATCTGAGGGATGAGGAATGGAGTGGCAGATAGTGGAGTCATCTGCAAAGAGATAGAGAGGATTTTCCAGAGAGCCGGAGAGATCATTGATGAAGACCAGAAATAGCACAGGGCCCAGGGCCCGTATTCATAAACATACTTAAGTCTAAGTATAACACTTAAGTACCTCCTAACTTAGGTTTTACGAACAAGTGGTATTCAATATGCTACTTACCTAATGTATTACACTCAACTTCATGCTTATATTTGAGACACCTCCAGGGGTGTCTTAAGTGAACGTAAGTTGGCCACACACTGTATATTCTGTCCACTTTCGACCAGACAGCGAAGAGGAATGGCTGCATTGCTTCTGATAGCACAAGAACGGCTGGTTAGACGGCGTGCAATTCGTCGAGAACAAGTATTTCGTGACCGACTTCATCCGCTAGATGAGTACGATGATGTCGAACTATACCAACGATACCGCCTTGACCAGCAAACGATTTTGGATGTTATTGATGTTATTGGTGATAATCTTGATCCATTGACATTGCGAAACCACGCATTGCCAAGGGAACTTAAGGTTTTGGCAAGTTATTTTCTGTACACGTGGTATTCATCCTTCATAACTGAGCACATGTTCTGCCATTTTTTCTGGTAGTCCTTGTCACTCCTTACTATGTCAGGATTTCTTCTATTCATGGCCTCGGTTATCTCAACCCATGCGTCATGCTTCTTTCTGTTCGAAACGGCGGCAGAAAATTTCAATACGATGACACCAATATGCTTTTCATACTCTTCGCACAGCCCAAATGTTTCAGCATCAGTGAAATTTTTCTTTTGCTTCATAGACGTAGTGTTCCCTGCCATGATGAAGGGTGGAAAGAATGCCTAAGGTCTTCCTAGCGTCTTGCAACAGCATTAAATAATAGCATTTGGTTTTGAACCCAGTTATGTAATCCGGTCCTTATGTCATGGCACTCAGCCAAACCACAGAAATTGACACAATCGTGCACGAAATGTGATCATTAACCCCAGCAACGGCCAGTCAAAACGGTTAGGTGTTATGCCTATATTTAGGTGTCACACTGAGTGAGGTGTAACACTTAAGGTCATTTATGAATACCAACATAAGTCTTAGTCCGAAGTAAGTGTCACACCCGGAGTTTAAGTGTACTTAACATAAGAACGTCTATGAATATGGGCCCAGAACACTACCTTGGGGAACTCCAGCCAGAACAGGGAGGGGAGATGAGAGAAATCCAATCAGGGCCACACATTGCCGATGACCAGAGAGGAAGTCCGCAAGCCATGAGTGGAGATTTCCATGGATACAATAGGAAGAGAGTTTGGTGAGCAAAGCTGGGTGCAAGACCGTATCGAAGGCACGTGATATGTCAAGGGAGACAGCTCTGATTTCCTGTTTGGCATTGAGGACCTCCATCCATTGTTGGGGCAGCAGAAGCAGCATGTCCAGAGTAGAATGGCCTGGTCTGAATCCAAATTGATGATCAGAGATCAAGTCATTGGAGAAGAGGAAGGATTTGAGATCCGAAGCAATAATGGATTCCATGACTTTGCTGATAATTTGGAGCAGGCTGATTGGTCTGTAGTTGCAAGGATCTGTTTTTGCACCTTTTTGTGTAAAGCTGTAATGTTTGCTGATTTCCAAGATGCTGGTAGATGACCTTGAGCAAAAGAGAGGGTGAAAAGAACAGAGAGAGGGTGAGATAGAGCGGCAGAGCAGGATTGTAGGACCCGTGGGCTGATGCCGTCTGGTCCAGTTGCAGAATCAGAGTCGAGGTTTGACAAAAACTTCTCCACCTTGTCAGGAGAGAGGACACAGAGTCCAGGAGCAGTTGGGTTCGACTGGGAAAGGTGGGAACAGAGAGAGATGGGTTTGGGACACAGGATTTTGAGGCAAACACAGAGTTGAGGTATTCGGCTTTGTCACGTGCGGTGTCAACTGTGTAGCCATTTGAGGTAAGGGAGGGGATGGAGGGGGAACAAACACCAGAAACGGATTTGACCAGACGTAACCAGGATTTGGAGGAAGGAGACAGGTTTGAGAGTTCAATCTTGAATGTGGAGAGATAGTGCTTCCTGGCACTCCTGGGGGTAGACACACGCTTGTTCTGAGCTTGGTGGAAGGAACTGAGATTGCCTTCAGTTGGATATGCCTTCCAAGAGGCAAAGGCAAGTTGTTTCAGGGCAACTGCCTCACCACAAGATTCAATGTACCATGGACGGGAGGAAGGGTAAACAACTGAAGACGAGATGGGATAAATCTGTGCATGAGAGAGAGCAGTTTGCTTTGGAAGAATTCCCAGGAAGAATTGATGTCAGAGGCAGTAGAGATGGGAGACCAGTCCAGATGGTTGATGGCTGCTTGCAGACCGTGTCAGTCAGCCTGAGTGAAATGCCAGACTCGTCGGCGCTGAGGAGGCTCTCTGAGAATGGCCAGAGAGATGTCCACTTTAACAAGCACATGATCAGAAGAACCGATTGGAGCAGAAGAAGAGCAGCAGACATTTGCAGGGAAGTTTGTCATAACCAAGTCTAGAAGAGAAGATACTCCATTGACTGAGATCTGGGTCGGGAAATTGACAGATTGTGTCAGTCCCAATGAGTCGCAGAAGTCCTTTGCTGAGGTGCCATGACTGGTGAGAGAGGAACCCACACCCAGCCAGCTGGCATGATGACAGTTGAAGACGCCACATATGAGGAAGAGAGAGTTTGGATGAGTTGATAGGAGTTGGTCCATATTGTCAGACAGCGAAATTTAAATGGAGTCATCACTGTTTGGAGGATGGTACAGAACACATATGAACAAAAGGTGGGAGCGGAGAGGAAGCCATAGCCAGAGGTACTCCTGGGGGTGGGGTGGAGAGAGGGCAGTGCAAGGAGAGTGAGGAAGAGAGTTTTTGATAAAGATGGCCACCCCACCACCAGGACGAGGCTCAGGTCTATCATACCGGAGGAGGGAGTAACCAGGAAGAGATATTAAGGAATCGAAGACATCTTGAAGGAGGAAAGTTTCTGTTAAGCAGATTACGTCTGGATTGTCAGAAGCATCCTGAATGGAGAGATCAATCAGGTTTGAGCGAAGGCCCCGCATGTTTGAGGTCCATACCGTTAATGAGGAGAGAGGGGGAGCATCGGGTGCAGGACTGGGGAGGGGAGGGGTAGGGTCAGGTGAAGGATGAGAGGGGAGGTAGGGAGAGCAGTTGATAGTATGTCAGAGAATACAGAAGAGTTACAAGAGAGGGAAGGATGAGGAGGATGAAAGGTTTGATGGTAATGGGATGAGGCACAGTGAGGGGTTGTTTGAGGGGGGGAAGAGGAAAGTAGAAGGTTGGGGGAGGTGGAGGTATGAGATAGAAGGGAGACGAAGTGGGGAGGAGGCAGCTTTGAGGAGGAGGTGGGAGGGGGGAGAATTTGGGAGGGATGGTTGGGGGGGAGATTAGAAGGGGAGGGGTTATGGGGGAGTTTTGAATGGGAGGGGCAAGGTGGGAGTTTTGGAGGGGAGGGGCAAGGGGGGAGTTTAGGAGGGGAGGAGCAACGGGGGAGTTTAGGAGGGGAGGGGCAAGGGGGGGAGGTTTGGAGGGGAGGGGCAATGGGGGAGATTTGGAGGGGAGGGGCAAGGGGAGAGTTTAGAAAGTGGATGATTAATGAAAGACGAAGAGGAAATCGAAAAGAGCCTTTTAAATAGGAAGAAAAACAGCGTGTTGTAATATACCACTGAATAAAATGCTGCAGGGGAAAGTTTAAACATATTTAAACAGAACCGCGAAGAACAATCTTATATTCACAAAAATACCAACGGGGAGAGGGAGCCGAGAGGGCCAACCATGAGTCACATGAACAGGGGAAAAGGTGGAAGGCAAGGAGATAATGGGGACGGGGCGATACAGTGCACTTGGGCAGAATCACACGATGGGACAACTTCACACGTGGAAAATGGGAAATATATGTTGTTGTTTTTTTGTTTGTTTGTTTGTTTTTTGTTTGTTTTTGGGAGTGGTTAAAACGTGAGACAAGGAGTAGATGTACGGGGAAGTTTGGGGGAGAAAGGGAAATCTAAAAACCTAGCAAAAATAGCGAAGGAAGAAACAAACGGGGGACAGGGGAAGCCTGAGGCAAGGCCGCAACACGCACGGCAAACAGAAACGATTAATTTATGAAAGATAAACACCGAGAAACTTCCAAGGGACACACTATAGGTTCACACACCGAAAGGTAAATACAGTTTCGACAAAATACCATTGTGAACAATGACTTAACTTTGAAAACGTGGAGAACGTATGCAGCTTCTAAAAACCCTGCCGTCGTCTCCAATGTTTGCCAAATAAAATCCATAAGCCAATTGTTTTTAAATCAAACGGTCAAAGTTTAAGGTTGCAATTCAAGGTTTCAAAAGGTCAAAGGTCAGGTCAAGGTTGCAATTTGGACAAAAGGTCAAAATGGTCCACATTACATCAAAATGTCAATTTTCATCCAATTGACCGGAAATTTTAAGAATTTGCAAATTGGGTCACTGAATTGGTTCACCAATCAAAAACTAGAAGCTGATTGTTTTGTTTTTTTTAGATCAAAAGGTCAAAGGTTGCATACAATCGTCAATTTCCATCTGAAAATTTGAGCAGGGCTTGCATATTGGGCCACTGAAGCCTATCGCTTTTAAGTTCAAAAGGTCAACGTCGCCCAAAATCGTCAATATGTTTTGTATTTTTGAGCCGTTTTCATCATGTTTAGCATAGGGAAGAAGAAGTCGTCCGAATACAAAGCGGACAAGGACAGACTTTGCATTTTCAGATGCTTTCTATTTTGCTTTTAAATGAGTTTTCTCTGTAACCGCTTCAGCGATTGACACAAATCTTTCAATATATGAACGACTACCTATGGATATTTTTTTACGGTATAGCCCATAAGGAAAAGCCGTCTCGAACAGTGTTTGTACATCCGTATGTATGTATGTATGTCCCCTCAAACGTATACCAATCAGAGCTGAGGATCTGGTCACATGACAGGGTGATGTTATTACGTCTGATGTCATTGCGGCGGCTGACTCCGCACACCGCCATTTTGATTCCAATTTCGTTCAGGCCGAACATATTGTCGAATCTTTCATATATCACAATCACCATGCTGAAGGAACTGCGCTCCAACGCGAGTCGAAAGAATTGACGCGACCAAAGACGGAATTCGTCCGAGTTGCTTTATTGAAACAAAACAGCTCAGGAATTCTGACAAGCCCGTTTTTCGGGCAACAATATATATACACATTTATGTCGGGAAGTTTGCCCGGCAAAAGCTATACCGGGCATGCCCGGGTATCAAGGGCGAGCCTTGGAAAGGCGAGTCTGGACCTGCCCGGGCGTGTTTGGCTGCGGCCTGGCAAGTCGAGGCTGGGCGTGCCCGGGCGCTCTGGGCGAGCACTGGAAAGGCGATAGCGGGCATGCCCGAATGCTCTGGGCGAGCCCTGGAAAGGCGATAGCGGGCATGCCCGGACGCTCTGGGCGTGCCCTGGAAAGGCGATAGCGGGCATGCCCGGACGCTCTGGGCGAGCCCTGGAAAGGCGATAGCGGGCATGCCCGGACGCTCTGGGCGAGCCCTGGAAAGGCGAGAGCGGGCATGCCCGGGAAAGACGAGACCGGGCGTGCCCGGGAGGTTCGGGCGTGCCTGGGAACAGTGAGTCCGGGCATGCCCGGGAGAGGCGCGTCTGGCCGTGTTCTGGCCGGTGCAAGGCGATTATGTACATCCAGCGGTAACCGCTACACACGCCCCTCCAGAATCGACCTGCACCGGCAGGGTCAATTTAAGGGGGGTCCGGATGACCCGGCCGAAGCGACCCCTGGAGGGTCGTGGGGAGGGGTCTGACGTGGTGGTGGGTGGTCGAGCGGGGGGAACTGTGGACGGGGGGCGGCCTCGCCGTGGAGGAAGGGCCAACCGTGGTGGTCGGTCGACGTCCATGTGCGCCGGTTTGAGGCGGTCCACAGAAATCCGGTCCGGCCGGCCGCCGAAGTCGACGATGAAAGACTTGTCGCCCCGTCGCAGGACCCGGAAGGGCCCGTCGTACGGCGGCCGGAGTGGCCCCCGGTGCACGTCATGACGCACAAAGACGTACTCCGCTGTGCGAAGCGCCGGGGGGACGTAGGACTGGGGGCCACCGTGGCGGGACGTCGGCACGGGGGCAAATCGTCGGGCGGCCTCCTGGAGGTCCGAGCGCTGGCGAGCGGCGGACCAGGGACTGGTAGCATCAGGCACGAATTCGCCCGGGACGCAGAGTGGCTGGCCGTAGACGAGCTCGGCGGCGGACGCCTGGAGGTCTTCCTTGGGGGCCGTGCGAAGGCCCAAAAGGACCCACGGCAGCCGTTCGGCCCAACCGTCGTCCTGAAGGCCGGCCATGAGTGCGGCCTTCATGGAGCGGTGAAACCGCTCGCACAACCCATTGGCTTGGGGGTGGTAGGCCGTGGTGCGGTGCAGCATGACCCCCAACGAACGGGCGACCGCGCCCCAAAGCTCAGACGTGAACTGTGGGCCGCGGTCGGATGAGATGTCCGCTGGTGCGCCGAAGCGCGCGACCCAGGTGGCGATGAACGCCTGCGCCACGTCGGCGGTGGTGGTGGAGGTGAGGGGCACGGCCTCCGGCCACCTGGTGGTCCTGTCCACCATGGTGAGCAGGTGGGTGAACCCCCGCGAGGGGGGCAGGGGACCCACCAGGTCCACGTGGACGTGGTCGAAACGCCGTTCAGGCACGGCGAAAGGTGCCAGCGGGGCCTGGGTGTGGCGGTGGACCTTGGCTCGCTGGCAGGCCGTGCAGGCGTTGGCCCAGTCGCGGATGTTTCGTCGAAGGCCGTGCCAGACGAAACGCGCCGACACCAGCTTCTGAGAAGCTTTCCGGCCCGGGTGAGAAAGGCCGTGGATGGAGGCGAAGATGCGGCGCTGCCAGGAAACGGGCACGATGGGGCGAGGCTGGCCCTGGGAGACGTCGCAGAGCAGGACGGTGCCCGCGAAGGGGATGTCGGCCAGGCGGAGGCCCGTGTCCGCCACGCGGAGTGCCTGCACCGAGGCGTCGGTGGTCTGGTCGGCCGCCATGAGCGTGAAGGCCACGCCGAGGTGGACCGCGTTCGCGCTGGCCCGCGAAAGGCAGTCGGCCACGGCGTTGTCTTTGCCGGCGACGTGCTGGATGTCCGTGGTGAACTCCGACACGGCGGAGAGGTGGCGCTGCTGGCGGGCCGACCACGGCTCCGTGACCTTAGCCATTGCGTAGACCAACGGCTTGTGGTCGACGAAAGCCGTGAACGGGCGGCCCTCCAGGAGGTGTCGGAAATGGCGAACGGCCAGGAATAGCCCGAGCAGCTCGCGGTCGAACGTGCTGTAGTTTAACTCGTTCGGCCGGAGTTGCCGGCTGAAAAAAGCGAGTGGCTGCCAAACCCCGTCCACCCATTGCTCATGGACGGCGCCCACCGCGTAGTTGGAGGCGTCCGTAGTGAGGGCGATGGGCGCGTTGAGCACCAGGTGAGCCAGCAGCGTTGCGTCGGCGAGGGCCCGTTTGGCACTGGCGAAGGCCGCGTCCATGGCCGCGGACCAAACAATGTCATGCTTGGCCGGCTTGCCCCGGAGGGCCTCGTAAAGGGGCCGCATGAGCTGAGCAGCGCGGGGCACGAATCGGTGATAAAAATTCACCATGCCGAGGAACTCTTGGAGGGCCTTGATGGAACGGGGACGCGGGAACGTGGTGATGGCCTCGACCTTGGTCGGCAGCGGCACGGCCCCGGTCTTGGTGATGCGGTGGCCCAAAAAGTCAACGGTCGTCGCGCCGAAGTGGCATTTGACCGGGTTGACAATTAAGCCGTGCTCGCTGAGGCGACCGAACAGTGTTCGGAGGTGGAGGAGGTGCTCGGCGCGGGACGTGCTGGCGACGAGGATGTCGTCCAGATAGACGAAAAGAAACGGCAGGTCGCGCAGCACGCCGTCCATCAAGCGCTGGAACGCCTGGGCCGCGTTCTTGAGGCCAAACGGCATCCGCAAAAATTCGAACAGGCCGAACGGCGTGATGATGGCCGTCTTCGGGACGTCGGCCGCCCGGACAGGTACCTGGTGGTAGCCCCGTATCAGGTCAATTTTCGAAAAGATGACCCGTCCCGCCAAACGGGCGGAAAAGTCCTGAATATGCGGGATCGGGTACCTGTCGGGGGTGGTAGCATCATTGAGACGGCGGTAGTCGCCACACGGGCGCCATCCACCCCCCGGCTTTGGCACAATGTGCAGTGGCGAGGCCCACGCGCTATCGGAGCGCCGCACGATGCCGAGGTGCTCCAACGCGTCGAATTCGGCCTTTGCCACGGCGAGCTTGGCTGGGTCGAGGCGGCGGGCCCTGGCGTAGACCGGCGGGCCCGTAGTGGGTATGTGGTGCTCGATCCCGTGCCGCACCGCGATGGCCAAAAACGTCGGCCGCGTGAGGGCCGGGAATTCCACGAGCAGGCGAGCGAACTCGTTCGTTGCCGGGAGGGCGCACGCCAGTTCGGTCGGCGCGGAGCTGCTCATTGTGCACGCCAGGGAGCTGAAGGTCTCGGCGTGGACAAGGCGACGTCGTTTGACGTCGACCAGCAGCCCGTGCGCGCAGAGGAAGTCGGCGCCCAGCAAAGCCACGGGGACGCTGGCGGTAACAAAAGTCCATTGAAAGCGCTGGCTGCCGAAGCAGAGGGTGACGACGCGTGGGCCGAAAGTGTGTATGGCCGAGCCATTAGCAGCGACCAAAGAGGGGCCGCAAACTGCGTCCAGCCTGTCCTGCTCGGAGGCAGGTATGACGCTCAGTTGGGCGCCGGTGTCGCACAGGAAACGCCGTCCAGACGCTTTGTCCTGAATAAACAGCAAGTTGCCCGAGTGGCCGGCGCTCATGGCTGGGAATGAACGCCGGCCCGGCCGTTTCCCGACCTGCCGAAAGTGCACGGGGGCCGGCACGTCCGAGCCTTGTGTCCGAACCTGGCGTGGTAATAACACCACGCCCGGTCAGGTGGAGGCCTCGGCCGTCGTGTCGGAAGCGGGCGGTGCGGCATGGCGGCCGCCAGTTGCACCGGTAGTTCGGCCTCCAACCGCGCAGGGCGCTCGGGCGTCGTGGGCGTCGCCTCGGACGGCGGCGGGCTCCAGGTAACCGCGCCGATGTGCTGGCCCGCCGAGGAGATCTTATCGGCTTCCCTGGCGAGGGCGCGGGAATCCGTGATCAACGTGCCAGCCAGGGCGAGGCGTACCGGGTTAGGCAGCTGACGGAGGAACAGCTCCCGGAACAGGAATGCCGGAGAGTGCTCGCCGAGCAACGAGAGCATATAGTCCATGCGCTCGGACGGGCGCGTGTCGCCGAGCTCGGGCAGGTCAAGCAGGCGCCGTGCGCGTGCTGCCGGTGAGAGGGCGAAAGCGCCGAGGAGGAGCGTCTTCAGCGCGTCGTATTTGTCAGCAGCCGGCGGGTGCTGGAGGAGGCTCAAGGCGCGGGCCGCGGTGGTGGAACCGAGCGCCGCCACAACATGGTGGAAGCGGGTGTCGTCCGCGGTGATGCCTCGCAGGGCGAACTGGGAGTCCGCCTGGGCGAACCAAACAGCCGCGTGAGTCTCCCAGAAGGTAGGCAGTTTAAGCGTCACTGCCGTATCCATGTCGGTAGGTCAACAATGAAGGAACTGCGCTCCAACGCGAGTCGAAAGAATTGACGCGACCAAAGACGGAATTCGTCCGAGTTGCTTTATTGAAACAAAACAGCTCAGGTATTCTGACAAGCCCGTTTTTCGGGCAACAATATATATACACATTTATGTCGGGAAGTTTGCCCGGCAAAAGCTATACCGGGCATGCCCGGGTATCAAGGGCGAGCCTTGGAAAGGCGAGTCTGGACCTGCCCGGGCGTGTTTGGCTGCGGCCTGGCAAGTCGAGGCTGGGCGTGCCCGGGCGCTCTGGGCGAGCACTGGAAAGGCGATAGCGGGCATGCCCGGACGCTCTGGGCGAGCCCTGGAAAGGCGATAGCGGGCATGCCCGGACGCTCTGGGCGTGCCCTGGAAAGGCGATAGCGGGCATGCCCGGACGCTCTGGGCGAGCCCTGGAAAGGCGATAGCGGGCATGCCCGGACGCTCTGGGCGAGCCCTGGAAAGGCGATAGCGGGCATGCCCGGACGCTCTGGGCGAGCCCTGGAAAGGCGATAGCGGGCATGCCCGGACGCTCTGGGCGTGCCCTGGAAAGGCGATAGTGGGCATGCCCGGACGCTCTGGGCGAGCCCTGGAAAGGCGATAGCGGGCATGCCCGGACGCTCTGGGCGAGCCCTGGAAAGGCGATAGCGGGCATGCCCGGACGCTCTGGGCGAGCCCTGGAAAGGCTATAGCGGGCATGCCCGGGCGCTCTGGGCGAGCACTGGAAAGGCGATAGCGGGCATGCCCGGACGCTCTGGGCGAGCCCTGGAAAGGCGATAGCGGGCATGCCCGGACGCTCTGGGCGAGCCCTGGAAAGGCGATAGCGGGCATGCCCGGACGCTCTGGGCGAGCCCTGGAAAGGCGAGAGCGGGCATGCCCGGGAAAGACGAGACCGGGCGTGCCCGGGAGGTTCGGGCGTGCCCGGGAACAGTGAGTCCGGGCATGCCCGGGAGAGGCGCGTCTGGTCGTGTTCTGGCCGGTGCAAGGCGATTATGTACATCCAGCGGTAACCGCTACAATGCTCTACCTTCACGTTTTTGATTCAGTGTGAAACACAAACAAAATGATTGTTAAAATGACCATCAAATATCGAAAGCATTGGCATTACGGGTCTTCCAACGACACAGTATGTATAGGCCGTAGGCTTCATGCTTTCATGGCTCACCTTCAGGTCGCTTCGGACAAATTAGCCCAGGTTTATTAATACAGTCATATTGTTTTCGTAATGATAATAATAATAATAGCGTTAATACTAATAATATAGCAAATATAATTGTAACACTGCAATAACTTTGTTGTTATTGCAAAGTTTCTAGATTGAAACGGTGTATGGTTTGTTCATTGTTGACTCGAAACATAGAATAAACTAATACCGGGATTAGCCGGTGTTGTGCATGTGTCTTGTGGTGAAAATAGTCCTTAAGTTTTGCAGTTTTGTTTTTAGTTTATTTCAATTCATATTTTAATTTAGCAAAAGAGGGAGTTCCACTGCTTCAATGAGGATTCATAATGACTTCCATGAAAGCAAAAATTGTAACCTTCGATGAGCAAATCTAAGTATTTTTTGTTTGTTTTTGTTTTTTTGTATACAAGATCAAGGCTCGTGTAAGAGCTAAAATTAATAAAAAAAATACAATCTGACACGTAAAACATAAGATAAAGGGAGCGGGAGACAAGATGGGGAGAGGGGGAAGGACACAAACACAACATTTGAGAGCAGGGACATCAAGAGAACTGTGGGAGGGAGAGGGCTTGGGGGGTGGGGGGGGGGGTTGGGAGAGGGCTTGGGGGGCTTGGGGGGTGGGGGGGTTGGGAGAGGGCTTGGGGGGTGGGGGGGTTGGGAGAGGGCTTGGGGGGTGGGGGGGGGGTTGGGAGAGGGCTTGGGGGGTGGGGGGGGGGGGTTGGGAGAGGTATAAAACATATGGATACTGCTATGACTCCCAGGAGAGAAGTCGGAATTTCAAAAAAGTAGTTCTGGGGTGAATTAACGGGGGTAGAAAAGATCAAGGTTTTTGATGGGGGAAGACAATAGATGGTGGTGATCAGCTGTTTTAATCATTAATTAAGTTAATTAATTTTAATTAAGTTAATTTATTATCCATTGCTGGGGAAAACCCACGTACAGGGTGTCCTCGCGTCGTCCTGGTTAACATTGTATCGTTATAACATCTATACTAATTAGACACCGAGATCACAGAACGTCGTGATTATTTACCTATAACTCGCTAGTACATCGTCGGTTATAGAAATGTCATGGAAAGTTTTTGGTGCTGTTATGGAATTTATAATGAAAATAAGAGGCAGTGCAGCAAGCAGTCAATTTGTTTCGGGAGGGCGGAAAACGGTATTCTCAACAACCAGCAGAAGCCTTCACATCACAACAAAGGGGGAGAACCCTCTAGGTCTCAGTAACTCACCACCCTCCCACTCTCCCACTCTCCATGCTGTCCTGTGGGGAAAATTCCTTGTTCCTTGTGTCCCGTGGGGGAAATGCTTTCCCTCGTGTCACGTGGGAGAATGCTTTCCCTCGTGTCACATGATACACAGTCAGTCATGATACTTGATACACAGTGATTAGATCTCGCGAGATCTTGTCGGGGAGGTCACGATTTTTCGAAGCTGTCCACGATCTTCACGCATGCTCGAAGTTAAGTAATTGTTCACAAGTTCACAATTTGGGTCTCACTATCTGCCATGATCTTTCCTGGGAAAACCACATTTCAAATCTGGCCTCCAAAGCCAGTCGCCGACTGGGCATCCTTCGTCGTGCGAAGTCCATCCTTGGCACACCTGAGCTCCTCACCACATACAAGGCTTTCATCCGCAGCTCAATGGAATACTGCTCTCCCCTCTGGGCTGGTGCACCTGCCTCACACCTAGCTCGTCTTCACGCTGTTGAAACCAAAGCATTCAGAATCATTGGAATCTCCCGCGATGAAGCGAACTCCAAGGGCCTCTCACTCACTCACCGCAGGCAGGTTGGTGGTCTTTCCGTCTTCTACCGACTCCTCTCTGGCCTTGCCCCCCCCCCCCCCCCCAGCTCTCTCTGGGCTCTGTCCAGCAAATATTCCTACAGGTCGCACAAGATCTGCCTGCAACCCTCTTATGGTTAAACTGCCAAAATCAAGACTCTCTGTTCACCTTCACTCCTTCATTCCTCTTTTCTCCCGCCTCTGGAACAAACTCCCTCACTCTCTTCAATCCCACTCCACACTCCAGGTCTTTAAAACAGCTGTTCACCACCATCTCTTATCTTCCCCCATCCAAAACATTGATCTTTTCTATCCCCACTAATTTCACCCCAATTCCACTTTTTTGAAATACCAACTTCTGTCCTGGAAGTCCTTGGTGTCCTTGTGTTTGATACTTCTGCCACCCCCCCCCCAACCCCCCCGATTCCCACGCCTCCTCCCCCCAAGCCCTCTCCCTCCCACACATCTCCCTGCTCTTAAATGTTGTGTGCCCTCAAGTGTTTGTGTGCTTCCCCTTCTCTTGTCTTCCGCTCCCTCTTTTTATATATTTTGTTTGTCTGGTTGATTTGTTTGTGAAGTAAATGTCAGCTCTTTCACGAGCCTCAATTCAGTATACAAAACAAAACAAAACAAAACAAACAAAAAAAAAAAATGTATTTTTGTCGAAACTGTATTTATCTTACGTGTGTGAACCTACAGTGTGTCCCTAAGAAGATTCTCGGTGTTAATCTTTCATACCTGTATAAAATAGTCGAGTATTTCGTGCCGCGTGATTTGCGGCCTAGTTCTTTAAGCTTCCTACCTGGAGGCATTGTTTTCTCTCAGCGGTCGATTGTGGTCCATCTACTCTCCTTCTCTCCGTTTTTTCCCAATCTTTTCACCCCGTACTTCCCTGTTTAAAATCTTAACTCAAAAAAAAAAACTTTTCCTTCTTTGTTCTTTTCGTTCGTTCGTTCTTTGACCACGTGTTTCACCCCCATTTTCACCCCATTCCCCAGATCGTTTTCACTGTTCAATTTAAAAGTGCTTAAACATTCCTTCCACCTTTTGCCATGTTCACGTGACTCGTGGTTGTCCCTCTAGGGTCTAGGCCCTCTCCCCATTGGTATTTTTGTGAATATAAGATTGTTCTTCACGGTTCTGTTTAAATATGTTTAAACTCCCCCCCTGCAGTGTTTTATTCAGTGGTATATTACAACATGCTGTTTTTCTTCCTATTTAAAAGGCTCTTTTCGATTTCCTCTTCAACTCATGCCACTTCAAAAAAAAATAATTCTCCTATAATTCTTCCTCACTACATGCTCTAAATTCACATTCATTCCACCCCTCCTCCATCGTTCTTAAACGGATCACTAACTTGAAAATCACAATAAACCCAATTTGTTATAAATGTTTGTCTTTCATTAATCATCCACTTTCTAAACTCCCACCCTTGCCCCTCCCCTCCTAAACTCCCCCCTTGCCCCTCCCCTCCTAAACTCCCCCCTCCCCTTCAAAATTCCCCCCAACCCCTCCCCTTCAAATCTCCCCCCCCCCTACCATCCCTCTCCAATTCTCCCCCCTCGCTCCTCCTCCTCAAAGCTGCCTCCTCCCCACTTCGTCTCCCTTCTATATCATACCTGCACCTCCCCCAACCTTCTACTTTCCTCTGCCCCCCCCCCCTCTCAAACAACCTCTCAATGTGCGTCATCCCATCACCATCAAACCTTTCGTCCTCCTCATCCTTCCCTTTCTTGTAACTCTTCTGTAATCTCTGGCACACTATCAACTGCTCTCCCTACCTCCCCCTCTCATCCTTCATCTGGCCCTACCCTTTCCCTCCCCTCTCCTGCACCCGATGCTCCCCCTCTCTCCTCATTAGCGGTATGGACATCAAACATCCGGCGCCTTCGCTCAAACCTGACAGATCTCTCCATACAGGTCGCTTCTGACAAACCAGACGTAATCTGCTGAACAGAAACTTTCCTTCTTCAAGATGTCTCTGATTCCTTAGTATCTCTTCCTGGTTACTCGCTCCTCTGGTATGATAGACCTGAGCCTCGTCCTGGTGGTGGGGTTGCTATCTTTATCAAAAACTCTCTTCCCCACTCTCCTTGCACTGCCCTCTCTCCACCCCACCCCCAGGAGTACCTCTGGCTACGGCTTCCTCTCCGCTCCCACCTTTTGTTCATATGTGTTCTGTACCGTCCTCCAAACAGTTATGACTCCATTTACATTTCGCTGTCTGACAACATGGACCCACTTCTTTCAACTCATCCAAACTCTCTCTTCCTCATATGTGGTGACTTCAACTGTCATCATGCCAGCTGGCTGGGTGTGGGTTCATCTCTCACCAGCCATGGCACCTCAGCAAAGGACTTCTGCGACTCATTGGGACTGACACAATCTGTCAATTTCCCGAACCGGATCTCAGTCAATGGAGTATATTATCTTCTAGACTTGATAATGACAAACTTCCGTGCAAATGTCTGCTGCTCTTCTTCTGCTCCAATCGGTTCTTCTGATCATGTCCTTGTTCAAGTGGACATCTCTCTGGCCATTCTCAGAGAGCCTCCTCAGCACCGACGAGTCTGGCATTTCACTCAGGCTGACTGGCACGGTCTGCAAGCAGCCATCAATCATCTGGACTGGTCTCCCATCTCTACTGCCTCTGACATCAATTCTCCCTGGGAATTCTTCAAAAGCAAACTCTCATGCACAGATTTATCCCATCTCATCTTCAGTTGTGTTACCCTTCCTCCCGTCCATGGTACACTGAATCTTGTGGTGAGGCAGTTGCCCTGAAACAACTTGCCTTTGCCTCATGGAAGGCAAATCCAACTGAAGGCAATCTCAGTTCCTTCCACCAAGCTCGGAACAAGTGTGTGTCTACCCTCAGGAGTGCCAGGAAGCACTATCTCTCCACACTCAAGAATGAACTCTCAAACCTGTCTCCTTCCTCCAAATCTTGGTGGCATCTGGTCAAATCCGTTTCTGGTGTTTGTTCCCCCTCCATCGCCTCCCTTACCTCAAATGGCTACACAGTTGACACCACAAGTGACAAAGCCGAATGCCTAAACTCTGTGTTTGCCTCAAAATCTTGTGTTCCAAACCCATCTCTCTCTGTTCCCACCTTACCCAGTCGAATCCACCTGCTCCTGGACTCTGTGTCCTTCTCTCCTGACAAGGTGGAGAAGTTTTTGTCAAACCTCGACTCTGTTTCTGCAACTGGACCAGACGGCATCAGCCCACGGGTCCTAAATTCCTGCTCTGCCGCTCTATCTCACCCTCTCTCTGTTCTTTCCACCCTCTCTTTTGCTCAAGGTCATCTGCCAGCATCTTGGAAATCAGCAAACATTACAGCTTTACACAAAGAAGGTGCAAAATCAGATCCTTGCAACTACAGACAAATCAGCCTGCTCCCAATTATCAGCAACGTCATGGATTCCATCATTACTTCGGATATCAAATCCTTCCTCTTCTCCAATGGCTTGATCTCTGATCATCAATTTGGATTCAGACCAGGTCATTCTACTCTGGACATGTTGCTTCTGCTGTCTCAACAATGGATGGAGGTCCTCAATGCCAAACAGGAAATCAGAGCTGTCTCCCTTGACATATCACGTGCCTTCGAAACAGTCTGGCACCCAGCTCTGCTCAACAAACTCTCCTCCTATGGTATCCATGGAAATCTCCACGCATGGCTTGTGGACCTCCTCTCTGGTCATCGTCAACGTGTGGCCCTGAATCGATTTCTCTCATCTCCCCTTCCTGTTCTGGCTGGAGTTAACCAAGGTAGTGTTCTGCGCCCTGTGCTATTACTGGTCTTCATCAATGATCTCTCTGACTCTCTGGAAGAACCTCTCTATCTCTTTGCTGATGACTCCTCTCTCTGCCGCTCCATTCCTCATCCCTCAGATTGGCAGTCTGCAGCCTCCTCACTCTCTGCAGACCTGGACAAAATCACAGACTGGTCAAACAAGTGGAACATGTCTTTCAATCCTGACAAATCTCACACTCTTACTATGTCTCTCCGGAAAGACCGACTGGAAAACCCTCCCATCTACTTTCTCAACAATCCTCTCCAAGAAGTTCTGTCACTCAAGCTTTTGGGTCTCACTATCTGCCATGATCTTTCTTGGGAAAACCATATTTCCAAGCTGGCCTCCAAAGCCATTCGCCAACTGGGCATCCTCCGTCGTGCGAAGTCCTTCCATGGCACACCTGAGCTCCTCACCACATAAAAGGTGTTCATCCACAGCTCAATGGAATACTGTTCCCCCCTCTGGGCCGGTGCTCCTGCCTCACACCTAGCTCGGCTTCACGCTGTTGAAACCAAAGCTTTCAGAATCATTGGAATCTCCTGCGATGAAGCTAACTCCGAGGGCCTTTCACTCACTCACCGCAGGCAGGTTGGTGGTCTTTCTGTCCTCTACCGACTCCTCTCCGGCCGTGCTCCCCCAGCTCTCTCTGTGCTTTGTCCCCCAAATATTCCTACAGGTCGCACAAGATCTGCCAGCAACCCTCTTATGGTTAAACTGCCAAAATCTAGGCTCTCTGCTCACCTTCACTCTTTCATTCCCCTTTTCTCCCGCCTCTGGAACAAACTCCCCCACTCCCTTCAATCCCACTCCACCTCCAGGTCTTTAAAACAGCTGTTCACCACCATCTCTTATCTTCCCCCATCCAAAACCTAGATCTTTTCTACCCCCTCTAATTCACCCCAGATACACTTTTTTGAAATTCCAACTTCTTTCCTGGAAGTCCTTGCAGTTTCCATATGTTTTATACCTCTCCCACCTCCCCCAAGCCCTCTCCATCCCACATTTCTCTCGATGCCCTTACTCTCAAATGTTGTGTTTGTGTCCTTCCCCCTCTCTCCCCATCTTGTCTACCACTCCCCTTATTTTGTGTTTTGTGTGTCGGTTTGACTTTTTGTGTGATTAATGTTCGCTCTTTCACGAGCCTCGATCTTGTATACAAAATAATAATTAAAAAAGTCCTCGCCATGCATGTGTTCACGGTCTGCGATTTCACGTATCTGCACCTAACTTACCTGCAGAAAAGTGAACCCTCTCCATCCTAAGGTCGTTCATTGTTAAACAATTTCAGTGACGAAGCAACAGAATAAAAGAAACAGCAGAAAGGAACAAAATAATACTTCTGAAAAAAATAAGAGTCATGGTGAAGAAGAACCCCATGTTTGTTTTGTTCTGTTGCATCGGGGATGCCACCGACGACACGTGCCACCTCTGCCAGGCCGCTCCACACACAACAAGGCACATTATGGAACACTGCGCGGTTCTGTCTCGAATAAGGCAAGAGCACATCATAATAGACGTGAGGGAACAGTGTGATGCCCATGGGAGATCGATCACAATACTGTACTGTACAGGTACTATAAGCAGAAAAGACTTCTTATTGATGGTAAATGTTACTTATTTCATCTTATTTTCCTCAATTGTCCTTTTTTTTAAACTTAAATGCCATTTCTTTATTTATTTATGACATTTGGACTTAAATTTGGGGCTGTGGGACTGCAACGTATCTCATTGTTAGAAACTGTTTGCAGTTTGCAATTTCGCCATTCGCGGTGGTTTACCGGTACGTAACCCCCGTGGATGCCGAGGTTTACTGTATATATCTGCCATATAAAACACAATGTCAGTTTGTGTGTTTGTACAGATGTCTGTCCCCCTTCATAAGGGTAGGTTTTAAAGCCCAATCTGTTCACACAGATGCATGTTCACTGAGGTCTACTTTTGAGGATGAAACAAACTCGAAAAACATTCTCCATAAAAGAGTAATTATGTCTCCTCTATTGGAATTGTAGATGGTCACTTGCAAACGAGCCTCATGGGCGGTGTACAGAATAATTATTTTTTTTATCATAATAAATCCAAGGTGCAGGGAGGTGAAATTCGCTAGACGTGATGTGCAACACACACAGAGTAAAACGAGTGTTCATTTACATCCATATGATGTCTGATAAATAAAGAAGATATAAGATACACCTGACACTAGGCCGAGGCTTCAGAGCTTGGCACACTCACAAGGCTGCACCATCGAATAAACTGTTCCAACCCATTGTTACGTGCTCCTCCCCAAACCCCGGTCACGGTGTACCTCCGAGCCTCGAGAGGAGTCACGGCAGAAAGATGTGTTATTCTGTGTGTCAAAGATCAATGGTGAAACCACACCAATTGTTACCAACAAACAAGTATTGTATTAAGGTCACACAAGAATAACAGTACAATAACAATATTAATCAATTGTACAACCAATATATCATTCCTATGATGGTACCATCAGTTTCGTACAATATAACTCACTGTGCTCCAAGTGAGCGAAAATAACATTCCCAATGTCTCTGTCCCAGCTTCAAACCAAAAAAATCGATCCACACTCCAGTGATCGTCAGAACGATGTTGTATCGAGACCAGAATCCCGTTCGGTTGACAGTCACACTGCCAAAGATGAGCAAAGGTACCCTCAAGAGGCGACTGGGAAAACACGCCTTCGGGTATGGACGTTCAACGGCTCCCAATCGACGAACCGCAAATTCCCACTCAAAATCCACGTTACACACACACACACACCAGGTTACGTCTGGATGCGGTGAAATGGTTGAAGCGAGGTGAAAAGCCTGGAGCGATCCAAAATCAGGCGCGAGGCAAAATGGCCAACGGCCCATACTCGAGACGTAACGGCACTCCAATGATTCTCTTCGGAATCAACCGCAAAACCTGTCACGCAGGTTTAACTGTCACAGCGATAACAACTCTGTCGCAGGAATCCCTTTCCCAGGAAACCCAAAGTTCACTCGTGACCCCCGTTCGCCAGCGTTTGCTCAAAAACTCAACACAGCTCGGCTCCTTCTCCGACCTCAATTGCTCCGCCTCTTCTTCCTCTTCTTCTTCGTCCGGTTTCTGGTTTCTTTTAAAACACTAACTTTTTTTCCTTTTGAAAACAGTAATCTCTATTTCAGTTAAACGATAACAATAATAGTACATGGAACCAAAAATGTTTACAGTGGATGAAAACCACAACGGAAGTGACGAATCCATAACACTATCATATTTGATGGGCTTTTTCCTTGTGTGTGTGTGTGTGTGTGTATATATATATATATATATATATATATATATATATATATATATATATATATACACACTTACAGTTCATATCCATACAAGGATTGTCTTTAGTGATCGCTTACTTAGGAGGTACCTGACATTTAGAAAAATACAGTAGAAATTTAGAGTCGCTCGTCATGCCCTCCACAGCCTCTGGAGCTGCACCATACATGCTCCTTCCTTTCATTCACGTTACAGTTTACTCCCATTCCTCGTAACCTTTCACTTTCTCTCTCCGATACCAGCACATCCTTATTACTTCCGTCCTCGCCAACGAAGGCGGATGGAGGTTATGTTTTCTGTCTGTCTGTCTGCCTGCTTGTCTGTCTGCCTGTGAGCAAGATATCTCAATAGGTTATGGGCGGATTTGAATGAAACTTGGTGGACAGTTAGGGTGTGCGACAAGGACAAATTGATTCGATTTTGGTGAAGATCCGAATCTGTTTTTTTAATTATTGAAGTGATTCATTGATAATTGAGTGATAGGGCCAAAAACGATAAATACCATGATATTTCAAAGAGTTATGGATGGATTAAGGTTATGAGAAAACTTGGTGGATAATTTGGCTAGGTGACAAGATCACACCGATTAACTATTTAAAGTGATCCCTTAGAAATCGAAATTTCCAAAACATAGGAAAAAACTAGATTTAATCGACTCAGTTTTTCACGCTCCTTACAATGATGCAACTCTCATGGCCCACTAATTTTCATCCAATTGGCCACCCAAAGTTTGGTTCATGGAACAAACTTGAGGTCAAACTTCAAAGAGAGAAATATTTGACCCCCCTCCCCCCCAACCTCTCTCCCTGTCCTTTTCATACCCCAAAAAAATGAGAATCAAAGGATTTAGATGCATCTCTAGCGGCCATTACGAGGGGTTTTTTTCATACTTCCCTCACCTGCCCATAGGTGAAGCTCAAAGTTTTGATCACTGGATTTGAAAACCTTCAAATCGGTGGATCTTTTTCTAGGTTGAGAAAAAACCCATCTAAAAACACCAGAAATCGAGAGATCTCGCAGAGCTGCTCATTTTAACCCACATGAGTATTTTCCCTACTCAACGCAAATTCAGTCAACGAGAGGGTGTCCTAAGGGGGGCTCGATACACTAAGTAGTAAAATATTGGTTTTGGTCCGGATGTCATTTTCTTTCATCGGGATACAAAACGTAAACTTTTCAGCCAGCAGGAGGTACGTGCTCTACAGAGTGCCATTCTAATCTGTCTGTCTCTGTCTGTCTCTCTCTCCCCCTCTCTTTCATACCCTCTGGTTCTCCCTTTTCTCAATTTTAAATTTCTCCTTTATCCACTGTCACCACTACTCCACATTACAACGAATAAATAAATAATCAGCTTCTAATAAGGCGGTAGCAGAATTCTTTCCCTGATTAGGTTTGGATTTATTCGATACATATCGTTACATAAGCAGTATTTCCATAGCATCATACATTTGTACAAGTTTCATAAACTGTTCGAGGAAGAAAAATAACTTTTTATTTGGGAGGCTAAGCCTGGTGTTGGATTAACGGATATGATGGCTGCCTTAAGATCTTAGGGTCATGAGATTTGAGGCCTGTGAGTGGGAGGGTGGCCTGCAATTTGGGGGACCCGAGTGGGAGGGGTGCTTGAGATTTGGGGGACCCGAGTGGAAGGGTGGCCTGCAATTTGGGGGACCCGAGTGGGAGGGGTGCCTGAGATTTGGGGGACCCGAGTGGAAGGGTGGCCTGAGATTTGGGGGATCCGAGTGGAAGGGTGGCCTGAGATTTGGGGGACCCGAGTGGGAGGGTGGCCTGAGATTTGGGGGACCCGAGTGGGAGGGTGGCCTGAGATTTGGGGGACCGAGTGGGAGGGTGGCCTGAGAATTGGGGGACCCGAGTGGAAGGGTGGCCTGAGATTTGGGGGACCCAAGTGGGAGGGTGGCCTGAGATTTGGCAGACCTGAGTGGAAGGGTGGCCTCAGATTTGGCAGACCTGAGTGGAAGGGTGGCCTGAGAATTGGGGGACCTGAGTGGAAGGGTGGCCTGAGAATTGGGCGACCCGAGTGGAAGGGTGGCTTGAGATTTGGGGGACCTGAGTGGGAGGGGTGCCTGAGATTTGGCGGACCTGAGTGGAAGGGTGGCCTGAGAATTGGGGCCCCCCGAGTGGAAGGGTGGCCTGAGATTTGGGGGACCCGAGTGGGAGGGTGGCCTGAGATTTGGAGGACCCGAGTGGGAGGGTGGCCTGAGATTTGGGGGACCCGAGTGGGAGGGTGGCCTGAGATTTGGGGGACCCGAGTGGAAGGGTGGCCTGAGATTTGGGGGACCGGAGTGGAAGGGTGGCCTGAGATTTGGAGGACCCGAGTGGGAGGGGTACCTGAAATTTGGCGGACCTGAGTGGAAGGGTGGCCTGAGAATTGGGCCCCCCGAGTGGAATGGTGGCCTGAGATTTGGTGGACCCGAGTGAAAGGGTGGCCTCAGATTTGGGGGACCGGAGTGGGAGGAGTGCCTGAGATTTGGCGGATCTGAGTGGAAGGGTGGCCTGAGATTTGGGGGATCCGAGTGGGAGGGGGCCTGAGATTTGGGGGATCCGAGTGGGAGGGGGCCTGAGATTTGGGGGATCCGAGTGGGAGGGGGCCTGAGATTTGGGGGATCCGAGTGGGAGGGGGCCTGAGATTTGGGGGATCCGAGTGGGAGGGGGCCAGAGATTTGGCAGACCCAAGTGGAAGGGGGCCTATGATTTGGGAGACCCAAGTTTGGGGGACATACACTAACACACACACACACACACACACGAGCGCGTTAATAAAAGTTAAGATGTTCCAGCTTATGTCATTGACGACAGTGTCACAGAGCTTGTGTCCCAAAGGGTACTCTGCGAACGCATAGTCTCCGTTCCCATGGGTTATATATAGGACGTTGGCACGGCCATGTGTACGACAACAGGCAATGTTTGCCTTCATTAGCACGTGCCTTGTCGCTTCCCACGTGGGTATCGCACCCAAAGCATGTGCGTTCCTTCCACGAAACACGCGTCGGACTCTTTGCTTGAACCACTCATTGTCATCACTCGATCTCTGCGGTCTGCACGGCTCAGCTCTTATTCCCCGAACAGTTCCTTATTGTGGGACCACACAAGCCAAATGGGCCGGTGGATTAAGCGGTGAATAAGGTGAGTAAAGCTGCATCGCACACCTCAAACACATACTGATACGTATATATGTATACACACGCCATATACATCAATTCATTCATTCATACACCTGTTATGTAGCACTATAATGCCCTTGTGGGGTCACAGATGGTGCAACCTGGATTCAGCCCAACCAGGTGAACGAGATCGAGTCTCCACGACTCAGCAAATTCTGCCCCGCGAAGACTCTGCACAAATATTTATCTCTGGTTGCTCACAGAACGGGTTATTCATCAGCGTCGATCCACGGTTCGTTTTTTCATCCCTTATCAAAACCCCGTCTTGTCTCAACGATCAGATACAGGGCGCGTCCTATATGAGCGAACAAAATATCTTTACACATACTAACGACTTTCAGCGTATATTGTACAGATTGTACATATAGTATATACTATATATATATATATATATATATATATATATATATATATATATATATATATATATACATATATATATATATATATATATATATATATATATGTATATATATATATATATATATATACATATATATATATATATATATATATATATATATATATATATATATATATATATATATATATATATATATATATATATATATATGTACAGTCACGTGAAAAAGTAAGTACACCTCATGTAAAGTTTTGACTTTTTCAACATATTTCAACATACAGATATTTGATCTTCATTTCAACAATATTGACAGATAAAGGTGATATAACATAACAAATACCATGAAACATTTACATTTTGTAGTTCATTGTATAATTTAAATAAATTATACACATATTAGACTAAAATTAGACTTGGCCATTCCAGAACCCTCCATTTCTTTATTTTCAACCATTCCTTGGTGGATTTACTGGTATGTTTAGGGTCATTGTCATGTTGCCAGGTCCAACTTCGGTTGAGCTTCAACTTTCCGACAGATGGCCTCACATTATCCTCAAGGACCCTCTGATACAATGAAGAATTCATAGTGGATTCTATGATGGTGAGCTGCCCAGGCCCTGATGCAGCAAAGCTGCCCCAAACCATAATATTTCCACCACCATGCTTTACAGTTGGTATCAGGTTCTTGTGGTCAAATGCTGTCTTTGGTTTTCGCCAAACATGTCTTGTGGTACTGTGGCCAAATAGCTCTACCTTTGACTCATCTGTCCAGAGAACATTGTTCCAGAAGTGCTGGTCTTTGCCTCGGTGTTTATTGGCAAACTTTAGTCTTGCCCTGATGTTCTTTCTGGACAGCAAAGGTTTCCTCCTGGCACACCTCTCATGTAGATCAAATTTGTGCAGCCTCTTTCTAATGGTAGACTCGTGCACTTTGACATCAACAGTGGCAAGAGCTACCTGTAGGCCCCGTGATGACATTCTGGGGTTCTTCGAGACTTCTTTCAGCATCATGCGGTCTGCTCTCGGGCTGAACTTGCTGGGGCAGCCTGGCCTGAACAAGTTGGCAGTTGTTTGGAATCTTCTCCACTTGTAGATGATCTTCTGGACAGTCGAATGATTGATTTCAAATTGTTTGAAGAGCTTTTTAAATCCCTTCCCAGACTCGTAGGCATCTATAACCTTCTTTCTGAAGGCCTCGGAGAGCTCTTTTGATATAGGCATGGTGACGCCGCACACTTCAACAACAAAGAGCAAACCAAACTAAATGTCTGAGGTTTAAATAAGACACGTTCCTCCAAGATCCTCTCGCACGATATTCTCATCATTTGCACCTGAGCTGGTGCACCTGATTCTAATTTTAGGTATTTGAAGTAGTGATAAATGTAGGGGTGTACTTACTTTTTCCACATGCGAAATTTGCATTCATGTTTATTTAAATTATACAATGGACTACAAAATGCAAATGTTTCCTGATGTTTGTTATATTATATCACCGTTATCTATCAATATTGTTGAAATGAAGATAAAATAGCAGTATGTTGAAATATGTTGAAAAAGTCAAAACTTTACATGGGGTGAATTTACTTTTTCATGTGACTTTTTTTACTTTTTCATATATATATCGCAGTGGGCTGTTGACGCGTTATCAACGGAGGTCCGTGGTTCGAGCCCCGCATTGAGTCAGAATTTTTTCACACTTAGCCCCTCGCAGGAATTTGATTCCTGTTTATAATATATATATATATATATATATATATACATACATACATATATATATATGTATATATATATATATATATATATATATATATATATATATGTATGTGTGTATATATATATACACACTACATGACATAAGTATGTGGACACCCGAACATCGAACATCTCATTCCAAAATCATGGGCCTTAATATGGAGTTGGTCCCCCATTTGCCGCTATAACAGCCTCCACTCTTCTGTGAAGGCATTCCACGAGGTGTTGGAACATTGCTGCAGGGATTTTCTTCCATTCAGCCAAAAGATAGTGAGGTCGGGCACTGATGTTGGGCGATTAGGCCGGGCTCGCAGTCAGCGTTCCAATTCATCCCAAAGGTGTTTGGTGGGGTTGAGGTCAGGGCTTTATGCAGTGAGTTCTTCCACACCGATCTCGATAAACCATTTCTGTATGGACCTCGCTTTGTGCACTGGGCCATTGTCATGCTGAAACAGGAAAGGGCCTTCTCCAAACTGTTGCCACAAAGTTTGAAGCACACAATCGTCAATAATGTCATTGTATGCTGCAGAATTAAGATTTCCCTTCATTGGAACCTAGTGGCCCGAACCATGAAAAACAGCCCCAGATCATTATTCCTCCTTCACCAAACTTTACAATTGGCACTATGCATTCGGGTAGGTAGCATTCTCCTGGCATCCGCCAAACCCAGATTCGTCCGTCGGACTGCCAGATGGTGAAGCGTGATTCATCATGCCAGAGAACGCGTTTCCACTGCTCCAGAGTCCAATGGTGGCGAGCTTTACACCACTCCAGGTGACACTTGGCATTGCGCATGGTGATCTTAGGCTTGTGTGCGGCTGCTCGGCCATGGAAACCCATTTCATGAAGTTCCCGATGAACAGTTGTTGTGCTGACTTCCAGACTTCCAGAGTCCTTCCAGAGGAAATCCAGATGCCTTCCTTCCAGATGGAAACTTCCAGAGGAAGTTTGGAACTCGGTAGTGAGTTTTGCAAGCGAGGGCAGATGATTTTTACGCGCTACCCGCTTCAGCACTCAGCGGTCCCGTTCTGTGAGCTTGTGTGGCCTACCACTTCACGGCTGAGTTGTTGTTGCTCCTAGACGTTTCCACTTCACAACAAGCATTCTGAGTATTGCGCTGCAATACATGTCCCCTACCGGCAGTCTGTCGTCCGGAAAACTGTTGGGGAAATTCCCAAAGTTCAAAATGCCGTAACTTTGTCAAAAATGATCGAAACGTCGTGAAGTTCGAACTTGATCTGTAACTTATCATGAGTAAACCATGTACCAAGTTTGAAATCATTAGCATTAAGAGTTTAGAAAAAAAGTCCGGAAAACTGTTCTTTGCGTGATGGACTGACAGACTGACAGACTGACACACTGACAGATGGACGGAGTGCAAACCTATAGTCC
>NC_136261.1:62369376-62619376 GCF_964187855.1 Myxine glutinosa | reverse complement strand
CGTCACCCCCTCTCCGCGCAGCGTCACCCCCTCTCTGCGCAGCGTCACCCCCTCTCCGCGCAGCGTCACCCCCTCTCCACGCAGCGTCACCCCCTCTCTGCGCAGCGTCACCCCCTCTCCGCGCAGCGTCCCCCCCTCTCCGCGCAGCATCCCACCTCCGGGCGCAGCGTCCCGCCCTGCCTTACAGCATCTCCCCTGTCCGTACAATGTCCCCTCTCCACATTCATCGCCCCCTCCCGATACAGCGTCCCCTCCCTATACAGCGTCCCCTCCCTATACAGCGTCTCCTCCCTATACAGCGTCCCCTCCCTATACAGCGTCCCCTCCCTATACAGCGTCCCCTCCCTATACAGCGTCCCCTCCCTATACAGCGTCCCCTCCCTATACAGCGTCCCCTCATTATACAGCGTCCCCTCCCTATACAGCGTCCCCTCCCTATACAGCATCCCCTCCCTATACAGCGTCCCCTCCCTATACAGCGTCCCCTCCCTATACAGCGTCCCATCCCTACACAGCGTCCCATCCTTATACAGCGTCCCCTCCCGATACAGCGTCCCCTCCCGATACAGCGTCCCCTCCCGATACAGCGTCCCCTCCCGATACAGCGTCCCCTCTCCGAACAGCGTCCCCTCTCCGAACAGCGTCCCCTCTCCGAACAGCGTCCCCTCTCCGAACAGCGTCCCCTCTCCGAACAGCGTCCCCTCTCCGAACAGCGTCCCCTCTCCATACAGCGTCCCCTCTCCATACAGCGTCCCCTCTCCATGCAGCGTCCCCTCTCCATACAGCGTCCCCTCTCCATACAGCGTCCCCTCTCTATACAGTGTCCCCTCTCCATACAGCGTCCCCTCTCCATACAGCGTCCCCTCTCCATACAGCGTCCCCTCTCCATACAGCGTCCCCTCTCCATACAGCGTCCCCTCTCCATACAGCCTCCCCTCTCCATACAGCGTCCCCTCTCCATACAGCGTCCCCTCTCCATACAGCGTCCCCTCTCCATACAGCGTCCCCTCTCCATACAGCGTCCCCTCTCCATACAGCGTCCCCTCTCCATACAGCATCCCCTCTCCATACAGCGTCCCCTCTCCATACAGCGTCCCCTCTCTACACAGCGTCCCCTCTCTATACAGCGTCCCCTCTCTATACAGCGTCCCCTCTCTCTGCAACGTCACCTCTCTCTGCAACGTCCCCTCTCTCTGCAACGTCCCCTCTCTCTGCAACGTCCCCTCTCTCTGCAACGTCCCCTCTCTCCGCAACGTCCCCTCTCTCTCCAGCGCCCTCAAACCCCCAGTGTGCTCATAATAAACACCACCATTCTCCTCATAAGGACAACCACCCTGCTCATAAGCACCACCATTTTGCGAATAAGCCTCATCGCTCTTTTCTCATTAACACCATCACTCTGCTCAGAAGCTGCTCCAGCCTCATTATCACCATTATCCGCTTTTCTACTCGTTGTCAGGTTCACGCGATGCGTTTCCACTCCTCAGAGGCTTTTAAAGCTCCCAAGGGTCCATCCTTCATTCCGCGATGGCCTTTAACATCGACTGTTACATGTTCTTACAGCATAATGATAATGTATATCCGATCCTTACAAGGGAATCTCTTGCGGACACGCATCCGAGTTTCCATCACTCTGGCATGTGTGCTCAGACATTGCTCAGACAAGGTTCTGCTCTCGGTTCGGGACCCCCAATGCAATTATTGTCCTTAACGACAGACCAAATCTGTCGGACAAGGTTCAAAGCTAAGCACATTGACCCATACAGGCGTACAGTCAAGTTAGACAACAGAGCCAAAACATGGTTATTATGGTCCCCGGAGGGAGGCATTCAATTTCTTTTGTCTTGGTGTCCATGGTGTTCCACTCTTTGAATAATTTTTTCCCATTATTTAATTACATGATATTATTTAATTACATAACTTCTCAATTTTCAAATTACAGTAATTAATCTTTCAATTGTTTAATTATTTAATCATTTCTTTATTTCTTTTTCACTTTTCAAATTTTTCAGTTTTTTTCAATTTTCAATTGTTTAACTTGTTTCTATTTTCAATTATTATTTTTTCAATTATCATGTTCCGTGGAGGGAGGCATTAAGTGTTCAGTCTTTTTGTCCATGGCGTTCCGCTGTTTGAAGAATTTTTCCCGTTATTTAACTTTATATTATTTAATTACATAACTTCTCAATTTTCAAATTACAGTAATTAATCTTTCAATTGTTTAATTATTTCATCATTTTATAAAAAAAAATTAACTTTTCAAATTTTGCCGTTTTTTCCAATTATTTAATTTGTTTCGATTTTCAATTATTCAATTTTCATTCTTTTTTCCCCATTATTATGGTTCCCAGAGGGAAGCATTGTGTTGTGTTGTTGGAAGAAAACAAAAACGTTTGTTTTCATGATGAGGCAGAATTTCAAGTGCTAACAATTGGCTAATATGAGTTGGCTCGACTGGGAACCATAAGCGATCTCAAATCGCAGCCCTTTAGTGAAAATAATTACTTAATGCATCACATCTTGGATAATAATTCGTTTTGTTTTATAGCTGCATGTGTAAATATGAATTATTAACTATTATTCCTGTTATATTATTGTTTTATTATGTAATCATGAGATTGTAGATTTAAAAAATAATGCAAATCGTTTCGTTTTAAACTTATATAATATGGGTTATTATTATTATTATAATAATTATTATTATAATTATAGTTATATTATTATTATTATAAACCACATAATGTAACGTTGTTGTACAGGTTGACTTTCGTTGAACACTATTTTGTACAACGGATAAAATATATTTTGTGTCTTGTATATATACAGTGCGAAGAAGCATATATGCAGTACTTGGAGTTATATATGTACTGCACAAGGTAAGGTGATGGTGGTTTGTGTGCAGTCTGCGGCTGCTGGTTGCATCATTTTCTGGTGGTGCGACTGCCGCTGATGCAATGCCTCTCTATAACCAGGATGACTTTGGAAGGATGACAGGCTGAGTCCACCCGCCTGGTGTTAATTCAACGGCAAAACAGGGGCTCAAACGCAACACCCAAATATCTCACGCCAGCCACCTTAACCGTTAGGTCAACACCAGGCCATACAGCGTCCCCTCTCCATACAGCGTTGGAGTTGTGTAAGGTATATGCAGTACAAGTGTATGTCTATATATATATATATATATATATATATATATATATATATATATATATATATATGTGGAGCGAGTGTATGTATATATATATGTATATACACACAATATATATATATATATTGTTGCGGATTTGTAATTGTTGTAAATATCACCCTCTGTAAGTGTAATGAATACTTGTAAATATCTCTGTTTTGTGTGTAAAAGTCAAAGGTCGTCCTCTTAGTTACTCCATATTCATACACGCAGGCCACCATATACCCTTTTAAATAGTTATTTCTTTATTCTATGTGAGTTTAAGGCTCTGTTGCCCATTAGTTGACACTCCATTGCACCGAATGCAAATAAGATAGAATCCCCTGAAATATCCCCATGGCCTCCGAAACCTGCCAGCAAGGCGGCGTTCACCGCTGCTGCTTTGGGGTTGTGTTCTTCGCCGCAAGACTCCATTAGCCACGAGTAATCTCGGAGAAAAGGTGGGGAGGAGCCACCTTACGGGCGTAGCCCGCACCTCGTCATTAAGGGTGGAGCCCCGAACGACCAACCACAGGCTCGGTGGGTATGGCTTGGTAAGGCGTGGCATAAAACCCGCGGCGGACGCCCCCGCGGGAGATGCGTGGACGAAGGAGAAGCGTGAAAGAGCACATGAGTGGGAGAGAACACGAACCAAGCGTTCCATGGTGAGGTGCGACCGAAAACGCTGCTTCCACCGAGTCCCTACCGCACGGAGCCCTGACGCGCTGCTGTGATCCAACCTGCCGGTGCGCGGTGTACAGCCAAATACTTGGAGCTGCCGGCTCCTCGCTTCCCGCCCGGAGTGGACCTGCTCGCTGTGCCCTGTGATTCCACCTGCTCATCCCTCCAGCCGTTCCTGCCTTCATGCCCCGTGTAAGTCTGATTGTTCGTCCGTCTTCTGTGTTGTCCTGGGGCTTAAGTAAGTCTGTATAAGCTAGTGTTGCACTGTGTCTTCTGGTTCTTCCTCCTTCTGTCAATTATTTTATTATCCTTCCTTCTCCTTGGTTTCTTTGATTGTGTAAATAGTAGTAATTAATTATATTTGTATTTCCTACCTTCGTTCTTCTTCTTCATTCACATCCGTTTCGTCCTTGTCATTTCCCTCATTGAATACCTGTGGCGCGATTTTGGCCAACGTTTCAGGATCGGGTTTAGTCTGTGGTAATGGCTCGAACGTCATGTTGCGAACACCGCTCGGCAATTATAACATCTAAAACCGGGGTTCGAGCGGGAGTCCCTCCCTTGCTCACGGTCAGGAGTGGCACTCAGGTCCTTGGGACTTTTTGTAGACCAAATACCCTGGCTGCTCCCGACCGGGAGGAGCGTTGGGACCCCCAGGACTCACGTCGGTCAGTCGCGGACAAGGGGATTAATCCCCCCCTTTTAAGGGGAAAAAGGCCGACGGAGAGATCAGCAACAATATACATATATATATATTGTTGCGGATCTCCAAACGTCGGCCTTCCCCTTACCAAGGGGGGATTAATCCCCTTGTCTTTTTAATAGCCGACGCGATCCGGGGCTATCACGTTCCTTCCGGTCAGCGCTGAATAGGGTGGTAGGTCAAATTAGTCCGATTACCTAAGTACCAGCGCCTCCCAAGAAGCAAGGAAATAACCCCACCCGAACCACGGTTTCAATGAACACGCCGAGCGATAGCGAGCCGCGATTCGGGCCGTTAACAGGAACTAACCCGATTGGAGCGGGTGTGATCGTGCCACGCTTACCCAATGGAGAAATCACTAAGAGAGTCGAATTAAGAGGAAACAGGAAGAACAAGTAATTTATTTCCACACACTTTGTACAATGAAGAAGAAGAAGAAGAAGGAGCAATGTACAGTGAAGAAGAAGAAGAAGAAGCAGATACACAGGGCAGCCTTATAACAGTCTTAACTTATCCCTGGACACGGGCCCGTTCACACTCAGACTCATACTCACACGGGGGTTGTAGATGGTCGGGTTGAGGGTCCACAGATGGCGTCCACAGCTCGCTCTGGTCCCCGACTCGTATCATGAAGGCAATGGTAGACGGCAGGCAAGATCTCTGCGTATCGTTGGCGCGGATCGGACAATTATATGGGGGGGATCGGTAAGCTGGGCTATTACACTGACGTGGCCGCGTCCATAATCGATATACCGGCGCTTTATACGTGTTCCCAGTATGGTTCAATACAATGTGCCACTTTCACAAGTCCTCTGCAATGCGTCGCTCCAGCAATGCTTCCACAATGGCAGTCTGTTATCACAGGGCGCTCTCCAATCAGGCCTCTTTCAATAGTCCTTCACAGTCCTTATCACGTAGGTCCTCTAGCAAAGCGCAGTTCCTTTAGACCTCTCCCTTCTCATAACTGAGGTGGGGGCCTCGCGCAAAGGGTTTTATTGCCACGCCCTTAGAACCCTCCGGAACCTCTAGCCACACCCTGTCAGGCGATGTCGCCTCAGCCCTGATTGCCTGGTGGCCCTTACCGTCCCCCTGCTGCCAATCCAGATCTCAGCCTCGCTGCCGCTCCACCCCCTTTTTGGGCCTACCTCGTGTCACTGGGCTAGTTCCAGCAAACCAGCAAACCAAGAGCAGCAAACGCTGCTGGTAGCCAAAGTGAACCAAACTGCGAGCATCCCAAGCGTAACAAACTGCGAGTTGTCAAATGGGGCGCGGGATGGATTCTGCCCAATGCGGTGGAATTTGGGGGGTGGAGGCAAATGGAAGGAGCCTATTCTTATTTGTTTTACACAACGCAGATGATAACTATTGGAAATGGCCTTATCTCACATATACTAAGAAATAACTAACGTTCTAAGGTGACCTCCGTGTTGCATGTGGACTAACTATGGGGGCAGAACCTTTAACCTTTATTAATCAAATATGTACACTTTCTCAGAACCGCAACACTGCACCCCTCCTTTGCCAGGCTCGTCCCCGAGCCAAACCCAAATACCAGTGAGCCCGACCGGTTCTGATACCAGGGTCAGGACTACTTTTTAACAATTAGTGTGATACTTAGGTGTGGTTACCCTCTACATTTAAGCTAACACCCTGTGTGCGACAGTTTTAAACACTAGATATGTCCCACCTACTGCGTTGTGTACTAACTAACTGACTCATGCCCACAATTAACCGAATTACGGAAAGAATCCTCAAACTATACATAAAGCCGGTGGGGAGCATGTTATTTACAAGACTACTAATTATTTACAATACTACAACCCAGGACCTGTCTTTTGTGGGAAAAGAATAGAAATTTTGAAAAGAGGAAACACCGAATGCACTGCACTGCACCAATAGACCATACACCCATATTCTCACAAATAAAAAAAATGCACAAAAAGCACAAAAATGCACCATCATGAAAAATGCACAATCATCACATTTCAAAACGAATAAATGATGTCTTGTGCTTGGCTGCTGTGCTGTTGTATCTTCTGGCTTCGTCTTCGGTGTGCCATTATAAAAGCTTACAATCTTCTTCTCCTGGCACACCGGAGGAATTTAATAAAAAGTGCACAAACCGTGTCCGCTTTATATTTTGGCCAGCAGGGCCAGCTTAGGTGGTCCGACTGCATGGCATTGGGGCCACTTGAAAAACAGTGGTCCGCAGGGCAAGGTAATGTTTGCCACGATTGTCTGCCCCAGCAAATGTGCCAGGCCACAGAATGTGTGGTCCATATGGTGTACCGGTGCAGGCAGCAGGGTGCAGCACAAAGGTGCAGCCGCAATGCTCAGGGCACCTGCACACTCCCCTCAACAAAAGGTAATGGGTCCATGGGTGGGGAGGAAAACAAAGCAGAGGTTAGCGGGGGCAAGGGTGCAAGGGTACATGTCATGCAAGGCAATGCAACATGAGGGGCGCGGGAGAGCGAGCAGAGAAAGCTCGTCCCTAGCCGTTCGTCACCCCCCCCCCCCCATGTCAACCTACTCTACCCTTTCCCCTCCCCGTATTTACAATTTACAAATTCGTCTCTACCGTCTTGTCTCCCATATCTCCCCTAAACCAAATTCGTCATCCCAATCCCTCCCAAGAAGGAAGGGATGGAATTACACACAATGTCTCACTTACGTCATGATGCGTCTTTCATTCAAAACATTTGCAAAAACCTGGTGTGGAGTCCTGTCAACTCGGTGAGTGGATGTGTATGGTGCGAAGAGATTCTGATCCTAGCTATCCTTCTAATTGACATTAACTCACTTTAACTACCCGGGGTCTTGCCCTGCCAATCCAATTGGCCTCTTTACACTACGTGGTTCGAAAAACCAATTCCCATTGACCATACTGTGGTGCCTTCAAATTTGGGGTCTCACTCCCCCAATTTTTCTCACTGTGCCCTCGCACAATTTCGGGGCTGGGTCGTGTGGCTCTACCAGCAGGTCCTACTTACCTGCGCACCTCCGCCACTGAAGTCGCCACCCGAGCTTGCCTAGCTTCTCAACTACCCTAACCTGGGGAAGGCCCTCCTGGCTCTCTCACCCCGTGATGCCCTCTCTGGCATTGGGCTACCCGGGTCCTCCTCGTCGGATCCTCGGGCCCCACTGAACTCTACTCTGAACACTACCTGGCTCCCAGAACCTACCTGCGGGCCTCACCTGGCTGACAGACTACCAGTGGCGGAGTGCTCATTTAACCAGACTCACCAACAGGCTCACACGCCCAGCCATTCCACTCACTTATGCACCCCTCAAAGCAACAACTTGCTACTCACCGCACCACAGATTTCAATGAAAAAAAAATGATTGAATGATCGTTTTAAGGCCATTTTCCCCACTCGAGCGGAGGTTAGCCTTGCGGGCTACAAGACAATCGTGGTTCCCTGTTTGAGGCAATGTTTTTATGGCCGGATTCCCTTCCTGACGCCAAGCCATAGTCGCCTCTTACGATGCGCAGGGATACGGTGTACCTATTCTTAACCGGGGCACACACAAGGGACAAAATAATTAATAAAAATAGCGCCGTGGAAGACCTGAGCAACGCAACGGGCAAAATTGTCTTCCTTCCCTTCTCCCCCACCCAAAACAGAAGGACCTGTCAAAGCCCCCACAGAATATACATATTGTCATGTTCCTGGTGATTAAAATCTTCAAAGGAAACGGATGTCCGAACGAGCTTTAAATCCGAGGCGTTCAGTCAAAATATAGTGGAGAATACATGTAGGGGTAGAAACCAAAGAGCACCACAGATGTCAATATCCAAACAATTTACCTACACCCTCTACCTAACTTTAAACTACCATCACCGGGTATTCGTGAAGGGGTCCATCTTCCCCCATCCACCCCTTCACACCATGCACTCCACACCACTCATTCCACACACCATTTGCTCCACTCCATTTATTCCACACGATTTATTCACTTGCACCCCATGCAAGTCATTCACTCAACACCATTACACATGTCCACAATACTCCATTCATACACTTTCACACACACACACATCATTCACGAGCAATGCCTCATTTGCTCACTCTCACCACAAAGACTCTCATTCTCAATTCCTCATTTGTGCCTAAAGCGCATCCTCATACTCACACACAATTTCTCCACACACACAGCATCATTTAACTAACTCCTTCCCTCTAATACTTGTGCTTACCCCGTCTTCCCTTACACTAAGCACATCCCTCGTCATTAACATCCATCTCATCTCTCTACGTCCTCACTACTTGTACAATGTCTCTACTTAAATCTCAAGTCTCCTAAAGTCATCTCTAAGTCCCTAACAATTATCCTAGCCTGCCCTCGGCTAGTTCACACTGCCAAACCCAATAATCTACTGCTCCTCTGCCCCAAGTAGTGAATGGTAAACTACCATTCACCAACGCTAACTATTCCGGTCCTCTATACTTGAGCCTCTCGGTGGAAATACATTTTTAGAGCTCGGCTTCGAAAAACCGAGCCACGCATACGGGTGGTCTCTCTCCTGTTGGTTGGGTCCGATCCGGCATTTCCGATTCTGGGGAGGAGGCATACCTGGACCGATGTTCCAGATGCCATCCCGGCGCGGAGCCTTCTGGTCTCCGCCATGATGACCCAACATCCCCCGGTCGGAACACCGCGCCCGCCAGGGGGCGAAGGTCCGACCTGGCCTACCTCCCCCGGAATCGTGCCGTTTTCCCCTTGCGCCACGGCACGGCACCGACCATACAGGGCGGGACCCGGCACGAATCGTGCACACTGTTGCGGCAATGATCCCCGCCGGCCCCCGCAGCACACAAAGAACACCACACCCCGAGAGCTCGCATCGGCTATCCGCCGGCCTAAACGCTGCCCCGGTCTGCGTCGATGCTTGGATCGCATTCTCACATCCACACGCGACCCTTTCTACACTCACAAAACGCGGTGCTCCAGCGCCTCCCATTTATACCACACATTTCGTCACCGCACTCGCTCGTGCATACCACCCAGGCGCACTCATTCTACTTGCACACACTGTTACACACTTCTCTTCCACGTACTCCTCTCGTGCACTCTCTCCCGTTACATCCTCTGTAACAACCATGGGTGTGCACTCTTGCACATACCCAATCAGCGCACACCTACCCACGGGTGTGCAATCCCCTGCTGCACACCCAATCACCAGCTCCGGTGTGCATCCCCGCACACTCTCTATGACCATTGCACACTCTGTTCCGCACTCTGAACTTCGGCACACACCTTACCATTGGCCTATCACGAACGCCCGGGTCTATACTAACTCTCAAGCTCGTTGAACCTCCCCTCACACCATATACATTCCCGACATTATCGCCACTCACCTCGGCGCTTCTTCCTCTTCGCTCCTCCTCTGCCACCTGCAAACTCTTTATTTGGTTAGCAAGCACGTCATCATGATGTGAACACAGACCTTGCACAAATTCCATCACCTCCTCCTTGATTTCATTTTTAGTCTCCCTCCGTCTCTTTTTAATTTCACTCACCCCCTCTTCTACCTCCTCCAACTTTTGTTTCACCCCCTCTATTTCCTGGTGCGCCCCCACAATTTCTTCTTCTAAGGCCACCTTGGTCATCTCTATATGGGTCCTGATTTCTCGTTCCCTTACGCCCAACGTCTCTACCACCTCATCCAACCTCTTTGTCAGCCCCTCGTGTACCATCTGGCACTCTTTCTTCGTCGCTATAAGTTCTTTTTTTATTTCTTTCTGTGCTCATTTCAGCCCCCCTAATAAGGCCGTGTTCTTACCCACTTGCTCCCCTAACTCTTTCTGTCCCACCGTCAGCTTCTCTACTTCCCGCGTCAACTCCTCTGTACCCCCTTGTAACCTAGCCGTACTCTTTCTTACCTCTTTCTCCACAAGCTCCTCACACTGCTTTACCTCGTCGCATACCCCCGCGACCTCTTCGCTCACCCCGCGCCTTATGTCCTCCCCCAATTCTTTTATTTCCTTCTTAGATGCCACCCTCATTTGTTCCAATTCGTTCTTTTGGGGCGTCCGTTTTGCTTTCCAGCTCGCTTTTTACCTCCTTTATCTGATACCCCCATTTGTTTTATTTCCCGGGTGGATTTATCCCCCATTTCCCTCAATTGGCCCCCCATTTTGTTTTCCAACCCTGTTAACCCGTCCTTCATTCCTTCCATTTGATTCTCTTGGGTGGCCATCCTGTTTTCCAACCCCACTAACCCCTCTTTCATTTCTTTCATTTGCCCACCCACGTCCTTCAATTGGCCCCCCAATTTGCTTTCTAATCCCCCAATTTGATTTCCCAATTGCTCCCCCATTCTGTTTTCCAAACTATTTAACCCATCTTTCATTTGGCCACCCATTTCCTTCAATTGGCCTCCCATTTTGCGTTCTAACCCCCTAATTTGATTTCCCAATTGCTCTCCCATTTTGTTTTCCAATCGCTCACCCATTTCATCCATTTTATGCTCCGCCTTGATCATATAGGCCCCTCATTTGTGCCATAAATAATTGGAAGTCCCCTGGCATCACGGGCTCGGCACTCGCCGCCATGTGCGAGGTGCCGCCATTCTCTTCGCCTGCCACCCTGACTGCTGCACCCTCATCAATGTTCTCTTCCATTTCTCCCAATTCTTCCCGGTGGTCCTGGGTTGACTCTAATTCCTCCTCTATCTCCTCTTCTACCCCCACGGGCATCCGAATGCCTTGGTTATCCATGGCACGATTCAAATTTAGATGTGAGTACAATTTCGGCCGCTCGTAATTTTGAGTGCGTGAGGCGCACTTCGGGTCAAATCCCACTCCCCGACACCAATTGTTGTGGATCTCCAAATGTCGGCCTTCCCTTACCAAGAGGGGATTAATCCCCTTGTCTTTTTACGAGCCGACGCGATCCAGGGCTATCACGTTCCTTCCGGTCAGCGCTGAATAGGGTGGTAGGTCGAATTAGTCCTATTACCTAAGTACCAGTGCCTCCCAGGAAGCAAGGAAATAACCCCACCCGAATCATGGTTTCAGTGGACACGCCGAGCGATAGCGAGCTGCGATTCGGGCCGTTAACAGGAACTAACTCGATTGGAGTGGTTATGATCGTGCCACGCTTACCCAATGGAGAAATCACCAAGACGGTCGAATTAAGAGGAAACAGGAAGAACAAGTAATTTATTTACACACACTTTGGATAATGAAGAAGAAGAAGAAGAAGGAGCAATGTACAGTGAAGAAGAAGAAGCAGATACTCAGGGCAGCCTTATAACAGTCTTAACTTATCGGGCCCGTTCACACTCAGACTCAGACTCACACCGGGGTTGTCGACGGTCGTGTTGAGGGTCCACAGATGGCGTCCACAGCACGCTCCGGTCCCCGACTCGTACCACTAAGGCGATGGTAGACGACAGGCAAGATCTCCGCGTGTCGTTGGCGCGGATCGGACAATTATATGGGGGGGGATCGGAAAGCTGGGCTGTTACACTGTCGTGGCCGCGTACGTAATAGATATACCGGCGCTTTATACGCGTTCCCAGTATGGTTCAATACAATGCGCCGCTTTCACAAGTCCTCTGCAATGTGCTGCTCCAGCAATGCTTCCACAACGACAGTCTTTTAACACAGGGCGCTCTCCAATCAGGCCTCTTTCAATAGTCCTTCACAGTCCTTATCACGCGGGTCCTCTGGCAAAGCGCAGTTCCTTTAGATAGACCTCTCCCTTCTCATAACTGAGGTGGGGGCCTCACGCAAAGGGTTTTATTGCCACGCCCTTAGAACCCTCTGGAACCTCTAGCCACACCCTGTCAGGCGATGTCGCCTCAGCCCTGACTGGCTGGTGGCCCTTACCGTCCCCCTGCTGCCAATCCAGATATCAGCCTCGCTACCGCTCCACCCCCTTTTTGGGCCTACCTCGTGTCACTGGGCTAGTTCCAGCAAACCAGCAAACAAAGAGCAGCAAACGCTGCTGGTAGCCAAAGCGTAACAAACTGTGAGCATCCCAAGCATAATAAACTGCGAGTTGTCAAATGGGGCGCCGGATGGATTCTGCCCAACGAGGTGGAATTTGGGGGGTGGATGCACAATGGAAGGAGCCTATTCTTATTTGTTTTACACAACACAGATGATAACTATTGGAAATGGCCTTATCTCACATATACTAAGAAATAACTAACGTTCTAAGGTGATCTACGTGTTGCATGTGGACTAACTATGGGGGCAGAACCTTTAACCTTTATTAATCAAATATGTACACTTTCTCAGAACCGCAACAATATATACTAGCTTGGCTCGGCTCTCTGCGCTCACCTCACCACGCGTCGTTACTGAGGAACGGGCTTATTTTAGCTGAGCATAATGTATGTATCTGAGTTGCTGTGTTGTCATGATTTACACCAATCATAATACAAACAATTATTTTGCACAAATTTATTTGTAGTATTTGTGAAATAACATTTTTATTAGCAATTTAGTTTGAAGATTTAGGTTGAAAAAATATATAAAATTCAAAAAAGAAACCCTCAGCACATACATACAGAAGGGGTAGGTGCAGACTGAAAGTTTGGGACGATTACACCTCACCACCACGTAATTCAAAACACCTCACAACCACGTAATTCAAAACACCTCACCACCAAGTAATTTAAAACACCTCACCACCACGTAATTCAAAACACCTCACCACCAAGTAATTTAAAACACCTCACCACCACGTAATTCAAAACACCTCACCCCCTATGTAATTTAAAATACCTCACCCCCACATAATTCAAAACACCTCACCCCCATGTAATTTAAAATACCTCACCCCCACATAATTTAAAACACCTCACCCCACCTAATTTAAAACACCTCACCACCAAGTAATTTAAAACTCCTCACCCCCACGTAATTTAAAACACCTCACGCCCACTTAATTTAACACACCTCACCCCCACCAAATTTAAAACACCTCACCACCACGTAATTCAAAACACCTTACCACCATGAAATTCAAAATACCTCACCACCACGTAATTCAAAACACCTCACCACCACATAATTTAAAACACCTCACCACCACGTAATTCAAAACACCTTACCACCACGTAATTTAAAACACCTCACCACCACGTAATTCAAAACATCTCATCACCAACTAATTTAAAACACCTCACCACCACGTCATTTAAAAACACCTCACCACTACATAATTCAAAATACCTCACCACCACGTGATTCAAAACTACCACCACGTTAATAAAAACACTTCACAACCACAGAAACAAAAGTTTCAGGGAGTAGTTCAGTGACAACAGACACTGCCCAGATATGTAGATATATAGATAAATGACTGTACCTGAGTTGCTGTTTTGTCATGGTTTACACCAATCATAATTCAAACAATCATAATGTACAAATGTATTCAAGAAAAATACCCTTAGGACATACCGACGGGAGAGATAGGTGCATACCAGAGGTTTGGTACAATTTCACAAAAGTTTGAGGGAGTAGTTCAGTGACAACACAACACAACACAGACATATATATATATATATATATATATATATATATATATATATATATATACATATATATATATATATATATATATATATATATATACCAGTGAGGTACCCATTCTGTGCACGAGCGGGGGCCTCAAATGTGAGATGAAACTGTTTGAAGAAGTTTTATGAAAACACCAAACCGCTTTAGGACATGTGTATGGACTTTGGACCCCAAAAGCTGCACAGAAAATTTGGTGGGACTGGCCACAAAACTGTGGTAGTACTGTGTAAAATCAATGTACCTTTAATGATGATGATAATGATGTTGAAGATCATAACAATGACTGTGTTGATGGTGATGGCAGAAAATAGCAAAAAGTCTCAAGCGAATATGGTGTGATGAATGTGTATGAATGAATGAATGAATGATCGTTTTAAGGCCATTTTCCCCGCTAGAGCGGGGGTTAGCCTTGCGGGCCCCAAGACAATCATGGTTCCCTGTTTGAGGCAATGTTTTTATGGCCGGATGCCCTTCCTGACGCCAACCCTTGGTCACGCTCTTACGATGTGCAGGGATACTGTGTACCTATTCTAAATCGGGGTACACACCATGGTCATTCATCCCAGCAAGCTGGTACTCAATTTGCCGACCTCGGAAGGATGACTGGCTGAGTTCAACCCCCCGGCGTTAATTCAGCGATCGACCGGGATTCGAACCCAGGATTCTAGGATCCCAAGCCGGCACCCTAACCGCTAAGCCAACAACATGTGATGTTGACAGAAAATTATTTAAATGGATAATACCGAACCGAAACAGCTAATGCTGAACCCAGGGGGGGTTGTGTTATTGTAATAATTCAAACATGCAATTCGAACTACCTCTCGCTGCATAACTAAAAACACCTCACTGCAATGGAAAACATGGGGTCAGGAATATTGTACTTTAAAGGATGGGGACCCGTAATACCATCTCCCTCTTGGAATAGCGCTACATGATACACATTTACATAGAGAATTTTCACCCTCCCTCCCACCCCTAAACCTCCTTCCAAGACCACTGGCAAATATAGAAACACCCTAAGCACTAATTGGGGTCATACAGATCCTGTGTAGTGTGTAGTAAGTTTGGACGTAATCGACCCAGAACAGTAGGAGGAGGAGGAGTAGCAACACACACACACACACACACACACACACACACACACACACACACACACACACACACACACACACACACACACACCCGTAAATTATAGTTAATAAGGAAGTACAGTCATGGCCAAAAAAATTGGCACCCTTGCTCTCTTTTCAAATAATGCACCATTTCTTCCAGAAAATTGTTGAAATTAATAAATCTTATGGTATCCACAAATGTATTTCTTTGGTTTGCAGTGGAACAAAACATAAAAAGCTGAAAAAATTACAAAATCTTAGCTTATTCCACACAGAAATCCTAAAATGGCCCGGACAATATTATTGGCACCTTTTAGAAGTTGTTAGAAATAATTAGATTTCAAGCAGGTGATTCTTCTTTACTTTGGAATTAAACTCACCTGTGGTAAGTTGCAGGTGCCTGTAATATAAAAAACACTCATTCAACCAGTTTGAATAGGGGAAAGGAGTCATTCTGCTGTTTTGAGTCACTGTGTGCACCACAATGAGCATGGAGAAAAGAAAGAAAACCAGAGAATTGTCTGAGGAGGTCAGACACAAGATTGTAGCCAAGCATGGACAATTTCAAGATTAAAAGTCCATCTCCAGGGACCTTGATGTTCCTGTGTCCACCGTACGCAATGTTATCAGGAAGTTTAAGGCCCATGGAATTGTTGCCAACCTCCCTGGACGTGGCCTCAAGAGAAAACTTGATCGACGATTGCTCGAATGGTGGAGAAAGCACCTCGATCAACTGCCATACACATTCAAACTGACCTTCAGACACAAGGTACAACAGTTTCAACTCGCACCATCCATCGCCAATTCGGTGAAAGGGGGTTCTATGGTAGGAGACCAGGACTGAGAGAGACATAAGAAAGCCCAACTGGAGTTTGCCAAAACACACCCGAACAAGCCAAAATCCTTCTGGGAGAATGTCCTGTGGACACATGAGACAAAATTGAGCTTTTTGCTAAACATAATGAAGCCTTCAAAGAAAAGAACACCTTCCCTACAGTCAAACATGGAGGAGGTTCAGTGATGGTTTGGGATTGCTGTGCTGCCTCTGGCACTGGGTGCCCTGAATGTGTGCATGGAATCCTGAAATCAGGAGATTACCAAGGCATTTTGGAGCGCAATGTTCAACCCAGTGTCAGAAAGCTGGGTCTCCGTCAAAGGTCATGGGTCTTTCAGGAGGACAATGACCTCGGACACACTTCAAAAAGCACCCAGGAATGGTTCAAGACAAAACGCTGGACTGTTCTGAAGTGGCCAACAATGCGTCCAGATCTAAATCCCATTGAACACCTGTGGGGAGATCTGAAAACTGCAGTTGGGAGAAGGCACCCTTCAAATCTGGGAGAACTGGAGCAGTTTGCACAAGAAGAGTGGGCCAAACTGCCAGCAGAGAGGTGTAGGAAGCTCATTCATGGCTATGGGAAGAGGTTGACTGCAGTTATTTTGTCCAAAGACTATAGGAAGTGCTACCAAATATTACGTCTCGGGTGTCAATAATTTTGTCAATGCCATTTCTTTTTATTTTCTGATTCAAAAGGATATATTAAGTTCTAAATCAAAAACAAAGGTTCTGTAATATTAACAGTGACATAAAGAATTGTGGAGACCAAATACTTTTGTCAATTTCAACTTGTTTTTAGAGAAAATTGTGTTATTTGAAAAGATGCAAGGGTGCCAATATTTTTGGCCACAACTATATCGTATTTACAAGGTAAGGTACAATATAAACATGAAGCATATATCTAGTGTATGTTATGTATAATAAACCTACATGCAGTATATGTATGTATCATAAACCTACATGCAGTATATGTATGTGCAATAAACATAATGTAGTATATGTATGGATAATAAAGATAATGCAGAATATGTATAGATAATAAAGATAATGCAGTATATGTATAGATAATAAAGATAATGCAGTATATGTATAGATAATAAAGATAATGCAGTATATGTATAGATAATAAAGATGATGCAGTATATGTATAGATAATAAAGATAATGCAGTATATGTATAGATAATAAAGATAATGCAGTATATGTATAGATAACAAAGATAATGCAGTATATGTATAGATAATAAAGATAATGCAGTATATGTATAGATAATAAAGATAATGCAGTGTATGTATAGATAATAAAGATAATGCAGTGTTTGTATAGATAATAAAGATAATGCAGTATATGTATGGATAATAAAGATAATGCAGTATATTTATAGATAATAAAGATAATGCAGTGTATGTATAGATAATAAAGATAATGCAGTGTTTGTATAGATAATAAAGATAATGCAGTAAATGTATGGATAATAAAGATAATGCAGTATATTTATAGATAATGAAGATAATGCAGTATATGTATAGATAATAAAGATAATGCAGTATATTAAGAGATAATAAAGATAATGCAGTATATGTATAGATAATAAAGATAATGCAGTATATGTATAGATAATAAAGATAATGCAGTATATGTATAGATAAGAAAGATAATGCAGTATATGTATAGATAATAAAGATAATGCAGTATATGTATAGATAAGAAAGATAATGCAGTATATGTATGGATAATAAAGATAATGCAGTATATGGATGGATAATAAAGATAATGCAGTGTATGTATAGATAATAAAGATAATGCAGTATATGTATGGATAATAAAGATAATGCAGTATATGTATGGATAATAAAGATAATGCAGTATGTGTATAGATAAGAAAGATAATGCAGTATATGCATGTATTATAAACATAATGCAGTATATGTATAGATAATAAAGATAATGCAGTGTATGTATAGATAATAAAGATAATGCAGTATATGTATGGATAATAAAGATAATGCAGTATATGCATGTATTATAAACATAATGCAGTATATGTATCGATAATAAAGATAATGCAGTATATGTGTAGATAATAAAGGCAATGCAGTATATGTATAGATAATAAAGATAATGCAGTATATGTATAGATAATAAAGATAATGCAGTATATGTATAGATAATAAAGACAATGCAGTATATGTATAGATAATAAAGATAATGCAGTATATGTATAGATAATAAAGATAATGCAGTATATGTATAGATAATAAAGGCAATGCAGTATATGTATAGATAATAAAGATAATGCAGTATATGTATAGATAATAAAGATAATGCAGTATATGTATAGATAATAAAGATAATGCAGTATATGTGTAGATAATAAAGGCAATGCAGTATATGTATAGATAATAAAGATAATGCAGTATATGTATAGATAATAAAGATAATGCAGTATATGTATAGATAATAAAGATAATGCAGTATATGTATAGATAATAAAGATAATGCAGTATATGTATAGATAATAAAGATAATGCAGTGTGTGTATAGATAATAAAGATAATGCAGTGTATGTATAGATTATAAAGATAATGCAGTATATGTATGGATAATAAAGATAATGCAGTATATGTATAGATAATAAAGATAATGCAGTATATGTATAGATAATAAAGATAATGCAGTATATGTATAGATAATAAAGATAATGCAGTATATGTATGGATAATAAAGATAATGCAGTATATGTATAGATAATAAAGATAATGCTGTGACGGACACGATGGCTCGCTGGCGCGATGACATCATTCTGCGCACCAGGAGGGTGTCGGCCACGCCCGAGGGGTAGGCGTGGCCTCGGGATATACACGGGGCTCACAGCCCCGAGCACGGCAGTGCTATAGTTTGATCCTTGGAATAAAGACGCTTTTGATTACATATGTTGTTGCTTCCTTTATTGGCAAGACAAGACGTGCGCATAGCACCGCACTACATTGGTGACCTCCGACTAGTTCAGCCGACGCTGACCTACAGAACGTGCCATGACAAGCAGCAACACGGTAGCGGTGAAACTCCCTGAGTTTTGGGAAGCTCAGGCGGAGATATGGTTCATGCAGGCCAAAGCCCAGTTTCAGCTTCGTGGCATAACGGCGGACGAGACGCGCTATTTCCACGTCATCGCCACCCTCGGGCCCGGCACAACCGCCCGAGCCGTGTCCGTCCTGCGGAACCCACCGGCCGACCACAGGTACGAGGCCCTCAAGCGTCGCCTCATCGCCACGTTCGGCCTCACAGAGGACGAATGGGCCGACCGTCTCCTGGACCTTCCCGACCTCCGCGACACGCGACCATCGGTCCGAATGGACCACATGCTGTCGCTACTGGGGGACAAAGCACCGGATTTTTTATTCCGGGCGCTCTTTTTACGCCAGCTACCGGCCCAGGTACGCCTCGTGTTGGCCAGTTCCAAGATAAAGGAACCCCGCGCACTGGCTGTCTAGGCCGACAAGTTTTCCGCGGCGTGTGACACGTGGGCAAGCTTCGGTGCGACCGTCGCGGATCCCGGGGCTGACGCTGATGCTGATGCACCACACCTCTGGGTTCCCGAGGCTGATGCACACCGCGTGGCCGCCGCCACGCCCCACCCACCACCACCGTGAAAACCGCGGCCTCCGCCTTCGCCGCAAACCTGGTGATATTTCCACGCCAGGTTTGGCCACAAGGCGAGGAGTTGTCGCCCGCCGTGCTCGTTCGGCAAGTCGGGAAACTGCCAAGCCGGCGCTCGGTAGCGGCCCTGAGCGTCGGCCATTCCGGCAGCCTTCTTTTTATAACGGACACCTTGTCCGGGCGCCGCTTCCTATGCGACACAGGTGCACAGGTGAGCGTTATCCATGCATCTACGTCCGACAAGCTAACCGCGGGCCGGGGCCCCACGTTGCTTGCAGCCAACGGAACACCCATACGCACGTTTGGGAAGCGCTGCCTCTCCCTGCGGTTCGGAGGGCAACGCTTCAAGTGGTCGTTCGTAACCGCCAGCGTGCCCATGGCATTGCTCGGGGTGGACTTCCTCTGTGCAAACGGGTTGTTGGTAGACGTGAAGAACAGACGCCTCTTCCAGGCCGAAACGTTCAGCTCGCTTGCTTGCGCGCTGAGCAGCTCGTTGAGCGTCTCACTGAGCGGCTCACCGAGCGGCTCGCCAAGCGGCTTGCTGAGCGGTTCGGTCCCGGCGAGGTTGGTTTGTACGCTTCCGGCAGCGGACGAGTTCACCCGCCTCCTCGCCAGTTTCTCGGCCCTCACGCGGCCCACCTTCTCGGCGGTGGCCATAAAGCATGGTGTGGAACATCAAATACCCACCGCCGGGCCACCGGTCTACGCCCGGGCCCGCCGCCTCGAACCGACGAAGCTCGTGGTGGCGAGAGCAGAGTTCGCTACGCTGGAGCGGCTGGGCATCGTGCGGCACTCCAAGAGTGCTTGGGCATTGCCACTACACATCGTGCCGAAGCCTGGCGGGGGATGGCGGCCGTGCGGGGACTACCGCCGCCTCAACGATGCCACCACCCCTGACCGTTACCCGGTCCCCCACATACAAGACTTTTCCGCCCGGTTGGCGAACATGTCCTGCTTCTCTGAGGTGGACCTCATACGCGGCTACCACCAGGTCTCCATCAGGCTGGAGGATATCCCAAAGACGGCCGTCATTACGCCATTCGGCCTCTTTGAGTTCCTTCGGATGCCCTTCGGTTTGAAGAATGCGGCTCAGGCGTTCCAACGTCTGATGGACAACGTCTTGCGTGACCTGGATTTCGTCTATGTCTACCTGGACGACATCCTCGTCGCAAGCGCGTCCCGTGAAGAGCACCGCCGCCATCTCCGCACGCTCTTCGAACGCCTGGGCCAGCATGGCCTGATCGTGAACCCCGCCAAGTGCCGGTTCGGCATCACCGAGATCGACTTTTTGGGGCACCGCGTCACCAGGCACGGGGCCATCCCTTTTCCAGCAAAGGTGGAGGCGGTCAAGGGGTTTCTGCGCCCCCACACGATCAGGGGGCTCCAGGAGTTCCTGGGCATGGTGAACTTTAACACCGTTTCCTGCCCCGCATCGCCCAGTTCCTGCGCCCCCTGCACGAGGCCCTCCGGGGGAAGCCGGGCAAAGGTGACGTCGTTTGGACCGAGCAGATGGATGCGGCGTTCGCGGGCGCGAAGCTCACCCTGGTTAATGCCACCATGCTCGCGCACCCGGCACCCGATGCACCGATCGCCCTCACCACTGATGCGTCGGATTACGCAGTGGGCGTGGTGCACGAGCAATGGGTGCCTGGAGCTTAGCAACCGCTGGCGTTTTTCAGCTGGCAGCTTCGCCCGCATGAACGCCGGTACAGTACCTTCGACCGCGAGTTGCTCGGGCTTCACCTGGCGGTCAGGCACTTTCGCCATCTGCTCGAGGGCCGTTCATTCATGGCCTTCGTCGACCACAAGCCCCTGGTCTTAGCGATGGCCAAGGTCGCCGAGCCGTGGTCGGCCCGGCAGCAGCGTCACATCTCGGCCGTGTCCGAGTACACAACGGACATCCGGCACGTCGCGGGGAAGGACAACCCGGTGGCGGATTGCCTTTCCCGGTCCGTCGCCCACGCGGTCCACCTCGGCATCGACTATGCCCGGATGGCGGCGGACCAGACCACCGACCCCGACATCCAGGCCTTGCGGACCGCCGTCACGGGCCTCCGCGTCACCGAGGTGCCATTCGACGGCGCGGGCATGGCCCTCTTGTGCAACGTCTCCCTCGGGCGGCCTCGCCCCATCGTGCCCGCAGGCTGGCAGCGCCGGGTTTTTGACGCCATCCATGGCCTGTCCCACCCGGGTATGAAGGCCTCCCAGAGGCTGGTCGCCGACAAGTTCGTTTGGCATGGCCTCCGGAAGGTCGTCCGCGATTGGACCAGGACGTGCCTCGTGTGCCAGCGCGTGAAGGTGCACCGCCACACCCAGGCCCCGTTGGCCCCGTTTACGGTGCCAAACGTCGGTTCGACCACATCCACGTGGACTTTGTGGGACCTCTGCCCCCCTCGCGGAGTTTCACCCACGTCCTCACCATGGTGGACCACACCACCCGGTGGCCGGAGGCCGTGCCTTTGGCGGCGACGACGGCGGCGGACGTCGCGCAGGCGTTCATCGCCACCTGGGTTGCCCGGTTCGGCGCCCCCTCGGACATCTCGTCTGACCGCGGCCCCCAGTTCACCTCAGAGCTCTGGGGGGCGGTCGCGTGGGGGCTCGGTGTCCAGCTGCACCGTACCACGGCCTATCGTCCCCAGGCCAACGGCCTGTGCGGGCATTTCCACCGCTCCTTAAAGGCCGCGCTCCGGGCCACCCTCTGCGACGGCGGCTGGGTCATCAGGCTCCCCTGCGGGGCTGGTCAAGGCCTCGGGGGATGCAGTGGATGGGGGGCGGCCGAGGGGCCGGGCAAGTCCTCGGGGGAGGCTGCCGAGGATCCTCGCGGGCCTCCCGAGTTTGCACTGCGCGGGGGCAGTGCCGAGAAGGCTCGAGCGGTGCACGCGAAAGTGGGTGAGCCAACTGAGGGGCTGGTCCAGGCCTCGGGGGAGGCTGCCGAGGTTCCTCGCGGGCCTCCCGAGGATGCGGGGCTGGTCAAGGCCTTGGGGGATGCAGTGGACGGGGGGCGGCCGAGGGGCCGGGCAAGTCCTCGGGGGAGGCTGCCGAGGTTCCTCGTGGGCCTCCAGAGGTTGCAGTGCGCGGGGGCAGTGCCGAGAAGGCTCGAGCGGTGCACGCGAAAAGCGGGTGAGCCAACCGAGGTTCCTCGCGGGCCTCCCGAGGATGCGGGGCTGGTCAAGGCCTCGGGGGATGCAGTGGACGGGGGGCAGCCGAGGGGCCGGGCAAGTTCTCGGGGGAGGCTGCCGAGGTTCCTCACGGGCCTCCCGAGGTTGCAGTGCGCGGGGGCAGTGCCGAGAAGGCTCGAGCGGTGCACGCGAAAAGCGGGTGAGCCAACCGAGGGGCTGGTCCAGGCCTCGGGGGAGGCTGCCGAGGTTCCTTGCGGGCCTCCCGAGGATGCGGTTGTAGTTGTAGGTGCGCGAGGGTGACGAAGCGGCCGTGCCGCGAACGTCAGTGCGCGCGAAGGTGACGAAGCAGCCGTTCTGCCAACGTCAGTGCGCGCGAAGGTGACGAAGCAGCCGTGCCTTCGGAGGGTCTTAGAATAGCTTCGCCCCTCCGGTCGTAGAGGAGGAGCCGAGCGCGGTGCGCGAACCTCATAGTCATGGCCGTCGTTGTTTCCAAAACTCCGGCATTTCAAAACCGCATTCGAAACAGCGCACGAAGCCGTGCGGGAGAAGCCGGCGTCACCAGCTTAGGTGGCTTCCCTGGCTAGGGCGTGCTTGCCGTGTCCGTTCGCAGCCCCTGCATCCGTGCGGGGGCAGTCGGGGTTGCGTGTTCAAATTCGGCGTCACCAGTGAAGGAGTCCGGGCTCCAGCAGAATATGGACAAAAGGATGGCAAGGTACAAACTCGTCCGAGAAGATGTTTATTCGTAAAACCAACTCGGGAACACTGTAAAGCCCGTTTATCGGGCTGCATTATAAAGCACAACCAGAAACCGAAACCGAAACCGAAAGCCACGCCTCTCAAGCGAGGCGTGCTTCGGTGGTCACGTGATCGACAGGTGTAGCTGATTATACCCGCACGCGCGGCACGCTTTGGTGGTCACGTAACCAGCCACTCTGGCGCCGCGGATCTCCGCCGGTGACGTCACCGGCTGGAGCAAGGAGATTCTGATGCTGGTCTTGCTTGGGGGACCCATGGGTCGCTACAGTACCACCTTATCTCGTCACGTAACCCCAAACTCACGGCACTCCCAGGAAATGGAACCGAGCCCTCCTCAATGTCTCTATAACCCTCCAAGGTGAAGTTGATGCGCTCCGGCGATCGTTGGAACAATATCCGATCAAGAGCAACCGAGGCGCAGATGGTCGAAGCGACACAGAAGTCACGTGGTCCAACACCCAGCACTCGCGGTAGAAAGGGAAATCTCCAAAGATGCGCACGTACACATTTGCTATTCAATCAGCGAACCACAGGGCAATCTTCAGACGCCACTTTATTGAACAGCCGTCCCCGGCAAACCACCGGAGGATAAGCCCAACCGACACGACAAAAACCTTGTCCGATGAAGGTAGCGCGCGGGACGAAATGGCGGACGGCTCTCAATCGAGCCACGGCCTTGAGGCGAAGATTCTCCAGAATTTCACCCTTGTACCTGGCTTCGCAGGCTTTTCCACACCTCCAGCGATAACCCCGATGGCCCGAGATTCCTTTCAAGGACTCAAAGTTCATTCGCCAGGTATGCTCGACCAGGCCAGGTACGGAGCTTTTTTTTCAGAACGCCTTTTACTCCTCACGACTTCTTCTTCTTCGCCCTTTTTCCTTCCGGGTCACGATCCGATTTCCTGTCTCATTTTTACCATGAGCGCTTTTAACCTTTTAACCACAATAACCATTTCTCTTAAACAACAATACCCATAATACTTAGAACCCACAATAATAATAATCTATATAATAATACCGTAAGGACTCGACTTTGTTATCCCTTTTACGCCGCACCCAGTGACCCGAAGCCCATGGCACTAATGCATTTTCCATCTATGAACCGCGCACTTTGTTTATCACGTACAGCCATACTCAAAATATCTGAATTCGCCGACTTTGGGACCCAAAAGCATCCGATTATCGGCCGATACGACGCCATCTTACGACACCATCATATTGGCGTCTGCTGGGCGAAGGCGATGCAAGCCGTCCGCTGATTGGACAGTCGAGTGGTGTCATTAAATAATGGGCCGTGCTTACTGCTTACTGATATTGATCTGAAACTTGCAAATGGGCATGTATTGCAAAGCAATTTTCCTTCTTATATTGTCCAAGTCTAAAATACACACCCACACACACACATAAATCAGCTGATCGTCAAATCTGCATTCCCTACAACCAGTGATTACAGGTTTAAAAAATGATTTTGTGACGTATTGACTCAACGATGTAAATAGGAAAGCATTAATTTAATTATTTCCTTCTTATTCTGTAAAAGCGGCCTCGACGGTATAGTGTGCGATTGCCCAAAGCAGGTTCTTATTTTGACAATCGTTAGTCGTACAATAAATACTTACGGAATATTAAATGAAAAAAAATGTTTCTTTCTTGAATATTTTAAAGCATTTTGTTTTTCATTCCACATGGTGTGTTTCTTCCCTCCCTCTGTGGACAACCAAGTGCCGGCTTCCGGTGGTAGTATAATCCTCTGTAGCAGTGTCGGGTTTTATGAGCCATTGATTATGGTGCGGCGCATGTCGAGTCACAGCAGGATTTTATGAAACGCCATTTGAAGTTGTGAAAAAGGTCAGAGTACCTGCTAACATGTCAAGCTACAGCAGGGCGGCGCAGGTCAGTTATAGTTAATCAACGGATCAATGAGAATGTCCTTTACTGTACGTACTGTACTTTACCACATCGGTTAGAAACGCTGCCGCAGGAGATCTCCGATGGTCTTTACTTTAGGGGCCATTCAAATATTACGTAACGCTTTTTTTCCCGAAATTTGACACCCCCCCCCCCCCCACCCCCTCGTAACACTTCGTAACGCTCGGCCGTACACCCCCCCCCACCCCCCATAGCGTTACGTAATATTTGAATGGCACCTTAGCTTCTGTTTTGGATTTGGTTCCCGCATCCTGATACCTCGCAGGTGTGACGTCGCATCAGAGGACGTTAAGCCACCTGTTTTTCCTTCTTATATTGTCCAAGTCTAAAATACACACCCACACACACACATAAATCAGCTGATCGTCAAATCTGCATTCCCTACAACCAGTGATTACAGGTTTAAAAAATGATTTTGTGACGTATTGACTCAACGATGTAAATAGGAAAGCATTAATTTAATTATTTCCTTCTTATTCTGTAAAAGCGACCTCGACGGTATAGTGTGCGATTGCCCAAAGCAGGTTCTTATTTTGACAATCGTTAGTCGTACAATAAATACTTACGGAATATTAAATGAAAAAAAATGTTTCTTTCTTGAATATTTTAAAGCATTTTGTTTTTCATTCCACATGGTGTGTTTCTTCCCTCCCTCTGTGGACAACCAAGTGCCGGCTTCCGGTGGTAGTATAATCCTCTGTAGCAGTGTCGGGTTTTATGAGCCATTGATTATGGTGCGGCGCATGTCGAGTCACAGCAGGATTTTATGAAACGCCATTTGAAGTTGTGAAAAAGGTCAGAGTACCTTCTAACATGTCAAGCTACAGCAGGGCGGCGCAGGTCAGTTATAGTTAATCAACGGATCAATGAGAATGTCCTTTACTGTACATACTGTACTTTACCACATCGGTTAGAAACACTGCCGCAGGAGATCTCCGATGGTCTTTACTTTAGGGGCCATTCAAATATTACGTAACGCTTTTTCCCCCGAAATTTGACACCCCCCCCCCCACCCCCTCGTAACACTTCGTAACGCTCGGCCGTACACCCCCCCCCCGCCACCCCCCATAGCATTACGTAATATTTGAATGGCACCTTAGCTTCTGTTTTGGATTCGGTTCCCGCCTCCTGATACCTCGCAGGTGTGACGTCGCATCAGAGGACGTTAAGCCAGCTGTCTCATCTGATTGGACAGTCGAAGGCGACAGCAAGCCGTCCACTGAGTGGACAATCCAGAGCATGCATTTGTGCCGGTGTCGGCGATCGTTGTTCACATATGCACTCTTCATTCTCATCTTTCTTCCTAACTCTTACTCGGACAAGCAAATCCCCTATGCCATCCATAATGGTACACTCTATCCATACACCACATCCTCCCTTCCGTGGATGTTCCACGGGTTTCGGCTAGTAACAGCAGTAATAATAATAAGTGCCGAATCCGTAACACTTCCCCCCCTCAAGAAAGAAAGTTTGAACACAGCGAACACTTTCTTTGCCGGCAAACTCTTTAAACAAACAAAAATAAACTCAACCCCAAATCACCAATTCCCGTGAGCAACAGTTATCAACATCTCAAAAATAAAGCAACAAAATTTTACAACCCACAGAGACGTCCAAGTTTAATTGACTCTGGACAAAGTGTCAGCCACGACATTGTCCCTGCCCTTTACATGTTCAATTTCCCCGTTGGACTCCTGCAAAGCAAACTCCATCTCATCACCCTCTGATTTTACTTTTCGTTTCTTTTGAATGAAGGTTAAGGGGTAGTACTCAAAAACCCAAAGTCAAGCAAATCTACAGCACTTTTCCTGGGAGGCCGAGTTGAAAGCCAGGGTCCATGGTGGTTGGGTGGTGAGGCCTGGAAGTATTCACTACATGGACGCCTTTAGGAACGTCGAGTTCAGGGTTAGTCCATGCAGGAAGGTTCACTACATGGACGCCTTTAGGAACGTGGCGTTCACGGTTAATCCGTGTAGGGAAGTTCACTACATGGACGCTTTTAGGAACGTGGCGTTCACGGTTAATCCGTGGGAATCTTGGCTCGGCTACTCCGCAGCATTCAGTGCTTCAACTCTTTCTAACTTTCCTAACAATCACTGTTGACCACTTGTCACGGTAGTCACATGAATAGCGGTCTACTTCTCGGCCACTGATCGGATAATCCTTCCTTCGGGGGCTGCCGTAACTCTGGGAGCCTCCATAATAATATCGATTGCGGCCACCACCAAAACTACGACTCTGTGGTCCTCTTCTGTAGATCCCACGACACCTATGAAATGCCTTCCCTACTGTTATGGTCCGACCCTCCATATACTTGCTATTCAGATCCTTTTCTGCCTCTCTGGCGTCCTTTGAGTTTTCAAACGTGACAAAGCCAAACCCTCTTGACTTTCGTGTCTCCCTGTCTTTTATCAGCAGCACTTCCAAAAGCGGTCCATATTTGCTGAAGGCAGACTCCAGAACATCTTCCTTTGTTTTGAAGTTCAGTCCACCGACAAATAACTTGCTAAATTTGTCGCCATCCCTAACTGGTGTGGTTGTATTTTCCATACTGGGCTTCTTAACCACCATCGGGTTACCATAAACTTGACCACCGGCCAAATCATTCCCGATAACAACAAAGACTCCCTCTACAGGAAGCGTGGCTTGTAAACCGACGGTGACCGGGCATGACACCAAATCGGACTCCAAATGGATGACATGAAGTGGAGCACTAACACAGCCACCAATCCCCTGTAAACAAACACTATCACCAGTTGCCGTCTCCTCTGACAATGGCAAGATGCCTTCAAGCATTAAAGATTGATGTGCTCCTGTGTCCCTCAATACCCTCAGAGGTCTCCGCTTAGTCGAGGCTCCATCCAGTGACACAAACCCCTCCGAAATAAATGGTTGGTAACCCTTTTGAGGGCGATTTCTCACAATGGCCATTGCATTTGGAGTTGTACTAGTCGAACTCCACTCCTGATTTCCCCTTTTCATGGTGTAACACTGGGACATCAAGTGTCCAGGTTTACGGCAAAAAGTGCAAGTAGGCCCGGAGGAGAACCTCGTGGTCTGCCTCGAGCCCCCCGGAGGATACGTCTGCCTTGGAACTGTTGTCTTCTGATTTCTAGAAGTCGTGGTATCAGAGTGGTCCTCATAGTCATCTCGAGGCCGCCCCCATGACTTTTCGTTCTCCGCCACTGATCTATACATATACTGCATTATCTTTATTATCTGTAGTTTTGGTGGTGGCCGCAATCGATATTATTATGGACGCTCCCAGAGTCACGGCAGCTCCCGAAGTAAGGATTGTCAGAGTAGTGGCCGAGAAGGAGACCGCTATTCATGTGACTACCGTGACAAGCGGTCCCACCGTAATTATGATGAAAGTTCGGAAAAGTTGAAGCACTGAATGCTGCGGAGCCGCCGAGCCAAGATTCCTGCACGGATTAACCGTGAACACCACGTTCCTAAAGGCGTCCATGTAGTGAATACTTCCAGGCCTCACCACCCAACCACCATGGAACCTGGCTTTCAGCTCGGCCTCCCGGGAAAAGTGTTGTAGTTTTGCTTGACTTGGGATTTTGATTACTACCCCTTAACCTTCATTCAAAAGAAACGAAAAGTAAAATCAGAGGGGGATGAGATGGAGATTGGCTTTGCAGGAGTCCAACTGGGAAATTGAACATGTAAAGGGCAGGGACAATGTCGTTGCTGATGCTTTGTCCAGAGTGAATTAACTTTGGAAATCTCTGTGGGTTGTGCGAAATTTTGTTGCTTTATTTTTGAGATGTGATAATTGTTGCTCACGGGAATTGGTGATTTGGGTTGTGTTACGTGGTCCCCTCGGTGAATACCTGGTCTCGGTGACCCCCGGACCGTGAGAGGAACTTCGCCAGAAAGTTGTATTATATATGCGCTTTCGCCACGCAATCCATATGAATTCCACCCAAGAGAAAACTGATGTTCAAGGATATATTTCAATGGTAAGGACACCATACAATTTCAATGATACAACCACGGAGATTTTCCCCGAGCAATCAATAGCAAACCACCATCAACAATTCCCAATCCACAATCAATCCCCTATATGATTAAGATGGCCATCTTATATATGTGTGTTCACTTCGGTACTCACGACCCCCTTTTGGTCTCTGCTCCTCACAATGTCTCTGGGCCCCTCCTGATCAAGATACTGGTCGGCGTCGCCGCACTCGGGCGGTTGAACGAACCCCGGGTGGACGTTTTTCCACCGGGCAGGTATCGTACCAGGCACCGTGGCTGCAGCCCCTCGTGGCCACGCGAAGCGGGTACGGTGGAGCAAGCCAAAAGCCCCACGCCGCTTGCAAGGCGCGTTAGGCCCAAAGGTGCGACCCGCACGCGTCTGTTTAGACGGTGCCGCGAACGGTGCCAGACGCGGGGTCGATGCACGGCCCCACGTCAACTTGACGTCTCCACCGGGCAGGTACACGTCCCGGTAATTCCTCTCGCCAGACGGGCTTCGGAACGCCGCTTTTCCACGCAGCGCAAGGTCGATCCCACCTTTCGTCGGAGCGGGGCGAGGAAGAATACTACTCGTCGCTTTCTTCCTCGTGTCTTTTCCTCTTCTGTTTCCGGTCACTTCCGTTTCCGGACACTTTTCAGAAGGGCTCCTGACCCTCCAACCACAACAACCCTTAATCTATTACACATGGATAAGCAAAGACCTGAATGGTAATTCACATACATTCACATAAATATGTAACACTCCCCCCCTTCAAGAAAGAAAGTTTGAACCCAGCGAAAACTTTCTTTGCAGGCCAATTTGGAGAAACAAACCAGCTAACTCAACCCCCCCACATTATCAGTCCCCCCCGGGCACAGTTATCACTTTAAAATAAAGCAACCAACATTTCACCACAACCCCTCCAGATTACTCCCTCTGGACTAAGAACCAGCAACGACATTGTCCCTGCCAAATCAAACTCCATCTCCTGACCCTCTGACTTTGACCGTCAGTTTCTTGTGAATGAAGGTTAAGGGGTTGATCAAAGATTCAAAGTTAAGCAACTCGATAGCACTTTTTCCGGGAGGCCAAGCCGAGTATTCACTACATGGATGCCTTTAGGAACATGGAGTTCACGGTTAGTCCGTGCAGGAAAGTTCTCTACATGGGCGCCTTGAGGAACGTGGAGTTCACGGTTAGTCCGTGCATGAAAGTTCACGACATGGACGCCTTTAGGAACGGCGTTCACGGTTAATTCGTGTAGGAATCTTGGCTCGGTGGCTCCGCCGCATTCAGTGCTTCAACTTCTCAGAACTTCCCTAATAATTAGGGTGGGACCACTTGTCCCTGTAGTCCCATGAATAGCGGTCTCCTTCTCGGCCACTACTTTGCCAATCCTTCCTTCGGGAGCGGCCGTAACTCAGGGAGCCTCCATAATAATATTGATTGCGGCCACCACCAAAACTACCGCCCAGTTGTCCTCTCCTGTAGACCTCTCGACGCCTACGAAATGCCTTCCCTACTGTTATGGTCCGACCCTCCAAATCCTTGCCATTCCAATTCTTCTCTGCCTCTCTGGCGTCTTTTGTGCTGGCAAACGTGACAAAGCCGAACCCTCTTGACTGTTGCGTTTCCCAGTCTCTTACCAACCGCACTTCCACCAGCGGCCCATATCTGTTGAAGACAGAGGTCAGAACTTCTTCCTCTGTTTTGAAGTTCAGTCCCCCTACAAATAACTTGGCACTTTTGTCGCCATCCCGAGCTGGTGTGGTGTTATTTTCCCTGCTGGGCTCTTTACCAACCCTCAGGTTACCATAAACTTGACCCCCGGCCAAATCATTCCCGATAACCACAGAGACACCCTCTACAGGAAGCGTGGCTTGTAAACCGACGGTGACCGGTCCTGACACCAAATCGGACTCCAAATGGATGACATGAAGGGGAGCACTAACACCGCCCCCGATCCCCTGTAAACGAACACTATTCCCCGTTGTCGTCTCCTCGGACCATGGCAAAATGCCTTCAAGCATTAAAGATTGATGTGCCCCTGTGTCCCTCAATATCCTAACCGGTCTCCGGTTAGTCGAGGCTCCATCCCGTGACACAAACCCCTCTGAAATAAATGGTTGGTAACCCTTTTGATGGCGATTTCTCACAATGGCCATTGCATTTGGAGTCGTAATAGTCGGACTCCGCTCTGGGTCTTCCCTGTTCATGCGGTAACAACTGGACATCAAGTGTCCAGGTTTCTTGCAAAAAGCGCAAGTAGGCCCGGAGGAAAAACTCGTGGTCTGCCTCGGGCCCCCCGAACTATAAGTTTGTCTTGGGCCCGCATCCCTCTGATTTCGAACAGGTGGGGTATCATAGTTGTCCCCATAATCATCTCGAGGCCGCCGCCATGTAAGGTCGTTCTCCGCACCGGGTGTTCCATAACTCCCCTGCTGAAGTCTAGGCGAGGAGTTAGGTTTGTGGACCCCTATTCGGTGGGTTAAGGCATAATCATCCGCCATGGTGGCTGCGTCCCACAACTTTGGTACTTTCTTTTCCTGCAGGTACACTTTGATGTCCTCGTGGACACACTGCTGGAATTCCTCCACCAGGATCAAGTCCCGCAATGTTTCGAAGTCTTTCCCGACTCCTTTTGACTCACACCACCGATCAAACATGTTTTCTTTCACTCTGGCAAACTCCACATGGGTCTCACTCTCCCTCTTCCTGGCATTCCTGAATTTTTGCCTGTAAGCTTCCGGAACCAACTCATAGGCTTTGAGGATGTGCTTCTTCAGTACCTCATAATCTGCACATTGGTCCATTGGTAGCGCCGAATAAATTTCCTGAGCTTTCCCCACCAGCACACTTTGCACGAGTATGGTCCAGGCCTCCTCCGGCCAGTTTAATTGTCGAGCCACTTTCTCAAAGTGTGGAAAAAATTTCGCGACTTCCTTTTCACTGAACGGTGGAACCAGCCTCACATGTCTGCCCACATCCCAGGTTTTCTGGTTAGGTGTCGACCCCGTCAGCAAGGGTGGTGCCTCTCCCCGTTCTCTCATTAACTCCAGCTCCTTGAATTTGATTTCTTGCTGAAGCTCCATGTCACGTTCCTTTAATTCCCTTTCCGCTTTTCTCTCCTCTGCTTCGAGGTCCCTTGCAGCTCTCCTCTCCTCTGCTTTTCTCCCTTCTAACCTTTCCTGGAGTTCTCTTTCCACTCTCCTTTCCTCTGCTTGTTTCTCTTCTCTCCTCGCTTCTGCTTTCCTTTCCTCTTCTTTTAACCTTTCCTGGAGTTCTCGTTCCCCTCTCCTTTCCTCTGCTTGTTTCTCTTCTCTCCTCTCTTCTACTTTCCTTTCTTCTTCTGCTCTTTCCTTTTCTGCTTTCCTTTCTTCTTCTGCTCTTTCCTTTTCTGCTTTCCTTTCTTCTTCTGCTCTTTCCTTTTCTGCTTTCCTTTCTTCTTCTGCTAACCTTTCCTGGAGTTCTCGTTCCACTCTCCTTTCCTCTGCTTGTTTCTCTTCTCTCCTCTCTTCTGCTTTCCTTTCTTCTTCTGCTCTTTCCTTTTCTGCTTTCCTTTCTTCTTCTTTAATCCGTTCCTGGCTCCGTAATTGCAACTCCAGTTTCCGGAGCTCAACGTCTTCTGGTTCTTCGGGTAGCCACTCCCAGGCTAACTCGTCCCATGTTCCTAATCCCACCATAGATTGTATCACCGTGGCCTGCAACTCTGCCTTCCTCAAATTAGTTCGGACCTCCAAGTTAAAATGTTTGGCCAATTTCAAGAGGTCCGACTTTAGTAACGCTCGGAACTGTGCCTCACTCGGTGTTACCGCAAAGTTCTGTGCCACAAACGCCATGGTGACTATCGTTAACACCTGTTAACCTTCACCCAAGACTTTACCCCAATTTCCCCAAAAATTTTCCAATTAATACTTAATTAATAAATTTTAATTAATAAAAATATTATTTTATTATTTTATACAAATACACTTTTAGATCCCGGACGTAGACCCAATTGCGTAATCGTAATTTGGACGAGCCCCCAATTCTGTTACGTGGTCCCCTCGGTGAATACCTGGTCTCGGTGACCCCCGGACCGTGAGAGGAACTTCGCCAGAAAGTTGTATTATATATGCGCTTTCGCCACGCAATCCATATGAATTCCACCCAAGAGAAAACTGATGTTCAAGGATATATTTCAATGGTAAGGACACCATACAATTTCAATGATACAACCACGGAGATTTTCCCCGAGCAATCAATAGCAAACCACCATCAACAATTCCCAATCCACAATCAATCCCCTATATGATTAAGATGGCCATCTTATATATGTGTGTTCACTTCGGTACTCACGACCCCCTTTTGGTCTCTGCTCCTCACAATGTCTCTGGGCCCCTCCTGATCAAGATACTGGTCGGCGTCGCCGCACTCGGGCGGTTGAACGAACCCCGGGTGGACGTTTTTCCACCGGGCAGGTATCGTACCAGGCACCGTGGCTGCAGCCCCTCGTGGCCACGCGAAGCGGGTACGGTAGAGCAAGCCAAAAGCCCCACGCCGCTTGCAAGGCACGTTAGGCCCCAAGGTGCGACCCGCACGCGTCTGTTTAGACGGTGCCGCGAACGGTGCCAGACTCGGGGTCGATGCACGGCCCCACGTCAACTTGACGTCTCCACCGGGCAGGTACACGTCCCGGTAATTCCTCTCGCCAGACGGGCTTCGGAACGCCGCTTTTCCACGCAGCGCAAGGTCGATCCCACCTTTCGTCGGAGCGGGGCGAGGAAGAATACTACTCGTCGCTTTCTTCCTCGTGTCTTTTCCTCTTCCGTTTCCGGTCACTTCCGTTTCCGGACACTTTTCAGAAGGGCTCCTGACCCTCCAACCACAACAACCCTTAATCTATTACACATGGATAAGCAAAGACCTGAATGGTAATTCACATACATTCACATAAATATGTAACAGTTGCGAGTTTATTTTTCTTTGTTCAAAGAGTTTGCATGCCATTCAAACTTTCTTTCTTGAGGGGGGGAAGTGTTACGGATTTGTAACTTCCGTTATTGTGGTTTTCACCCACTTGACGTAGTTCTGATCTTATGTACTATTATTATCTTCAAAAGGTTTATTATTCAGGAACGGTTATCTAAAGTTAAAAAAGCTAACTTTAAATGACACAGGAAACCGAACCGGAAGAGAGGAAGAGGAAGAAGCGGCGCCAGCAAAGTCAGATAAGAAGGCGTGACGTCAGCGCTCCGTAACGAGCAAGGTCTACCGACAGTCGCGAGGGAATTTTGAGTTCCTTGAAAGGACATCCGGCAATAGGAAGTATCGCTGAAGGGGGAGAAATCTGCGTAGTCAGATTTGGGCGCTGTGATTCCGACGAATCCTCGCTTCGTCGCATCGGCTCAAGCAGGAGCCGTCGGCCATTTTGAACCCCACGCTTCAGATACCAACGAAGGTTTTGCCTCGCGTCATCTTCACACCAACATCCTACCGTCTGTCGGGGATGTGTGTGCGACCGCTTCGTCCCCAATTACGTTGCGGGTTGCTGAGTGAGCGGTGAAGTTGCGCCTCTGGGGGGCGCCCTGGTACAGTTTGGCGGGGCGATCTCCAAGGCCAACTGTACGTGCTTCGGATATAGACTGGAGAGCGAGATTCGGGCTTCGACCGGATTTCGTTCTATAGACCGCTGGAGCGAATTACATACACCTTGGAAAAGGTTATAGAGACATTGAGGAGTGTCCTGTCACTCGCTGGCAGCGCAGTGAGTTACCTGACTTTATTAATGGTAAATAGAGTGCACTCTTAATTGCCATTCGTTGTACCATGATACCTGTGTGTGAATTCTAATACAATTTTGTTCATTTGTAATCATTGGTGTGGTTTCACTATCGATTTTCAACACAGGGCAACATATTTTTCTGCCGGGGCTCCTCTCGGGGTTCGGAGGTTACCGCGACCAGGAGATTGTAGAGGACTCCGTAACAGTATTGTTGCGAATATGGAATTTGGCCTCCATATCCGCTTGTAAATATTCCCCTATTTCCCCAATACTCCCCAACTATCCCCAATCCCCCATTCCCTAGTCCCATTGCCGGTAAATAACACTCTGTAGAACCGACCTTCCCCTTTTTCCCCCATTAAATGTCGTGCCCAGGTCCACCGCATCACACGTAGACAACTTTCGGACATCTTGCTAGTTATTCTTAGTCTATGTCAGTTAAGGACTCGTTTCCATTAATTATGACTCTTCGTTGCACCAGAATGTGATTATATGGCACCAGTAGTGAGTTTAGGACCTTTCCCATACCTCCTTCCATCTTCTTCCCCAAACAACAACAACAACAACAACTACAGCTACAACAACAACTACAACCACGGCGCGCGGGGGGAGTGTGCGTCCTCCCACCAGCTCGGTTAGCCGCCATGACCATGCGCTCCACGGGGTTACCACGAAGGGGCTGGCTGTCAGCTCCTCGTCAAGGGCGGAGCCTGGTAAACCCCCCGCACGCACCCAATGAGAAGCAACGTGCCGATTCCACGAGGCGGAGCTAACGAGCCGAGGGCGTGTCACTCCCCGCCGGATATACGAAGCGACTCACCGGATGTGAGGTCAGATGCGCCCCCAGCTTGAAGAAGAGCAAGTCACTACCTCGAGCGCTGTGAGACCTCCCGCATCTCTGGACCGGACCGAGTCGATTCTGTCCCTGAGCCCAGGTGCACCTGGAGCCATCGATCCTGCCTTTCCTAGCCATCAATCCCCGTGTGAGTCAGCCTTTTGTCCCGTTTATCTGTCGTCTGTTGGGGTTAATATAAGATTGTGTCTAAGTGCTTGTCTTTCTATGCTGTACCTCTCGTCCCTGTAATCTGACCTTCCGAACGAATATAATCTCCTCCGGAGGTCTTGAGAACCGTATCCATGGTGTCGTGTCATTTTAATCCCAGCCGTGTGTCTTTTCCTTCATTGACCTAGCGTAGCGCGATTAGTCAACGTTCGGGTATAATCGGGTAACTTGTGCAGACGTGGTCATACCAAACCGCTCGGTAAATAACATCTAAGCCACGTCTGTAACAATTGGTGTCGAGGAGTGGAATTCGGACCCGGGACTAAATTTATTAGGCCCAAATTTGTAGTAGAGTCGATTCGGAGCGCGTTTCCCGCGCGAAATTATAACGGCGAAATTTGAATTTGTTATACGGAAATAAAAACCCGAATTTTGAAAGTCGCGCTATGGCAGACCAAGACAGCTGGGGTCCGGTAGTGGAGAGTGAGGCAGGGTCGGTCCAGGACCAAATTGAGGGACGTGAGGAGAGCGAAGCAGCGAGGGTAGCAAACGCACAAAATGGCGCCTCGCTGGTCACCGCGCCCGCGACCGTAGCAGCGCCGCCGATGGATTGGGGCCTATTTATGGAACAAATAAAGGCGCTCATGGTCCGGACAAGTGAAGACCTGAGGAATGACTTGGGGGGCCAAATGGGGGTAATGGGGAACCGGATGGATGCTCAGAGTGAGCAATTGGGGGTAATGGGAAACCAAATGGGGGTAATGAGGGACGAAGCGAGGGGTACTGGTGAGGGATTAGACAATAATTTTAGGGGATTAGACAATAATTTTAGGGGATTAGACAATAATTTTAAGGGATTAGACGAGAAATTTGGGAAATTAGACAATAGATTAGGGGAAATACAGGAGGGGTTAATGGGGGTAGAAAACAGAATGGCCGCTCAAGAGAATCAAATGGAAGGGATGCAAAAGGGGTTAGAGGGGGTAGAAAATAGAATGGCTGCCCAGGAGAATCAGATAGAGGGAGTGAAAAATGGGTTAGAGGGGTTAGAAAACAGTATGGAAGGCAAATTGAGGGACATGAAGGACCAAGCGGAAAGGGAAGTTAACCAAATGGGGCAGCAGATAGAGGGGGTCAGAATGGGGGTAGAAACTAAACTGGATGCTCACAGGGAGGAAATGGAGCAGATGAGGGTGGCATCTGGGCAGGAGATGCAAGTGATGGGAGAGGAGATCAGAAGAGGAGTGAGTGAGGAGGTCGGAGGAGTGCGCGAGGAGGTGAGGCACTGTAAGGAGCGCATGGAGAAGGAGGTGAGAAAGGGGACTGTAAAATTGCAAGGGGGTATAGAGGAGTTGACGCTGGGAGTAGAACAACTGACAGTGGGACAAAAGGAGTTGTGGGACCAGGTAAAGAAGAACACAGCAGTAATAGAGGGTTTAAAATCGACACAGAAGGAGATGAAAAAGGACGTAGGGGTAATTAAAAAAGAGTGTCAGACGGTACATGAGGACCTGACGAGGAAAATGGACAAGGTGGTAGAGGTGATGGAGGTTAAAGAGCGGGAGGTGCGGGAGCACATAGAAAAAAATAAAGTGGAGTTAGAGGAAGAACTTAAAGGGGCGCACGAAGAGATGAAGGAGGTGAAGCAGAAATTAGAAGAAGTGGAAGAAGGGATGAGCGAAATTAAGAAGCGACGGAGAGAGGATAAGAAAGAGATAAAGGAGGAAGTAAAAGAATTGGTCCAAAGTCTGTGTTCGGATCGTGATGATGTGCTCATTAACCGGATGAGGGATTCGCAGGTGATGGAGGAGAGGCGAAGAGGAAGAGGACCCGGTGTAAGTGGTGACCAATATGGTCGTGCGTATGATGCGCCAGGGGATTTAAGAAGCTTGGGGGTAGAGATAGACCCGGGTGTTCGTGAGAGGCCGTTGGTGAAGGGTGCGACAGGTCTGGTGTGCGAAAGAGGAGGTGTGCGAGAAAGTCCGACTCTGGGGTGTGGGAGGAAAAAGTGCGTGCCAAGGAGTGAGGGTGCTGGCGAGAATGAGTCGGTCGTAGCGCGTGTGCGAGGGGGCACATGGAAGCGCGGTGTGGTGAGTGTTACAGAGGGTGTGACGGGAGAGTGTGCGCGAGAAAGGTGTGTGACGGACAGGTGCATGGGGAAAGAGTGCGCTGTCAAAGGCAAGGAAGAATGCACACCTGTGGTGAATGTTACAGAGGGTGTGACGGGAGAGTGTGCGCGAGAAAGGTGTGTGACGGACAGGTGCATGGGGAAAGAGTGCGCTGTCAAAGGCAAGGAAGAATGCACACCTGTGGTGAGTGTTACAGAGGGTGTGACGGGAGAGTGTGCGCGAGAAAGGTGTGTGACGGACAGGTGCATGGGGAAAGAGTGCGCTGTCAAAGGCAAGGAAGAATGCACACCTGTGGTGAGTGTTACAGAGGGTGTAACGGGAGAGTGTGCGCGAGAAAGGTGTGTGACGGACAGGTGCATGAGGAAAGAGTGCGCTGTCAAGAGTAAGGGTGAGTGCGCTGTCAAGAATGGAGGTGAGAGTAGTGAGAGTGACAAGGAGAGTGAGTTGGTTGTGACAGGTGAGCGAGGATGTACACCTGGGATGGAAGGATGCACACCTGGAATGGTAGAGCGTGAGTGGGAATGCACGCTGGAGTTGGTGGTGAGGCACGTGGTTGGGTGTGCGAATGAGGGCACACCTGTGATTGTCACAGAGGAGGTGACCGAGGAGGGGGTGCGAAGAGGTGTGTTGGTGAGGTGTGCTACCAACGAATGTGTGCCAAAGTGTTCGGTGGTCAGGTGTGTGACCAAGGCTGTGAGTGGAATGAGGGTACCTGGGTGTGTAAGGAAAGGTATGAGCAAGCAAGGGGTAGCATATGCATGTAAGAATCCAGGTGAAGCATCGACGGTAACCAGGTTAGAGGTTAGGTCGACTTTTAGCCGAAGCGGGCCCTCGTTGCGTGCCGGGCCTCGCTTTGAACGGCCGCGTCCAGGCTCCACTAGGTGGAGCGGGCAGCTGGATAGGAAGGGTCGTCATGGCGACCACGTTTTGTGGAGACGTGCCGGCAGGTCGAGATCGGGACATTGGATGGCTCCACGCCGAGGTGGTGCGTGGGATCTCGGCCCGGGTAAGCCCCCGTCCCTGCCCCGAATGCCGGACGCATCCAGCCGCCGGCACAAAACAACCAGCATTCATTGCTCGGCTTTACGAAGCCGGGCTTTGGACAGGAATTGGCGCACCGAGAGGCATTAGTGAGGAGACTGGGTGATGAGGTTAGTGTTTTGGACCCAAAATTAGAGAAAAACAAAATTTGATGATTGGCAAAGGATTGGCAGTAGTGATTGGCAGATGATGGGCAGTGATTGGCCAAATTTTTAATTTGTTGAAATTTGATGTGCAAAATTGGGAGTGAGCAATGGGCCCGGTGGGTAAGAGTGGCATCCCTGCCACCCTTCCCAGTGGGGGCAAATGCGCAATAGCTTATGGGGTTGATGGCAGTGGAAACTAGCCCGGGTGGGTTAGGTTATTAGTAGGGATCTAGAAGAGATTGACAGTAGGTAACGTTAAGTTTAGTTAGTGACTGATACCTGTAGTGGGGACGCAGGTAGATTAGTGTGGATGATAATGACGAGGGAGCGCAATAGTTTAAAGGGACGACTGGGAAGCGCAAGTTTCAGAAGGGAGTAGTTAGCTGAGATGATGCCGTGTGTGTGAGAATTGAACAGGTGTGATTGCACAGGTGTGCAACTGGACAGGTGTGTGGAGCAGTGTGTGAGTAGTGAGTGTTGTGGATCAGCGCGAATGCGCTTGGGGAGAGAAGGGTGCAGGTGGCACCAGGTGTGAGAGCACAGGTGTGCAAGTACAGGTGTGTGGAGAGAGTTGGAGTAAGTGGTACGGAGTGGTGTGCATGGTGCGAAGGTGTGGATGGGGGAAGAGTGGACCCCTTTCACGAGTACCCGGGGCGGGTAGTGTAAGTGTTAGGTAGAGGGTACAGGTAAATTGTGGTTGGATATTGGCATCTGTGGTGCGGTTGCAGAATGGTATTGAGGATGGGTGCATTAGTGTTGTGGAAATGGCTGGGCGTGTAGCCTGTTAGTGTGTGTAGTTGGTTGGGCACTCCACCACTGTGAGGATGTCGGCCAGGTGAGGCCGCAGGTGGGCTCTGGGAGCCGGTAGAGTTGTGGATGGGGCCCGAGGATCCGGAGGACGGACCCGGGTAGCCCAGTGCCAGAGAGGGCACCGAGTGGGGAGAGCGCCAGAGGGCCTTCCCCAGGTAGTTAGGTTAGGGTGAGGAGCAGGTAAGCTCGGAGGCAACTGCAGTGGTGGAGGTGTGCAGGTGGGTAGACCCGCTGGGAGAGGTACACGCCACAGCCCAGAAATTGTGCGAGGGCACCGGGAGATGAATCGGGGGAGTGAGACCCCAAATTGAAGAGCACCACAGTGTGGCCGATGGGAATTGGTTTTTAGAACCCATAGTGTAAGAGGGCCAATGGTTTGGCCGGAGAAAGACCCCGGGTAGTGTAAAGTTGTTAAAGTCATTTAGGAAATAGTTAGGATTGATGAACCTGTCGCACCATACGCAGCCACTTACCTGTGGTGATGATGATGACTCCACACCTGTGTTTTCTTTGTTCTGTGTGCAGGAAATGAGAATTGCTGTGAGGATTTGTGAGACGCATCACGACGTGGATGAGACATTGGGGTGATTCCATCTCTCCCTCCCTAGGAGGGACTGATGACGAATTGGTAATGGCAAATTATGATGTTGAGTTGGAGATGGCAAATTTTGATGGAAGTTGAAAATGGCAAATTTGATTGGTTAGGAGGGAGAGAAGACGAATTTGGTATATGGGAGGAATGGGGAAGACAGTAGGGATGTTTGTTGATTTGTAAAGTAGATGTTTATGGGTAGTGTTGTGTTTTGTGGATACAGTAAGGGGTAAGGGAGGGGCCATGTAGGTTACCTGGTGGGGGGGGGGGGGAGCGTACGGTAGGAACGTACCTGTCTCACCTGGTTCCCATGTGCCCCCAGTGTGCATTACCTTACATTGCGTGCACTTTTGCGCCCTTACCACCTTACTCACTTGTCTGCTTCTTTTGTCTCCCACCTCCGAGGATCTGGCTTTGGGGTAGAGAGAGAGGAGAGAGAGGTGCTGGCTTCGCAGTTGTGGGCCTGCACTTTCGCTGTTTGCTGCTTGGATCGATACACCATATGGACCGCAATGTTTGTGGCCACCCACAATGGACCGCAGTTCTTTTGCGGCCAAGCACCACCCATGGATGGACCTATGGGTCAACGTGGCACCTATGCCATACAAGGTGAACCACTAACAGTTGGCCCCCTGACGGCCACAATAGAGAAATGGACGCGGTTGGCGCCTTTCTTTATTTTTGAAAGAAGTAAGAAGGCCAAGTGCACCACACGAAGGCGAGACCAGCGGCAGAACATCGGCCGGCTGCGACACCACACAATGATTTATAGACACTTTATTGGTGCACCGGATGGTGCTCACTGTGTGATGGGGTGGTGCTTGATGCTTGGAAGGGGTGCTCTGCACATTATTAAAGGCCGTAGGCCACAGAGCACTCGTGGGTTGGTGTATCGATGCTAGCATGCGTGCTCTCTCTATGCATAACATCTGCATGTGTTCCTCCAAAAACAGGTCCTGGATCGTAGTGTAAATATCAGCGTAGTCTTGTGTAAATAATGCTCCCTACCGGCTGTATGTTTAGTTTGAGGATTCTTTCCGGATTCGGTTATCCTGTGGGTGTGTTTCTGTGAGGAGAAGGGTGCAACGTCGCAGGGGGACATATTTACTCATTTGTGAATATCTGTAAAACTGTCGCACTCAGGGTAGAGTTAATAGTAGAGGGAACTACATTGCGTGCCACACTAAAGTAGGTAAAAATTTATCGGGTCGGGACGCCCCGAGGGTAGAGAAGGGTGCAATGTTGCGAATATGGAATTTGGCCTCCATATCCGCTTGTAAATATTCCCCTATTTCCCCAATACTCCCCAACTATCCCCAATCCCCCATTCCCTAGTCCCATTGCCGGTAAATAACACTCTGTAGAACCGACCTTCCCCTTTTTCCCCCATTAAATGTCGTGCCCAGGTCCACCGCATCACACGTAGACAACTTTCGGACATCTTGCTAGTTATTCTTAGTCTATGTCAGTTAAGGACTCGTTTCCATTAATTATGACTCTTCGTTGCACCAGAATGTGATTATATGGCACCAGTAGTGAGTTTAGGACCTTTCCCATACCTCCTTCCATCTTCTTCCCCAAACAACAACAACAACAACAACTACAGCTACAACAACAACTACAACCACGGCGCGCGGGGGGAGTGTGCGTCCTCCCACCAGCTCGGTTAGCCGCCATGACCATGCGCTCCACGGGGTTACCACGAAGGGGCTGGCTGTCAGCTCCTCGTCAAGGGCGGAGCCTGGTAAACCCCCCGCACGCACCCAATGAGAAGCAACGTGCCGATTCCACGAGGCGGAGCTAACGAGCCGAGGGCGTGTCACTCCCCGCCGGATATACGAAGCGACTCACCGGATGTGAGGTCAGATGCGCCCCCAGCTTGAAGAAGAGCAAGTCACTACCTCGAGCGCTGTGAGACCTCCCGCATCTCTGGACCGGACCGAGTCGATTCTGTCCCTGAGCCCAGGTGCACCTGGAGCCATCGATCCTGCCTTTCCTAGCCATCAATCCCCGTGTGAGTCAGCCTTTTGTCCCGTTTATCTGTCGTCTGTTGGGGTTAATATAAGATTGTGTCTAAGTGCTTGTCTTTCTATGCTGTACCTCTCGTCCCTGTAATCTGACCTTCCGAACGAATATAATCTCCTCCGGAGGTCTTGAGAACCGTATCCATGGTGTCGTGTCATTTTAATCCCAGCCGTGTGTCTTTTCCTTCATTGACCTAGCGTAGCGCGATTAGTCAACGTTCGGGTATAATCGGGTAACTTGTGCAGACGTGGTCATACCAAACCGCTCGGTAAATAACATCTAAGCCACGTCTGTAACAGTATATATAATAAATATAATGCAGTATATGTATGTATAAACATATAAGCAGTACTGTATATGTATGTTTAATAAACATGTATGCAGTACTGTATATGTATTGTTATGGATTTATGTGAATTTATGTGAATTACTATTCAGGTCTTTGCTTATTAATGTGTAGTCGATTAAAGCTTGTTGTGATAAAAAGGGTCAGGAGCTCTTCTGGGGAAAAGGAGACCGGAAACGGAAGAAGAAAAGACACGAGGTTCGGGAGAAGCGGCGATCTTCTTCCTCTTCCTCGCCCAGCGCCGAGAAGAGCGGTATCGATATTGAGCAGCGTGGGGAACGCTGCGTTTGACAGCCCGTCTGGCGAGAGGAGTTACCTGGGCGGGGTAATTACCCCTTTACACGTCAAGTCGCCGTGGGTTCGTGCACGGAACCCAGCGTCCGGCACAGTTCGCCTCCCCGTCTACAAGGACGCGTACGGGTCGCACCTTGGGCCTCGCGCGCGTTGCAAGCCGCGCTTGGTTTTGCCCCGTTGCTTGGCAAGGAGGTGTGCGCGGCAGCAGCTGTCCCCGGTACGGGACGTGCACGGTGGAAGCACGTCAGGAAGGGTCCGTTCAACAGCCCACGTGTGGAGATCGAACTACAGGAGTACGGAGACATTGTGAGAGACATTGACCATGGAGGGAGTCGGGAGTGGGGCTCACGTGAGGAATGTATAAGATGGCCATCTTAGAGCTATTGTAGATGAGTTTACATCTTAGTGATTGATTGTTGATTGTTGATGGTTGTTGATTCCTTGGGGGAATATATTATTGATTACTCCGGATCCTTGGTGTGGGGTTTCTTATTGACTGGAATTCATATTGATTGCGTTACGAAAGCGTATAAATCATACATCTTTCTGGCGGGGTGCCTCCCACGGTCCGGGGGTCACCGAGACCAGGTAGTTACCGGGAGGACCACGTAACAGAATTGGGGGCTCGTCCAATTGAATTCCGGGATTTAAAATTGTATAACATAATAAAATAATAATTTTTATTAATTAAAATTAATTAATTAATTATTAATTGGTAAATTTTTGAGAAATTGTGGTAAAGTCTTGGGTGAAGGTTAACAGGTGTTACCAGTAGTCACCATGGCGTTTGTGGCACAGACCTTTGTGGTAACCCCTAGTGAGGCACAGTTCCGAGCGTTACTAAAAACGGACCTCTTGAAATTGGCCAAACATTTTAACTTGGAGGTCCGAACTAATTTGAGGAAGGCAGAGTTGCAGACCACGGTGATACAGTCTATGGTGGGATTAGGAACATGGGACGAGTTAGCCTTGGAGTGGCTACCCGAAGAACCAGAAGACGTTGAGCTCCGGAAACTGGAGTTGCAATTACGGAGCCAGGAACGGATCAAAGAAGAAGAAAGGAAAGCAGAAAAGGAAAGAGCAGAAGAGGAAAGGAAAGCAGAAGAGAGGAGAGAAGAGAAACAAGCAGAGGAAAGGAGAGTGGAACGAGAACTCCAGGAAAGGTTAAAAGAAGAAGAAAGGAAAGCAGAAAAGGAAAGAGCAGAAGAAGAAAGGAAAGCAGAAAAGGAAAGAGCAGAAGAAGAAAGGAAAGCAGAAAAGGAAAGAGCAGAAGAAGAAAGGAAAGCAGAAGAGAGGAGAGAAGAGAAACAAGCAGAGGAAAGGAGAGTGGAACGAGAACTCCAGGAAAGGTTAGAAGGGAGAAAAGCAGAGGAGAGGAGAGCTGCCAGGGAACTCGAAGCAGAGGAGAGAAAAGCCGAAAGGGAGTTGAAGGAACGTAATCTGGCGCTTCAGCAAGAGATTAAATTCAAGGAGCTGGATTTAATGAGAGAACGGGGAGAGGTACCACCCTTGCTGACGGGGTCGACACCTAGCCAGAACACCTGGGAGGTGGGCAGACATGTGAGGCTGGTTCCACCCTTCAGTGAAAAGGAAGTCACTCAATTTTTTCCACACTTTGAGAAAGTGGCTCGACAGTTAAACTGGCCGGAGGAGGTCTGGACCATACTAGTGCAAAGTGTGCTGTTGGGTAAAGCTCAAGAGATTTATTCGGCGTTACCAATGGACCAATGTGCAGATTATGAGGTATTGAAGAAGCATATCCTCAAAGCCTATGAGTTGGTTCCGGAAGCTTACCGGCAAAAATTCAGGAATGCCAGGAAGAGGGAGAGTGAGACCCATGTGGAGTTTGCTAGAGTGAAAGAAAACATGTTTGATCGGTGGTGTGAGTCAAAAGGAGTCGGGAATGACTTCGAAGCATTGCGTGACCTGATGCTGGTGGAGGAATTTCAACAGTGTGTCCACGAGGACATCAAAGTGTACCTGCAGGAAAAGAAAGTACCGAAGTTGTGGGACGCAGCCACCATGGCAGATGATTATGCCTTAACACACCGGATAGGGGTCCACGAACCTAACTCCTCGCCTAGATCTCCGCAGGGGAGGTGTGGAACAGCAGGTGCGGAGAACGACAATACATGGCGGCGGCCTCGAGATGATTATGGGGACAACGCTGATACCCGAACGGTTCGAAATCAGGGGGCTACGGGCCCAAGACAAACTTATTTTTCGGGGGGCCTGAGGCAGACCACAAGTTTTTCCTCCGGGCCGACTTGCGCCTTTTGCAAAAATCCTGGACACTTGATGTCCAGTTGTTACCTCATGAAAAGGGAAAACCCAGAGCGGAGTCCGACTATTACCACTCCGAATGCGATGGCAAGCGTAAGAAATCGCCCACAGAAGAGTTACCAACCATTTATTTATGAGTGGTTGGTCTCACTCAAGGGAGACTTGACTAACCCAAGACCGGTTAGGGTTTTGAGGGACACAGGAGCCCATCAATCCTTAATGCTTGAAGGCATTTTGCCATTGTCAAAGAGTACCGCAACTGGTGATAGTGTTCGGTTACAAGGGATCGGTGGCTGTGTTAGTGCCCCACTTCATGTCATCCATTTGGAATCCGATTTGGTGTCAGGACCGGTCACCGTCGGTTTAAAAGCCACGCTTCCTGTAGAGGGGGTATCTGTGATTATCGGGAATGATTTGGCCGGGGGGCAAATTTATGGTAACCCGAGGGTGGATAAAGAGCCCCGCAGGGGAAATAACACCACCCCCGCTTGGGATGGCGACAAAAGTTCCAAGTTATTTGTAGGGGGACTGAACTTCAACACAGAGGAAGAAGTTCTGACCTCTGTCTTCAACAGATATGGGCCGCTGGTGGAAGTGCGGGTGGTAAAAGACAGGGAAACGCAACGGTCAAGAGGGTTCGGCTTTGTCATGTTTGCAAGCACAAGAGACGCCAGAGAGGCAGAGAAGAATTGGAATGGTAAGGATTTGGAGGGTCGGACCATAACAGTAGGGAAGGCATTTCGTAGGCGTCGAGAGGTCTACAGAAGAGGACAACTTGGCAGTAGTTTTAGGGTTGGCAGCAGCCGATATTACTATGGAGGCTCCCAGAGTTACGGCACCTCCCGAAAGAATGAATGTCAGAGCACTGGCCGAGAAGGAGACCGCCAGTCAGGTAACGGCTGGGACAAGGGGACCCACCGTAACTGTTAGGAGTCTGGCGAAGTTGAAGCACTATATACGGGGGAGCCGCCGAGCCGGGGCTCCTACACGGACTAACCGTGAACGCCACGTTCTTAAAGGCGTCCAGGTAGTGAACTTTCCTGCACGGACTAACCGTGAACTCCACGTTCTTAAAGGCGTCCATGTAATGAACTTTCCTCCCCGGACTAACCGTGAACTCCACATTCCTTAAGGCGTCCATGTAGGGAATACTCAGCTGGGCCTCCCAAAAAAGTGCTATCGAGAGGTTTAACTTTGGGGCTCTGGTCACCACCTCTTAACCGTCATTCAAGAGAAACTAGAAGTGGTTGACGCTTGGTCCAGAGTGAATTAATCTAGGGGTTTTGGTTAAATTTTGTTACTTTATTTTTAAGTGATAATTGTGCCCGGGGGGAACTGATGATTTGGGGGTGTGAGTTATCTGATTTGTTTATCCAAGTTGGCTGGCAAAGAAAGTTTTCGCTGGGTTCAAACTTTCTTTCTTGAAGGGGGGAGTGTTACGGATTTATGTGAATTTATGTGAATTACTATTCAGGTCTTTGCTTATTAATGTGTAGTCAATTAAAGGTTGTTGTGATTAAAGGGTCAGGAGCCCTTCTGGGGAAAAGGAGACCGGAAATCGAAGAAGAAAAGACACGAGGTTCGGGAGAAGCGGCGATCTTCTTCCTCTTCCTCGCCCAGCGCCGAGAAGAGCGGTATCGATATTGAGCAGCGTGGGGAACGCTGCGTTTGACAGCCCGTCTGGCGAGAGGAGTTACCTGGGCGGGGTAATTACCCCTTTACACGTCAAGTCGCCGTAGGTTCGTGCACGGAACCCAGCGTCCGGCACAGTTCGCCTCCCCGTCTACAAGGACGCGTACGGGTCGCACCTTGGGCCTCGCGTGCGTTGCAAGCCGCGCTTGGTTTTGCCCCGTTGCTTGGCAAGAAGGTGTGCGCGGCAGCAGCTGTCCCCGGTACGGGACGTGCACGGTGGAAGCACGTCAGGAAGGGTCCGTTCAACCGCCCACGTGCGGAGATCGAACTACAGGAGTACGGAGACATTGTGAGAGACATTGACCATGGAGGGAGTCAGGAGTGGGGCTCACGTGAGGAATGTATAAGATGGCCATCTTAGAGCTATTGTAGATGAGTTTACATCTTAGTGATTGATTGTTGATTGTTGATGGTTGTTGATTCCTTGGGGGAATATATTATTGATTACTCCGGATCCTTGGTGTGGGGTTTCTTATTGACTGGAATTCATATTGATTGCGTTACGAAAGCGTATAAATCATATATCTTTCTGGCGGGGTGCCTCCCACGGTCCGGGGGTCACCGAGACCAGGTAGTTACCGGGAGGACCACGTAACAGTATGCTTAATAAACATATATGCAGTACTGTATGTGTATGTTTAGTAAACATATATGCAGTACTATATATGTATGGTTAATAAACATATATGCAGTACAGTACATTATGTTTGAATATACAAGGCCCAATGTACATGTAAATGTGTATTTTTAGTGCATGCATTTGTGTAAAATACGTACATAAGTACATGCATCTATATATTATTTTACGTTGGGTACACATGATACGTCAATTTAATTAGCAATGTATGCTATGAGCAATGTACGACTGTACAATGGTGAGTACAGTCGTGGCCAAAAATATTGGCACCCTTGCACTTTTTTCAAAGAATTAACAAATTTTCTCCAAAAATAAGTTGAAATTGACAAAAATATTTGGGCTCCACAATTCTTTATTTCACTGTTAATATTACAGAACCTTTGTTTTGGTTTCAGAATTTAATATATCCTTTTAAATCAGAAAATAAAAAGAAATGGCATTGACAAAATTATTGACACCCAAGACAATATTTGATCGCACAACCTTTGGACAAAATAACTACAGTCAAGCGCTTCCAATAGCCATGAATGAGCTTCCCACACCTCTCTACTGGCAGTTTGACTCACTATTCTTGTGCAAACTGCACCAGTTCTCCCAGATTTGAAGGGTGCGTTCTCCCAACTCCTGTTTTCAGATCTCTCCACAGGTGTTCAATGAGATTTAGATCTGGACTCATTGCTGGCCACTTCAGAACAATCCAGTGTTTTGTCTTAAACTATTCCTGGGTGCTTTTTGAAGTGTGTTTGGGGGTCATTGTCCTGCTGCAAGATCCATGACCTTCGACGGAGACCCAGCTTTCTGACACTGGGTTGAACATTGCGCTCCAAAATGCCTTGGTAATCTCCTGATTTCATGATGCCATGCACACATTCAGAGCACCCAGTTCCAGAGACAGCACAGCAATCTCAAAACATCACTGAACCTCCTCCATGTTTGATTGTAGAGAAGATGTTCTTTTCTTTGAAGGCTTCATTTTGTTTACCAAAAAGCTCTAATTTTGTCTCATCTGTCCACAGGACATTCTCCCAGAAGGATTTTGGCTTGTTCAGGTGTGTTTTGGCAATCTCCAGTTGGGCTTTCTTATGTCTCTCTCAGTCCTGGTCTCCTACCATAGAACCCCCTTTCACCGAGTTGGCGATGGATGGTGCGAGTTGAAACTGTCGTACCTTGTGTCTGAACGTCAGCTTGAATGTGTTTGGCAGTTGATCGATGTGCTTTCTCCACCATTCGAACAATCCTTCGCTGCAATCTTCGATCAAGTTTTCTCTTGCGGCCACGTTCAGGGAGGTTGGCTACAGTACCATGGGCCTTAAACTTCCTGATAACACTGCGTACGGTGGACACAGGTACATCAAGGTCTCAGGAGATGGACCTGTAGCCTTGAGATTGTCCATGCTTGGCTACAATCTTGTGTCTGACCTCCTCAGACAATTCTCTGGTTTCTTTCTTTTCTCCATGCTCATTGTGGTGCACACAGTGACTCAAAACAGCAGAATGACTCCTTTCCTCTATTCAAACTGGTTGAATGAGTGTTTTTAAAAAATATATTGCAGGCACCTGTAACTCACCATAGGTGAGTTCAATTCTAAAGTTAAGGAGAATCACCTTCTTGAAATCTAATTATTTCTAACAACTTCGAAAAGGTGCCAATACTATTGTCTGGGCCATTGTAGGATTTCTTTGTGGAATAAGCTAAGGTTTAGTATTTTTTCACATTTTTTGTTTTGTTCCACTGCAAACCAAAGAAATACATTTGTGGATACCAAAAGATTTTTTAATTGCAACAATTTTCTGGAAGAAATGGTGCAGTATTTGAAAAAAGTGCAAGGGTGCCAAAATTTGGTGGCCACGACTGTACAGTAAAATGTAAAACATGTTTAATACTAGTTATATAAGATTATCAGAAGAATAAAATGAGAATATATAAATGTGTACGCATATAATACTTGCATATGATGTGTGTACAATGCACATAAATAAATGTTTACACATGTATGTTATTGGGTTTTAAATATCATTCAATAAATACCTATTCTGTCAACGGAGCACTCACTGCCTGATGTCATTTATAACAACAGTCTTCTTTACTTTAAGAGCCATTTGTCTGTGTCTACATTTTTCTCAGATATGGCTGAACGGATCTTCGTCAAACTTTCAGATGTTGATCCATGAGTGCCGGGAATTTCAGGCAAAAATAAATAAATAAATACATAAAAACAAAAAAAATGAAATCACTGTAGTGCCTGAGCCTTTGTAGCTATGGGAAAGATAATATTAAATTATCCCCGATTGTGTGTGTGTGTGTGTGTGTGTGTGTGTGTGTGTGTGTGTGTGTGTGTGTGTGTGTGTGTGTGTGTGTGTGTGTGTGTGTAATATTATTATATTAAATATGTAAATTTTCCTTCGGTTTCGGGAAGTGTTTTATACACCCACAAAAAACAGGAATTTTTTTTTTGACGCCGGACAACGCCAGGTATTCCTGGCTAGTACCTAATAAGACGGCTGTCTTATCTGCGAGTACTCGCTTCCAGACGTTCAGTCACGAAACGAGTATGCTGGTGTGTGCCCGTGCTCCTAAACTAAATTCCAATAATGCCATTCCTAATCCACTAGGGAGGGGTGCTCTGCATTAGCAGCACATCTTCGTCCCGAGAAATGATGCAGCGAGCACACATGTGTAAGCATACAGAACACGTAGTCGTAGAGGGTGTGTGTGTGTGTGTGTGTGTGTGTGTGTGTGTGTGTGTGTGTGTGTGTGTGTGTGTGTGTGTGTGTGTGTACACGGTTATATGATGCGAACGTACATCGCATTTCCGCTTGTCCAACGTGCTCGAGGGTCACCGTCACGAGAGGTCACGCGCGCAAGGATTCTCCCGAATTCCCAATATTTTTTGCTGAATTTTTTTTCTCCTCTCGACATTCCATTTCTTTTTCACTTTGACCTTTGTATTTGGAATAAAAATTCTGCCTTCCACCTTTCACGTAACCTATCCGCACGGTGCGAGAAGTCGGCGCAAATTCCGGGTCTTGTGCTCCAGAAGCATCTGGCGTCTCCGCCCGAGCAGGAGCGTCCGCAGCCCCGACCCATCCATCAGGCGTCCATTACACGCGTACTCGTAGCCTCGGCCGCCTCTCTCTTTTATCGCCTCCCGAGAGCGCTTTCCACACAATGAAAGTCAAAGTAATTACGCGCTGCAATTAATTATCAAAATGGGCTGCTCCCCACTCGCCCCCGCCCCTCCGTCGCGGACCCTTCCGACCCCTCCCGCCTCCTGAGCTAACGACGTCCTGCGATCCCAGCTGGAGAGTGTCCTTTCCTACTGCACCCCCGTACGGAGCGGGCACAGCACGACGGCCTTCGCGTTCCCAGCACCGGGTACACGTCGTGCACCTGCACCCCCACCCTCACCCTCACTCTCTGTGTAACCTTGAGATATCGCGAGATCGGCGACACGCGGCGCGAGGCGCTCTAACATTGACGTATGACAGCGCGAGGGTACTAAGAACACTTTGCCCTAAAGAAATCGTTTGGAGCAGATTTACATGGGATAGTGGTGGCGGAGGAGGGGTGGGGGAAGTTGGAGACGAAAGCTTGGAGCGAAGCCGCCGTGATTTAAAAACCGATTGGCTCATTTTGGCGCGAAGCCCCCTCCGGCGGATTGGCACGAGCGCGGGCGCGACCACTGGCCAAATTTGACTTTGGCGTCTGTCACTCTATCCCGGATGGTGAAGAGTTTGCCGGGAATGGAGGGAGATTTGGGGGTGGAGTACGGGGGAATGGGTTTACTTACTGTACCCTCCTTTTTTTTTTCCGCTACGTAAGCGAAAGAGCAAAGCGAAATGGCACGAATTACATTGTGTGTTTATCATGGAGCGTCACAAGGACGAGCCAACGTGTCGTGCTGCACATGCAGAGATTTGTACCCAACCTCTTAATCTTACCAACGACATCCCTGCTCATCCTACCAACATCCACCCTCCTTATACCTACGACATCCCTGCGCATCATCCTAAAAACGTCCACCTCCTCCTCATCCTACCAACATCCATCCTCCTCCTCTTCATCATACCAACGTCTTCCCTCCTCATCCTACCATCGACCATCCTCCTTATACCTATGTCCACCCTCGTCATCCTACCAACATCCACCCTTCTCATCCTCATCCTCCCAACATCCTCCCTCCTTATCCTACCAACATCCACCCTCCTTATCCTACCGACGTCCACCCTCCTTATACCTATGTCCACCATCATCCTACCAACATCCACCCTCCTTATACCTACGACATCCCTGCGCCTCCTAAAAACGTCCACCTCCTCCTCATCCTACCAACATCCACCCTCCTCCTCTTCATCATACCAACGTCTTCCCTCCTCATCCTACCATCGACCATCCTCCTTATACCTATGTCCACCCTCGTCATCCTACCAACATCCACCCTTCTCATCCTCATCCTCCCAACATCCTCCCTCCTTATCCTACCAACATCCACCCTCCTTATCCTACCGACGTCCACCCTCCTTATACCTATGTCCACCCTCATCCTACCAACGTCCACCCTCCTCATCATCATACCAATGTCCACCCTCTTCCTAATCCTACTAACGCCCACCCTTCTACTCATCCTACCAACATCCACCCTCCTCATCATCCTACGAACATCCACCTTCATCATCATCCTACCAACGTTCACCCTCCTCATTCTACCAACGTTCACCCTCCTCTTCCTACCAACATCCACCCTCCTCATCCTACCAACGTCCACCCTCATCCTCATCCTCATTCTAGCAACATCCACCCTCCTCATTCTACCAACGTTCACCCTCCTCATTCTACCAACGTTCACCCTCCTCATTCTACCAACGTTCACCCTCCTCTTCCTACCAACATCCACCCTCCTCATCCTACCAACGTCCACCCTCATCCTCATCCTCATTCTAGCAACATCCACCCTCCTCATTCTACCAACATCTACCCGCCTCATCCTACCAACATCTACCCTCCTCATCCTACCAAAATCCAGCCTCTTCATCTTACCATTGTTCACCATCTTCCTACCAACGTCCTCCCTCCTCCTCCTACCAACACCCACCCGCCTCCATGTCTTTGTGTTTTATGTGTTGCTCTTGCACGAACCTCGACTTTGTATACAAAAATAACAATAATAATAATAATAAATAAATAAAACGTGTACAATGAGTAAAAGTGTACAGTGAGTAAACGTGTACGGTGAGTAAACGTGTACAGAATTAGTAAACGTGCACAGTGAGTAAACATGTACAGTGAGTAAACGTGTACAGAATTAGTAAACGTGCACAGTAAGTAAACATGTACAGTGAGTAAACGTGTACAGTGAGTAAACGTGTACAGAATTAGTAAACGTGCACAGTGAGTAAACATGTACAGTGAGTAAACATGTACAGTGAGTAAACGTGTACATAATTGGTAAATGTGTACAGAATTAGTAAACGTGTCGTGAGTAAACGTGTACATAATTGGGAAACGTGTACGGTGAGTAAACGTGTACAGGGTGAGTAAACGTGTACAGGGTGAGTAAATAAATGTGTACAGAATTAGTAAATGTGTACAGAATTAGAAAATGTGTACAGAATTAGTAAACGTGTACAGAATTAGTAAACGTGTACATAATCGGTAAACGTGTACAGAATTAGTAAACGTGTAGTGAGTAAACGTGTACGGTGAGTAAATGTGTACGGTGAGTAAACGTGTACATAATTAGTAAACGTGTACATAATTGGTAAACGTGTATAGTGAGTAAATGTGTACATAATTGGTAAATGTGTACAGAATTAGTAAACGTGTACATAATTGGTAAACGTGTACATAATTAGTAAACGTGTACAGTGAGTAAATGTGTACATAATTGGTAAACGTGTACAGAATTAGTAAACGTGTACAGTGAGTAAACGTGTACCCAAATAGTAAACGTGTGCACAATTAGTAAACGTCTCTACAATGAGTAAACATATACAATATGTAAACGAGTACATTGTGTGTTCAACGAGTACGCAATGAGTGAACATGTCCAACGTGTAAATGTGTAAACGGGTACACTGTAATGCTGGTATATGAAATAAATATAATATTGTTATATGATGTAAATGTAATATTGTTATATGATACAAATGTAAAATTGTTATATGATGTAAATGCAATATTGTTATATGATACAAATGTAAAATTGTTCTATGATGTAAAAGTAATATTGTCATATGATGTAAATGTAATATTGTCATATGATGTAAATGTAATATTGTCATATGATACAAATGTAAAATTGTTATATGATGTAAATGTGATGTCATATGATGTAAATGTAATATTGTCATATGATACAAATGTAAAATTGTTATATGATACAAATGTAAAATTGTTATATGATGTAAATGTAATATTGTTATATGATGTAAATGTAATATTGTCATATGATGTAAATGTAATATTTGTCATATGATACAAATGTAAAATTGTTATATGATACAAATGCAAAATTGTTATATGATGTAAATGTAATGTCATATGATGTAAATGTAATATTGTTCTATGATGTAAATGTAATATTGTTATACGATGTAAATGTAATATTGTTCTATGATGTAAATGAAATATTGTTCTATGATGTAAATGTAATATTGTTATACGATGTAAATGTAATATTGTTATACGATGTAAATGTAATATTGTTATACAATGTAAATGTAATATTATTATACAATGTAAATGTAATATTGTCATACAATGTAAATGTAATATTATTATACAATGTAAATGTAATATTATTATACAATGTAAATGTAATATTGTTATACAATGTAAATGTAATATTGTTATACAATGTAATTGTAATTTTGTTATACGATGTAAATGTAATATTATTATACAATGTAAATGTAATATTGTTATACGATGTAAATGTAATATTATTATATAATGTAAATGTATAATTGTTGTATGATATAAATGTAATATTGTTATACAATGTAAATGTAATATTGTACGACATAAATGTAATATTGTTATACAATGTAAATGTAATATTGTACGACATAAATGTAATATTGTTATACAATGTAAATGTAATATTGTTGTATGATATAAATGTAATACTGACATGTTGACATGTTGAAAGATGTATGTTGTATGATGTCATATCATATGAAGTTTTTTTTTTTTACATGTACTATATATACTCCATAGTAATATAATCGATTCACCATGAGTCGATATAATATGCTTTACCCCAACTCTCCTTTGTCCTCTGGGCAACTACAAACGAACCTGTAAACAGACACCTGGGAATTAGTCAGGTTTACTATGTTTTTTCGTTCAAAATTTTGGTAGATTAGCAAAACTATACATTTTTGGAATATTCAGAGCATGAGGAATCCAAAAATTAATGTTTACATTTCCGTAGACACCTTTGCGAAAATGACATTCAGGACAGTGATGAAGATCTATAAAAGCATATTCCTGAACGGTATAGACCTCGTAGATCCTGTGTATAGGACTTATAGTTCAATCTGATACTACCTATAACTTCCTATAACAACCTATAACTTCAAAGGACTTGCAATATCATGTATTATGTAATACTGTTATATCACAAATATAAAGACAATGGTTTTCAATTACCTTTGTTTGTTGCTTTTCTATAATCCTGAGCACTATTTTGAGGCCTTTATTGGATTCCTTGACCCAGAAAACATAGGATTAGCATATTTAATTAAGTCTCTAGGTTGACTAGAAGCCGAGATCGCGCAAAATATGTATTTTATGGCGGCCATTTTCAAAATCCAAAATGGCGGCCATGCAGGTGTCTGTGCAAATGCCAACATGGATTTTCAGATTCTCCATGCTCTGAAGATTCCAAAAATGTACAGGTTTGCTAATCCCAAAATATTGTACGAAATTATATTTGTTAACATAGTGAACCTGACTATCTTCATCACTGTCCTGAGTGTCGTTTTCGCAAAGGTGTCTACGCAAATGTAAACATTAATTTTGGTTTTCCTCATGCTCTGAGTATTCCAAAAATGTATAGTTTTGCTAATCTAAAATTTTTTTGAACGAAATTATATTTGTTAACATAGTGAACCTGACTAAATCGCACGAGTTCTTCGAAAGAGCTTTCGCGCACTCCCATCGTCATATCCGGCACGTGCCCATGGCATGAAAATCAAGTCGACAGGTGAAGTGCACTTTGCGCATATATATAACGTCAAAAAATATCACCTTTACTGTTTTTGAACCATTTAACGGGGCAATAGGTTCGTGTTGCCATCTGAATCCCTGGCTCTGATGAAGTCTGTGAACCCGGATTCAAATCCCATAATCGTACCACACCTGTTATTCCACGGTGTATATAAACGTGTATACCTTGTAATTCACGTAAAAGTACACCGATGTCTATTGATATGAATGACCGAATGATTGAATGAATAAATTAATGAACGAACGAACGCAACCAAGTGGCGAGGACATGGCACAAGAACCCAAACGAAATTAGCACAATGAATCGACCGGCATGGGAGTTAATTGAAAAACCCCTTTAATCCAATCCAAATTATTTGCCCTCCGTTTAAAGTGCCCTTTGATTCCCGGGAATCGTGCCGCCTAATGCGTCCCTGTAGCTGCGAGCGCAGCCGACCTGCTCTCCGCCAATAAAATATACGCGGAGAGACCTCGGCGTCGCAAATTCCCGCCAATGGACCGTCAGCAGCTCGGGGGGGCTCCGCGTGCCGAATTAATAAGAACTATAAATCAGGTTCGATTACAAATCAGACGCATTGAGATGAACGCGAGGTGTTTATCGCTTATGTGGCGAAACGCGTCGCGTCCGGGGTGAACTGCCCGTGGGGTTGTGGAGCCGGCAGGACGTTTAAAACCGCCTGTTCGTGTGGGTGCACCGAGGTCGTGGACGTTCGCGTCATACTGGCGCATGACGTCACGATAGGAACCTTCCTGCCAAAACACTCTGCCTGTGGCTGTGACCGTTATTTTCGAAATACTGTAGGAAGAAAAAATTACATAATGTATATTAAATGACGTCATCTAGTCGAGGTTCGCTTACGTGGAGTGTGTATTTTTAGTTCTAACGAAAAATTTTATTGAATTTGGTTAAAAGCTTAAACCTATGAATATGGGATGTACATTATTATTACGAATATCTTCTACGAAATGAATTATATTATTACGAATTGAATGGAATTCTTCAATTATTACGCATTGAATACCTTCTTCTTCTTCTTCTTCTTTTATATCTCTTTTTCTTCTTTTACTACCACCACAATTATTTCCACGTTCTTGTGAGCTTGGCCCAAGTCTTTCACGAACCGACTAGCGAGGGTTGGCGTTCAACTAACATTAGGGAAGAAATTCTGAATTTTTCCAGGGCGTGCTGACCCGCCTAGCTCACCCACTCTTTGGGAAGGACACCATGGGGGTCTTAACTGCCCACCGAACTATTAGCTTTCGACTGCGTTTTCAAGGCTGAACAGTGTGCGAATACAGGATTTATAAACCGACTATTTCACATGTGCATGCACATGTTATGTGAAGTAAATAAACTTTGGGGGTTTGAAGCCTTTTGGTTGGGAGGGGGATTGATGATTTGGGGTTGGTTGGGGGGGGAGGCTTTGTGTTTAGACTCCCACGATTGGACTCCCAGAGTGAAGCACGAATGGACTCGGAGTCAAGGAGCGAACCTGTAGTCAACCTGAAGAGTCTGAGGAAAGAAGAGTGCGATTGGACACCCAGAGTCAGACAGCGAACCTATCATCAAACTGAAGAGCCTGACTAAAGAAGAGTGCGATTGGACACCCAGAGTCAGACAGCGAACCTATCATCAAACTGAAGAGCCTGACTAAAGAAGAGCGTGATTGGACACCCAGAGTCAGACAGCGAACCTATCATCAAACTGAAGAGCCTGAGGAAAGAAGAGCACAATTGGACACCCAGAGTCAAAGAGCGAACCTATCATCAAACTGAAGAGCCTGAGGAAAGAAGAGCGTGATTGGACACCCAGAGTCAAAGAGCGAACCTATCATCAAACTGAAGAGCCTGAGGAAAGAAGAGCGTGATTGGACACCCAGAGTCAGAGAGCGAACCTCTCATCAAACTGAAGAGCCCGAGGAAAGAAGAGCGTGATTGGACACCCAGAGTCAGAGAGCGAACCTCTCATCAAACTGAAGAGCCTGACTAAAGAAGAGCGTGATTGGACACCCAGAGTCAGAGAGCGAACCTCTCATCAAACTGAAGAGCCCGAGGAAAGAAGAGCGTGATTGGACACCCAGAGTCAGAGAGCGAACCTCTCATCAAACTGAAGAGCCTGACTAAAGAAGAGCGTGATTGGACACCCAGAGTCAAAGAGCGAACTTCTCATCAAACTGAAGAGCCTGAGGAAAGAAGAGCGCGATTGGACACCCAGAGTCAGAGAGCGAACCTATCATCAAACTGAAGAGCCTGAGGAAAGAAGAGCGTGATTGGACGCCCAGAGTCAAAGAGCGAACCTATCATCAAATTGAAGAGCCTGAGGAAAGAAGAGCGTGATTGGACACCCAGAGTCAAAGAGCAAACCTCTCATCAAACTGAAGAGCCTGAGGAAAGAAGAGCACAATTGGACACCCAGAGTCAAAGAGCGAACCTATCATCAAACTGAAGAGCCTGAGGAAAGAAGAGCGTGATTGGACACCCAGAGTCAGAGAGCGAACCTATCATCAAACTGAAGAGCCTGAGGAAAGAAGAGCACAATTGGACACCCAGAGTCAAAGAGCGAACCTATCATCAAACTGAAGAGCCTGAGGAAAGAAGAGCGTGATTGGACACCCAGAGTCAAAGAGCGAACCTCTCATCAAACTGAAGAGCCTGAGGAAAGAAGAGCGTGATTGGACACCCAGAGTCAGAGAGCGAACCTCTCATCAAATTGAAGAGCCTGAGGAAAGAAGAGCGTGATTGGACACCCAGAGTCAGAGAGCGAACCTCTCATCAAACTGAAGAGCCTGAGGAAAGAAGAGCGTGATTGGACACCCAGAGTCAGAGAGCAAACCTCTCATCAAATTGAAGAGCCTGACGAAAGAAGAGCGTGATTGGACACCCAGAGTCAAAGAGCGAACCTCTCATCAAACTGAAGAGCCTGAGGAAAGAAGAGCGTGATTGGACACCCAGAGTCAGAGAGCGAACCTCTCATCAAATTGAAGAGCCTGAGGAAAGAAGAGCACGATTGGACACCCAGAGTCAAAGAGCGAACCTCTCATCAAATTGAAGAGCCTGAGGAAAGAAGAGCGTGATTGGACACCCAGAGTCAAAGAGCGAACCTCTCATCAAACTGAAGAGCCTGAGGAAAGAAGAGCGTGATTGGACACCCAGAGTCAGAGAGCGAACCTCTCATCAAATTGAAGAGCCTGAGGAAAGAAGAGCGTGATTGGACACCCAGAGTCAGAGAGCGAACCTCTCATCAAATTGAAGAGCCTGAGGAAAGAAGAGCGTGATTGGACACCCAGAGTCAGAGAGCGAACCTCTCATCAAATTGAAGAGCCTGAGGAAAGAAGAGCGTGATTGGACACCCAGAGTCAAAGAGCGAACTTCTCATCAAACTGAAGAGCCTGAGGAAAGAAGAGCACGATTGGACACCCAGAGTCAAAGAGCGAACCTCTCATCAAATTGAAGAGCCTGAGGAAAGAAGAGCGTGATTGGACACCCAGAGTCAAAGAGCGAACTTCTCATCAAACTGAAGAGCCTGAGGAAAGAAGAGCACGATTGGACACCCAGAGTCAAAGAGCGAACCTCTCATCAAACTGAAGAGCCTGAGGAAAGAAGAGCGTGATTGGACACCCAGAGTCAGAGAGCGAACCTCTCATCAAATTGAAGAGCCTGAGGAAAGAAGAGCGTGATTGGACACCCAGAGTCAAAGAGCGAACCTCTCATCAAATTGAAGAGCCTGAGGAAAGAAGAGCGTGATTGGACACCCAGAGTCAGAGAGCGAACCTCTCATCAAATTGAAGAGCCTGAGGAAAGAAGAGCGTGATTGGACACCCAGAGTCAGAGAGCGAACCTCTCATCAAATTGAAGAGCCTGAGGAAAGAAGAGCGTGATTGGACACCCAGAGTCAAAGAGCGAACCTCTCATCAAATTGAAGAGCCTGAGGAAAGAAGAGCGTGATTGGACACCCAGAGTCAGAGAGCGAACCTCTCATCAAACTGGCACAGGTGTGGGCATAGACACAGTTTGATACTGGATACATGACAGGTTAAGGGCCGAGGGAGTCGTCTAACTGAGGAGACCCTGGACATGCCCACACACTACAACCTTTTAACACAAATGGTCAAAACTGATTGGTGCAAACAGCCAGACAAGGTAGGCAAAAAGCAACGATTCTTGATCCCAACACTACACTCACACGCACAACACCACAACACTCAACGGAAGCTCCACCAATCATGCAACCCACAGTCACCCCCATTGAACCCGGATACATGGGCAGCCATGTTCATACATCATACACAGGCAGCCATGTACACACGCATTTACTCACCCCATACATAGAACACCAGGTCACGGGTGAATGAAAGAGCAGAGCACCATCAAATATGTGACTGGCGTTTTTGTTTATGATCAACAAAACAAAAACACACCTCACTTCATCCCTCATATCGGCACATGAGTGGAAACGAATGGCAGCACATGAACCCATGTGCGCTCGCTAAATACTTGGCACAGCTATTGGTTCACCAGTGTCTGAGGTTGTGACCAACCTCGCAATGGAGGTACCAGAGCAAAGTAAATTCGAGTCCAATGAGAACTGGCTCCCACTGTAGTGGAATACAGTGCCTTCAGAAAGTATTCACACCCCTTGACTTGCTTCACATTTTGTTGTGTTACAACCTGAATTAAATATAGATTAAAATGAGATTTTTTTTTGTCACTAATGTACACATAATGCCCCATAATGTCAGTGGAATTTTTTACAAACATTTTTGTTTTTTGCGTCATTTGTGTTTTACAAACACAAGACATTTTTACAAAATAATTTAAAATGAAAAGCTGAAATGTCTTGATTTCAACAATTTCAACCAAATAAGTATTCAACCCCTTTGCTATGACACAACAAATTGAACTCACGTACATCCAATTTCCTTTGATCAACGTTGAGATATCTCTACAATTTGATTGGAGTCCTCCAGTGGCCAATTCAATTGATTGGACATGATTTAGAAAGAATCACACCTTTCTATATAAGGTCCCAAACTCAAAAATGAAGTCCAAAGAACTGTACATACACAGTATATTCAGAAAGTATTCAGACCCCTTCACTTTTTTCACATTTTGTTATGTTGCAGCCTTATGCTGAAATCGTTTAAATTCATTTTTTCCCTCATCAATCAACACTCAATACCCCATGAGACAAAGAGAAAACAGGATTTTATAAAGTTTTGCAAATTTATTAAAAAGAAAAAACTGAAATATCACATTGACATAAGTATTCAGACCCTTAACTCAGTACTTAGTTAAAGCACATTTGCAAGCCATTACAGCCTCGAGTCTTCTTGGGTATGACGCGACAAGGTTTGCACACCTGGATTTGAGGATATTCTGCCATTCTTCTCTTCAGATCCTCTCGAGCTCTGTCAGGTTGGATGGGGACCGTTGGTGGACAGGCATTTTCAGGTCTCTCCAGATATGTTCGATTGGGTTCAAGTCAGGGCTCTGGCAGGCCACTCAAGGACCTTCACAGAGTTGTCCCTAAGCCACTCCTGCGTTGTCTTGGCTGCGTGTTTAGGGTCATTGTCCTGTTGGAGGGTGAACTTTCGGCCCAGTCTGAGGTCCTGAGCGCTCTGTTTCAGGTTTTCATTGAGGATATCTCTGTACTTTGCTCCGTTCATTGTTCCCTCAACCCTGACCAAGTGACCAGTCCCCCAGTCCCTGCTGCTGAAAAACACCCCCACAGCATGATGCTGCCACCACCATGCTTCACAGTTGGGATAGTATTGGGTAGGTGATGAGCGGTGCCTGGTTTCCTCCAGACATGACGCTTAGAATTTAGGGCAAACAGTTCAATCTTGGTTTCATCCGACCACAGAATCTTGTTTCTCACAGTCCGAGAGTCCTTTAGGTGCTTTTTTGCAAACTCCAAGTGGGCTTTCATGTGTCTTTCACTGAGGAGAGGCTTCCATCTGGCCACTCTGCCATAAAGCCCAGATCGGTGGAGTGTTGCAGTGATGGTTGTCCTTCTGGAAGTTACTCCCATCTTTACACAGGATCTCTTGCGCTCAGCCAGAGAGACCATCGGGTTCTTGGTCACCTCTCTTACCAAGGCCATTCTCCCCCGATTGCTCAGTTTGGCCGGGCGGCCAGCTCTAGGAAGAGTCCTGGTTGCCCCAAACTTCTTTCATTTAAGAATTATGGAGGCCACTGTGCTCTTGGGAACCTCCAATGCAGCAGAATTTTTTTTTGTAGGCTTCCCCAGATCTGTGCCTCGACACAATCCTGTCTCTGAGCTGTGCAGGCAGTTCCTTCGACCTCATGGCTTGGTTTTTGCTCTCATATGCATTGTCAGCTGTGAGACCTTATATAGACAGGTGTGTGCCTTTCCAAATTATGTCCAATTAACTGAATTTACCACAGGTGGACTCCAATCAAGGTGTAGAAACATCTCAAAGATGATCAAGAGAAATGGGAGGCACCTGAGATAAATTTCAAGTGTCATCGCAAAGGGTCTGAATACTTATGTCAATGTGATATTTCAGTTTTTTCTTTTTAATAAATTTGCAAAACTTTCTAAAATCCTGTTTTCTCTGTCATTATCGGGTATTGAGTGTAGATCGATGAGGGAAAAAATGAATTTAAACGATTTCAGCATAAGGCTGCAACATAACAAAATGTGAAAAAAGTGAAGGGATCTGAATACTTTCTGAATGCACTGTAACTCCGACATAAAATTGTGAGGAGGCATAAATCTGGGGAGGGTATAAAACAATTTCTAGAGTGTTGAAAGTTCCCAAGAGTACATTGAGCTCTATCATTAGGAAATGGAAAGAATATGGAACTACCCAGACTCTTCCTAGATCTGGCCGTCTGACCAAACTGAGCAAGAAGGACCTTTGTCAGGGAGGTGACCAAGAACCCAAAGGCCACTCTGACAGAACTACAGTGTGCCTTGGCTGAGATGGGAGAACCTGCCGGAAGGACAACAGTCTCTGCAGCACTTCACAAATCTAGGTTTTATGGGAGAGCGGCCAGAGGAAGCCACTCCTAAGAAAAAGGCACATGGTAGCACACCTGGAGTTTGCAAAAATACCCGTCAAAGCCTCTGAGAGCATGAGGCAAAATATAACAGTCTGATGAGATGAAAATTGAACTCTTTGGCCTGAATGCAAAGCTCTGCATCTGGCAGAAACTGAGCACAGCTCATCACCCATCTAACACCATACCGAATGTGAAGCATGGTGGTGGCAGCATCATGCTATGGAGATGCTTTTCAGCGGCAGGGACTGAGAGACCTGTAAGGAGAAAGGGAACAATGAATGGAGCCAAATACAGGCAAATCCTTGAGGAGAACCTGCTTCAGAGTGCAAAAGACCTTAGACTGTGGCGAAGATTTACGTTCAAACAGGACAAAGACGCCCAAGAATACAGACAAATTAACACTGGAACGGCTTCAGAACAAGAATGTGAAAGACTTAGAGTGGCCCAGCCAAAGGCCAGACTTGAATCCCATTGAGAATCTGTGGAAAGACTTGAAGATTACTGTTCACCGACGTCCCCACCCAACCTGACAGAGCTTGAGCAAATGTGCAAGGAAGAATGGGAGAAACTCCACAAATCCAGATGTGCAACGCTGATACAGATATACCCGAGAAGTCTCGAAGCTGTAATCTCTGCCAGAGCCGTTTCTACGAAGTATTGACTTAGGGGTTGAATACTTACTGTATGTAAATTAGATGTTTCTGTATTTCATTTTAAATTATTTTGGAAATAATTCGAATAAGATTTCCACTTTGACATTATGGGGTATTATGGGTAGATTAGTGCCTAAAAATCTTAATTTATTCCATTTTACATTCAATTTCAAGCTGTAACACAACAAAATGGGAAAAAAGTCAAGGGGTGTGAATACTTTCTGAAGGCACTGTTGTAGGTACGTGCATGATACTTTTATCCGACGTTGGAGTGGCGACCCATCCAGGATTGTACTCCTTGGCCAATGAAACTGCCTTGGCAGCCCTATGCACCTCACGGCGTGAAAGGAATGGTTATGATACTTTTTCCATTGTGCATAGGAACAAGGAAAATCACTTTATTGGGCAACTTGGCCGAGTCTTTCCCAGCATAAGCTGGGATTAACATCTTCACATAAGCGATTGAAAAAGAAAGCAAGTTGGCCTTTTTGGATGTGAAGGTTTACCGGAAACCTGACGGCTACATAAAGTTGGTCCACAGAAAAGCAACCCACACCAACAGATGATAGGTGTATCGTATAAACCTCTACGTCACCTTTGATAAGGCGATGCAATAAGGACTGCCTTAAAATGTTTTTTTTGTTGTTGTTTTTTTTGTATACAAGATGGAGGCTCGTGTAAGAGCTAACATTGATCACAAAAAGACAAACTGACACATAAAACATAAGATAAAGGGAGCGGGAAACAAGATGGGGAGAGAGAGGGAAGCACACAAGTACAACATTTGAGAACAGGGACATCGGGAGATTTGTGGGAGGGAGAGGGCATGGGGGGAGGAGGCATGGGAAGGGGAGAATCGAAAGATCTTTCTCCAATTGGGTGAGGCTTCACGAATCGACGTTGTAGGACAGCTAGGCATTTGGAAAGGTGCTTTTGAGGGTAGAGCGAGGTTTGAATGGGCGAGCGCACATGAGAGAGTTCATCATGGCACAGAGAAGGTGGAAACGTGGACAGGCTCATTAGAAGGACAGTGGAGCCGAGGCAGTGGTGCGACGCGCCGGACAATCGCGAACGGCTGGCAGACCCTGAAGAAGACGCTCGAAATAAGAATCTACTGCTCTCATGGGACTTTGAGCTCGCGCATATGATTATTGTACCTCGGACCCTTGTTCTAAATCACCGAAGCACAATCGCCTTTTGGTGGGAGGAGTGGGATAAATTTGGACTGTTTTAGCCTATTCGTGTTTCCCTATCTGAACCTATCGCAGATGCAGAGAACGCAGAGAACTCGGGTTCAAATCCCGTGTAGGCCATGGGTCTACGGCCCTGAATACCAGCATTTGCTGATGCACGTTCTTTGCTGAAGAGTAGGCGAGCCATCACCAACACCCTGAACAAATGATAAATTCCTACCCTAACTACTTCTGGGAAGGCAGAGGCAAACCACTGATGGTAGTCCCCACCACGAGACTACTTAGGCAGTGTTAATGACCTTTTCTGGAAGTGGAAACTAAGTGTTTTTCTGTGTGCAAAATAGTGGAGGAGTTAGTTATTCTAGTGCATAACCGCATATGGAGGCGAAGGCAATGGAATTGAATGAATGAATGAATGATCGTTTTAAGGCTATTTTTCCCCGCTTGAGCGGGGGTTAGCCTTGCACGCCCCATGACAATCATGGTTCCCTGTTTGAGGCAATGTGATATGGCCGGATGCCCTTCCTGATGCCAACCCTTAGTCACTTCTTACGATGCGCAGGTATACGGTGTACCTACTCTAGGTTGGGCTAGGATCATTCATCCCAGTGAACTGGTACTCAATTTGCCGACCTCGGAAGGATGACAGGCTGAGTCAACCCCCCTGGCGTTAATTCAGCGATCGACTGGGATTCGAACTCAGGATCCTAGGATCCCAAGCTGGCACCCTGACGTTAATTCAGCGATCGACCAAGATTCGAACTCAGGATCCTAGGATCCCAAGCCAGCACCGGAACGTTAATTCAGCGATCAACCGAGATTCGAACCCAGGATCCTAGGATCCCAAGCTGGCACCCTAACGTTAATTCAGCGATCGACCAAGATTCGAACTCAGGATCCTAGGATCCCAAGCCAGCACCCGAACGTTAATTCAGCGATCAACCGAGATTCGAACCCAGGATCCTAGGATCCCAAGCCAGCACCCTGACGTTAATTCAGCGATCGACCAAGATTCGAACTCAGGATCCTAGGATCCCAAGCCAGCACCCGAACGTTAATTCAGCGATCAACCGAGATTCGAACCCAGGATCCTAGGATCCCAAGCCAGCACCCGAACGTTAATTCAGCGATCAACCGAGATTCGAACCCAGGATCCTAGGATCCCAAGCCGGCACCCTAACGTTAATTCAGCGATCGACCGGGATTCGAACTCAGGATCCAAGGATCCAAAGCCAGTACCCTAACGTTAATTCAGCGATCGACCGGGATTCAAACCCAGGATCCTAGGATCCCAAGCCAGCACCCTAACGTTAATTCAGCGATCAACCGAGATTCGAACCCAGGATCCTAGGATCCCAAGCCGGCACCCTAACGTTAATTCAGCGATCGACCGGGATTCAAACCCAGGATCCTAGGATCCCAAGCCAGCACCCAAACGTTAATTCAGCGATCAACCGAGATTCAAACCCAGGATCCTAGGATCCCAAGCCGGCACCCTAACCGCTAAGCTAACACCAGGCTGTGAAGGCAATGGAAATGTGCTGCTCATTCAGTCAGTGGTATCATTTCTGGTCCGACAACGAGAGCAGTTGCAACAAAGCTCGTACACCATGCATCGGCCGATATCAAGTCAGTGAGGGCATTGCTGTCCTTCCCGGTGTGCATTTTTAACCCCGCATGCGCGAAACAAAAAGCGGGGGCAATTGGTTCACGATGTCTGTCTACAGTCTGTGGTCAAGGAAGACCTCATTCGAGGAAGGTCAAGGAAGAATTGGACCTCATTCCAATCGATTTTTATATTTTCAACATTGTGGAACACGAATCAGAGCACGAACCTGGAGGTTAGCAGCACTTTAGCCCGGAATTTGGCTGTCTCTCTAGTTGCACAGAGTGTTAATCCTGCAGCTGAGATTTCTTCAGGTGTTGCACAATCATAAAGGAATGCATTACTTATATCTTGTACTTCTCTTGAATTTAGTATTTTTTTTTTTTGAATTGCACCTTTTCCTTGCCCATAAGTTGCCATCCACTCTACCCAAGCATGTGGTATCGCATCCACTCCACCCAAGCATGTGGTATCGCATCCACTCCACCCAAGCATGTGGTATCGCATCCACTCCACCCAAGCATGTGGTATCGCATCCACTCCACCCAAGCATGTGGTATCGCATCCACTCCACCCAAGCATGTGGTATCGCATCCACTCCACCCAAGCATGTGGTTTTTGCATCCACTCCACCCAAGCATGTGGTGTCGCATCCACTCCACCCAAGCATGTGGTATCGCATCCACTCCACCCAAGCATGTGGTATCGCATCCACTCCACCCAAGCATGTGGTATCGCATCCACTCCACCCAAGCATGTGGTATCGCATCCACTCCACCCAAGCATGTGTTATCGCAGACACTCCACCCAAGCATGAAGAGAAAGAGACATGCAATAAGCTGCCAAATCTTTTCCATAACTTCTCCAATACTAAAAAACCTTATACTTGTCTTCGATAGTTTTGTCGCTTCTGACAAGAAATACAAGTCACTCATAACTTTTTTGAAATGATAAATCAAAATAATCGATGCGTCCGTGTCATTGGAAACGCCAATGGTCTGATTTCCCTGGGTGTAAAGTTTCAAGACACGAGCAGCAATCATTGTGTCATCATCGCTTTCACTTTGATAGAAGTCATGGCCATCAGTTGTCAGGTATTTATTGAGCTGTTTTATGCCTCCAGCCCCGAAGGTGGCAGGAGGCATTATGTTTTCGGGTTGTCCGTCCGTACATACGTCTGTCTGTATGGGCTAAACCATGATTTTCTCAGCAACTACATGTCCGATTGAGATGAAACTTTCAGGGTAGAAGCGACACTCAGGAAGAATGTTTTTATGATAATTGTGACGACACAGGTCACGTGGTATGGCAGCCATCTTGGATTAAACGCAAATTAAAAAAAAATTATTTCTCGGAAACCGCTGAATGGAAAAAATTGAAACGTTGCACATTCTCAAGTACTCCCAATGAGGAACAAAAGCATGATCATGATGACATCATCAGTGAAGTGGTATACCAGCCATAAATGTTTGAATCAAATGCGTTATCCTAAAAATCTGAAATTGCGTGCACATTATCCATGACCCATTTGTATTAAAATATTAAATTTATGACATCATAGGTCACATAGTTTGGCAGCCATATTGGATTTAACCTAAAACCTTTAAAAAAACATTTCCCAAACCACCGAAGCAATTGACTCGAAACTTTACGTGTGTCATTGAATAAGCATGTATGGATCGGGGCATGTATGGACGCCATTGCTGAAAAAAATACAAAATTCAAGAGAATTAATAGTTCACACAAAGATGTCATTAGTCACCTGCGGTGGCAGCCATATTGGATTGAAGGAATATATTAAATAATTATATCTCAGAAATCACTTACCCAATCAATGCAAAACTTTACAAATGCCATCTGACGCCATTTCTGCATATAGTTTGATAATGATGACGTCGTAGGTCACGTGGTTTGGCAACGATATTGGATAGAAAAATGAACCTTATCCGATCAACCCAAAACTTCGGAAACGTGATCCCCGATCCATACATATGCAGACTGTACATTTTAATGTCGTATGTCACGTGGTTTGGTAGCCATATTAGCTTGAAAGCCTATATATATATATATATATATATATATATATATATATATATATATATATATATATCAAAAACCCTTCTCCGAAACCACTTCACCGATCGGTGTGAAACCTGTCCTTTTGGTGGGTGTCTGGTAAAAATGTGATACTTGAGAACAGCTGAAGGGATTTAAATCAAACCTGTTTATTTTTTGGACGGTCAATGAGGGCATCTACCTGTTGTCATGAGCAGGGACTACACGGAGGCATATTTGCGATACAGTTGCATTACTCTAGTTATATATAGAGTCGAGGCTCATGGAGGAGCTAGAACATAGAACAGATCAGGTTGCAACAAATCGAAAGGAAAAGCAGAAGGAGAGGAAAAAACAACAGCCTGGTTGAGAGCCAAAATGGAGATACTTCGAAAATAAGGGTTGTATGAAAGAATGAGGACTGGGCGAGGATACAAGGGTGGATAAGATGGATAGATGGATACAGAAACAAACTCTCAGGAAGGGGGACCTAAGATTAATTGGCCTTTGTTTTGTTCGTTAGAAATGAAGTCTTGCTGTATACCATGCACAGACATGTCATCTGTAATTTGTATGCAGGCAGAGGTTTTACCAACTCAACTTGAGTGGTCATTGTCTTTGGGTGAAGGGATGTACAGGGTGGGAAGGAGACTTGATATGTTGAATTGGCTCAGTGACAGGATGGAGCGGTACCCAAACTGGATCAACCTGATGTGATTCAGTGATGAAGCCCATTTGCACTTGAACGTTGCCATCAACAACCACAACAACATTTTCTGGGGGGCAGAACCACCTGAAGAGATCATTGAGAGGTACCTGAAAGGGCCTAAGTTCACATGCTTCTGCGCCGACACATATCGAGAACGTCAATTACAAGGATTTTGCGTAAATGCCAATTTCAGACCTTGGCCTCTCACTAACCCTAGCAGTGACTTACCGCAATAGAAATCAGTGATAGAAAATACCATGTGATAAACTTTCAATAAATGTTTGGTTCACGTTCCTGAAGGTTCTGTTTATTTTTAAAGAAACGTTTAAAGTTGTATCACTCTTTTTGAAACACCCCGAAAGAGTAACCATCAAAAACAATGGTGCAAGTTCCGTAGTTGTGCCTCACATATTTCATGGATTGGGAAACGACATCCTCCCATGTGGAACCTGACACTCCAGCGTACATGATGGAGTAACGTTCTGCCGTCAAGAACCATTTTCCACATCCGCAGATACAGTCACGTGAAAAAGTAAGTACACCCCATGTAAAGTTTTGACTTTTTCAACATATTTCAACATACAGCTATTTAATCTTCATTTCAACAATATTGATAGATAAGGTGATATAATATAACAAATATCATGAAACATTTACATTTTGTAGTCCATTGTATAATTTAAATAAACATAAATGCAAATTTCGCATGTGGAAAAAGTAAGTACACCCCTACATTTATCACTACTTCAAATACCTAAAATTAGATTCAGGTGCACCAGCTCAGGTGCAAATGATTAGAACATCGTTAGAGAGGATCTTGGAGGAACCTGTCTTATTTAAACCTCAGACATTTAGTTTGGTTTGCTCTTTGTTGTTGAAGTGTGCGGCGTCACCATGCCTAGATCAAAAGAGCTCTCTGAGGCCTTCAGAAAGAAGGTTATAGATGCCTACGAGTCTGGGAAGGGATTTATAAAGATCTCCAAACAATTTGAAATCAATCATTCGACTGTCCGGAAGATCATCTACAAGTGGAGAAGATTCCAAACAACTGCCAACTTGTTGAGGCCAGGCCGCCCCAGCAAGTTCAGCCCGAGAGCAGACCGCAAGATGCTGAAAGAAGTCTCTAAGAACCCCAGAATGTCATCATGGGACCCACAGGTAGCTCTTGCCACTGTTGATGTCAAAGTGCATGAGTCTACCATGAGAAAGAGGCTGCACAAATTTGATCTACATGGGAGGTGTGCCAGGAGGAAACCTTTGCTGTCCAGAAAGAACATCAGGGCAAGACTAAAGTTTGCCAATGAACACCGAGGCAAAGACCAGTACTCCTGGAACAATGTGCTCTGGACAGATGAGTCAAAGGTAGAGCTATTTGGCCACAGTACCAGAAGACATGTTTGGCGAAAACCAAAGACAGCATTTGACCACAAGAACCTGATACCAACTGTAAAGCATGGTGGTGGAAATATTGTGGTTTGGGGCAGCTGTGATGCATCAGGGCCTGGGCAGCTCACCATCATAGAATCCACTATGAATTCTTCATTGTACCAGAGGGTGCTTGAGGATAATGTGAGGCCATCTGTCGGAAAGTTGAAGCTCAACCAAAGGTGGACCTTGCAACATGACAATGACCCTAAACATACCAGTAAATCCACCAAGGAATGGCTGAAAAGAAAGAAATGGAGGGTTCTGGAATGGCCAAGTCAAAGCCCGGATCTAAATCCCATCGAGATGTTGTGGGGGGATTTGAAACGAGCTGTGCATGCAAGAAACCCCTCAAACATCGCACAGCTGAAAGAATTCTGCATGGAGGAGTGGGCAAAAATTTCTCCCAGTCGATGTCAGAGACTGGTAGACAGTTATAAGAAATGCCTACTTGAGGTTGTTTCTGCCAAAGGGGGCAATACCACCTATTAGAGCCAAGGGTGTACTTACTTTTTCCACAGAAGGAAATGGCATCTCTGTTAATTTTTTGTTGAATAAATTATTGCAAAGTCAATTTTTCATTGTTGTTTGTTCAATTAGATCACCTTTATCTATAGATACTGTTTAAATGAAGATCAAATATTGATATGTCCACATATGTTAAAAAGATTTTTAAAAACATATCATGGTGTGTACTTACTTTTTCCTCATGCGAAATTTGCATTTATGTTTATTTAAATTATACAATGGACTACAAAATGTAAATGTTTCATGATATTTGTTATATTACATCACCTTTATCTGTCAATATTGTTGAAATGAAGATCAAATAGCTGTATGCTGAAATATGTTGAAAAAGTCAAAACTTTACATGGGGTGTACTTACTTTTTCACGTGACTGTACATCTTTTGTGAGAATGGCTGCAAGAGATGCTTTGTTTGATTTTCTCATATCATAATCCTTAAAGAGAGCCCTGGGAGTTCTTCTCAGTCCGTTGTCAAAATTTGGCTTCCTGATCTTAGATTGTTCAACTTGAACTAATAGTCTTATAAACAGAAGCAGGAGCGGGTGAGCATGCACAGTTTCATCTCCTTCACGCCCTGTCCAAGTTTCAGCTTTTGACTTGGTCACTTCGAAATAGACTTTGTTATCAGTCTTATTTTCAGTAGTGCCTCCCACTTCTTCAACATTGTCACAGTTTATACCATCACCTTCGGTAGATGTAAGTCCCGAAGACAGAGACCGTAATGAGTGATCACTTTCATCAAAAGCATCACGATTCCTCAACCAAAAACTTATTGTCCATAAATCCTCGGTCTCGCTCCATTCGAGTGATTCCCATCTCAACATGTTGATCACTTGTTATATGTTGAAGTTGTGTTAGTTCGCTCATGGCTTCATGCATGCCTGCACATTTGTGCACGCTATAAACTCACTTGAACTCACTTGCCATAACCACGCATATCTTCAGAGAATCCTCGTGAGCAAATGACAGGAACAGTGATCCTCATTAAAGTGAAGGTCTTCTCTCCCCTTCATCTTCTGCCATTATGTGGTCTTCAAATATGAAACCCAAAAAATATTATTTTTAAAAAAAATCGAATTTGCATAGCACAATATAAGCAGTAAATTTTATGCAACAGTGATGAACAAATATTATTGCCTATTAAAATGCTGTTGCCGTTAAAACACAAATTAAAAGACTATTACATAATTCATTGATTTATGACGTCATAACTTTTTCCCCCACAAAGATCATTATAGCAGATTTTGTATATGTAGTTCCAGATGAGTTCCTGAGTCTCTGTAGAGATATTCAGCTTGGCACCAATTTTTTTCCGGGTTCACCCCATTTTTAGGCTATTTCGACTTGATCATTAGTGGACTGCGTCTGCGGAGGCGATTGGCAGTAGTGAGGGTGTAGTGAAAGCAGGCAATGTTGAGGTTCCAGTGTTTTCAAGCAGTGCCATGGTTCGAATCTCAACTTAGCTAAAAACAGGCAGGATAACTCATCAATGTGGGTGCCATCACTCAGGTGGACGTTAAACTGGCATCTCCTTTGCCGGCATTAGTTGGTGGACGTTAAACTGGCATCTCCTTTGTTGGCATTAGTTGGTGGACGTTAAACTGGCATCTCCTTTGCCGGCATTAGTTGGTGGACGTTAAACTGGCATCTCCTTTGTTGGCATTAGTTGGTGGACGTTAAACTGGCATCTCCTTTGTTGGCATTAGTTGGTGGACGTTAAACTGGCATCTCCTTTGCCGGCATTAGTTGGTGGACGTTAAACTGGCATCTCCTTTGCCGGCATTAGTTGGTGGACGTTAAACTGGCATCTCCTTTGTTGGCATTAGTTGGTGGAAGTTAAACTGGCATCTCCTTTGTTGGCATTAGTTGGTGGACGTTAAAGATCCCACGGTGTCCTTCGCGAAGAGACGTAAGCGAGCTATTGCCGACACCATGGCCAAATTCCAAAACTACTGCCCTAACTACTGATGGGAAGGCAATGGTAAACCACCTAGTATAACCTTTGCCAGGAAACTGCTTTGGCAGCAGCGACCTTTTGTAAAAAGCCTGGTAGAATCAGAATGCCAACTCTCCTTAAACTCAACCCAACTCTTTCTTCCAGACTTTATTGAACATATGTCCAATTTCCATACGTGCCCCCCACTGCCCACCCGGGTCACCCCACCGTGATGTTATGTCTGATTTTACCCTTACATGCACCTAGACTCTATTCAAGCATTTCCTTTCAGCACAAAGACATTCGGAGCGGACATTTGAGTGTGCAAGAGAGGAATGGGTTCCAGGTAAGGTGCTTGATAAATGTCATAAAGTCGGGACAAACTTCGATCAACAGCCCCATCCACTTTGACTTACTGGAGCCGATGGGTCTGCAAATCATCGGCGGGAAAGAATATTAGGCCTACTTAATCATCTCCCACCTGAAGGCATTAAAATAATTCAAGTCTTAATCAAACCGTTGACGACTCGTATGTAAGGGGAGCTTTTTCGGTCAATGGAGATGGACGACAGGACATTTAATCAAATGTTGCTCCCCTACTGTGTTGCTGTTACTCACACTCGTATAGAAGCATGAGGGCAGACACCAATGTGGCAGAGATAATCTGATCAATGGATTGTGCGATGCCTCCCACATCAGAGCGTTAGGTCCATGTTTTAAACGAGCGGAAGGAAATATATTATAGACGAGTTTATGTTGTAGCACTATTGAAAACGTCTATAGTGTCTTCTTCGGACTAAAATATATATTGGACCTTCAATGGCTTAAGTGTAATTGTATATAGGATTTGGGATTCTGGCAAGCTATCCCCTACGGCCCCTTCCTTTCCACCCCCAAAACTAGCCTCTCTGTGATTGCGAGCGCACAGGCCTCCATGACAGGCCTAGTCTGTGTTTTAGGCCTCGGGGCAGCGAGAAGAATGGGACGTGATCGCAAGACATGGCAGGATCGCCAGGAAGCAGCAACCTTCGGTCCTGAACCCTCACGGAGACACTGGCTCCTTCTCTCGGGGCCACACTGTGGTGACAGGCCGAGCACCGATGCACAAAAGCGACCCTTGATGACGCCTGAGTAAATGGGGAGCCCGGTTGTGGTGGGTTCGGCCACACTAAACAAGGCCCCACGCAGATGTATGGCCCAAATGGTTGCATTCCGAGGACAAATAATGTGAAATCCATAGAAATGGGACATGAGAAAGTCGTCGGTTCCGTCGCCTGGTGAACTGGGCTGTCCATTATGACGGGACGTCAAAAAGGAAGCGTGGCATTCGGAGACAACGGCTGAGACAAAGGCAACCCTGTGTCCAGTTTACCCACACGAGCACCTCGCCCTTGCTCGAGTAACTTCCCAGCTCGTAAAGCTGTGTAGTAACACTCGGGAACTGTGCAATCATCATCTTTGGTTAAATACCGGGCTGCCATGATGGGAGTACGCCTTTGACCTTGCCTCCTACATAGTGGGCTGGAAAACCACAGCATCGGGATAACTTGTTATCCAAGCTGGGAATAGGTTTGCCACATTTACTATTCCCAAATACAATACTTCACTATCATCATTCGTCGTCTCCCATCAGGATATTTTTCAGCTGTTGAGTTTACATGGCACTTACAAACTCCGAAAATGTTACCCTCGCCAGACAAGGTATTGCATTTGGGTCCGTCTGTCTGTCTTGTCTGTCTGTCTTTTTTTGTTTATTTGTCTGTCTCTCTGTCTTGTCTGTCTGTCTATTTTTTGTTTGTTTGTCTGTCTGTCTTGTCTGTCTATTTTTTTTGTTTGTTTGTCTGTCTGTTTGTTTGTCTGTCTGTCTTGTCTGTCTATTTTTTTTGTTTGTTTGTCTGTCTGTTTGTTTGTCTGTCTTGTCTGTCTGTCTGTCTATTTTTTTTTTTTGTTTGTTTGTTTGTCTCTTTGTTTGTCTGTCTGTCTTGTCTGTCTATTTTTTTTGTTTGTTTGTCTGTCTGTTTGTTTGTCTGTCTTGTCTGTCTGTCTGTCTATTTTTTTTGTTTGTTTGTCTGTCTTTGTTTGTCTGTCTTGTCTGTCTGTCTGTCTATTTTTTTTGTTTGTTTGTTTGTTTGTCTGTTTGTTTGTCTGGCTGTCTTGTCTGTCTATTTTTTTGTTCGTTTGTTTGTCTGTCTGCTTGTCTGTCTGTCTTGTCTGTCTGTCTGTCTTGTCTGTCTATCTATTTTTTGTTTGTTTGTCTGTCTGTCTTGTCTGTCTATTTTTGTTTGTTTGTTTGTCTGTCTGTTTGTTTGTTTGTCTGTCTTGTCTGTCTGTCTGTCTATTTTTTTTGTTTGTTTGTTTGTCTGGTTGTTTGTCTGTCTGTCTATTTTTTGTTTGTGTGTCTGTCTGTCTTGTCTGTCTGTCTATTTTTTGTTTGTTTGTTTGTCTGTTTGTTTGTCTGTCTGTCTGTTTGTCAATTTTTTTTGTTTGTTTGTTTGTCTGTTTGTTTGACTGTCTGTCTATTTTTTTGTTTGTTTGTTTGTTTGTCTCTCTGTCTGTTTGTTTGTTTGTCTGCGCAGAATGTGAGTACGATTTTCTCTGCAACTGTTGGTCCGATTGAAAAGAAATTTTCACTATAGGAGCGCCTCCTCCTATATAATTATTAATGACAATTATGACGTCATAGATCACGTGGTACAGGTGCCATCTTGGAAAGAACAAAAAACTGCACCTCAATATCTCCAAAACCTCTCCATGGAAAAAAAACGAAACATGGATCATCGTCAAGTACTCCCCATGGGGAACAACATATGATGATCTCATTGGTGCCTTTATTATGACGTCATAATTAGACAAGTAGAACACTTGATCCGATCAATTTGAAATTTATTGAGCATTATCTACACAAAAATTGCACAGGAGAATGAAATTGACGATATCGTCAGTCACGTGGTTCGGCAGCCATATTGGATTGAACATAAATCTATGTTGTCAATAAAGCAAACAAACACAGCAGCCAATAAACACCACACAAAATACACCACACAAACACATCCTGGTGAGGGTATACAATCTCTGATTGCTCTTTCTTGTTTACCTTGTGTTTTCACCCCTGTCTGTTGTTTGTTTGTCTGTTTGTGAACAAGATATCTGAAACAGTTGTGGTCGTATTTGGACGAAAATTGATGGAGAGGTTGGGTGTGTGACGAGGACGACATTATTAGATTTCAGTGAAGATTAGAATCCGGATCCAGATCAGAGAAGTTTTTAAAAATGATTCTTCACCATTGAGTGATAGGGTTAAAACAGATATATAGCATGATATCTCAAGAAGTTATGAATGGACTAGGATGAAACTTAGTGGACAGGTTGTGTGTGTGTGACAAGGATTAATTGATTCAATTTTGGTGAAGATCTGAATTCAGATCCGGATCAGAGAATTTTTTTAATTTAGTGAGTGATTCTTCACCATTGAGAGATAGGGCCAGAAATTATAGAGAGCATGATATTTCAAAAAGTAGTGGACGATTTATGATAAAACCAGGTGGATGAGTTGGTTAGGTGACAGGAACAAGCCGATTCGATTTTGGTTCAGGTCCGAATCGAGATCCGTCCTATCAGTGGATACAAAATGTAAACTGTTTAGCCTGGTGGAGATATGCTCTCTGCCGAGTGCTGCTCTAGTTTTCCTTGAGATCTCTCAATATATTTTGTTTGTACAACTCCGCGGATGTCTGTAACCATACAGTACATTGAAAATCCCATTTTGCCACATTAGCCTTACTTTTTCAAATAATTAATGGCCATGAACTGTAGATGGTGTATATCAATCAGTGCTGTTTTGTAAACTTTCTCAAAAGACTTGTGACTAAGGGTGGTTAAACGTCATTCTTAATGGCTGAGACAAAGGCAACCCTGTGCGCATTTACCCACACGAGCACCTATCCCTTGCCTGAGTAACTTCCCAGTACAGCTCTCAATAAAGATACCTGATGACGTCATTATAGGAATGACGTCATGACGTACCTTCATTGAGAGTGGCGCAATAAAAGCAGCTCAGCTGGTTGCTGGTTGAACACGTTGAGGCCTATTTGCCCGATCATGAGGCAAAATTGTCCTTTCAATGGCCCTAGCGCTAATCCCCCATCGACCCCTCATGTCCCTCCCCCTGCACCCACCTCTCGGCTCGGGTCCGTCTGGAGAGACATCAATATTTCCATTATTTCTGCAAATGCGCCGCGCTACTCGCCCTGTACAATAAAGGCCTTTTGATAAGCAAGCGATGAGAAACGGATGAACTTTTGCGTGGAATCTGCCCGTAGCATTTCCCCCAGCACCCCTCTCCCCTACTTCTCCCCCGTCTCCCATCCTGAGCCGAGCCCCTTGCATGATCACACAAGGCCCATGGTGTGCTCTGTACTCGCGCACGTGTCTGCCACAACTCCTTAGGGGTTGCGTGAGCTCCCTTGATGACGAAAGCTTTCCAAGCGGTTCGATGAGCTCGAAAAGCAACCATTGTTCGAATAACTCCGTCTCATCAGTTGGCCGCCGGTCAGAGCAACCCCCTAGTTAATTTCGCATTGAGGCGAATGCGCAGCGAGTGTCTGGTCTCTCGAATAGAATGAAAAATGTTGAAAAAAACTTTGTAAACGATGCATACGGGCTTGTCAAGAGGATTTATTTATTGACTTATTGTGCAGTACAGAGATTTCATGATATTTCAAAAGGGCACTTTATTGGCAATTTCCGTGACTTATGTTACAGGTGGATTCGACTCTTCTGAACCAAACAAATTGTTTTGAGTCGTCAATATAGTCAGGTTCACTATGTTTTTTCGTTCAAAATCATGGTAGATTAGCAAACCTATACAATTTTGGAAACGTTATTACATGGAAAATCTGAAAATCAATGTTTACATTTGCCAATTCCGACCAATTCGATTCGACCAATTCGACCATTCGACCATTCGACCAATTCGATTTGCCAATCAATTTGACCGACCTTTGCTTGTGTGGAACGGACTGTGAAAACGATGCGGACTATATTGTCGGATACGACACACAGGACAGTGATGACGAACTCTAAATGGCATATTCTGTAATCGTGTATGTTTGATGCCATTGACTGCCTGTGTATATTTTGTCATTGACTGCCTGTGTAGATGTGAAGTTATACTGACTGCATGTGTATATATGATTTTGCTGACTACCTGTGTATGTTTGGTGATATGAATTATTGTGACACATTTTGATGTTATTAACTGCCTGTACAAAATGATAACATGTATTTGATTATGCAACTTATCGCGAATATAAAGACAGTATTTTGCAATTCAAAACCTTTGATTCGTGTCTTACCATTCCCCATAGCACTAATTTGATACTTTCATTGGATTCCTTGTCCCTGAAAATATAGGTTTAGTATATTTTTAAAAGTTTTTAGGGTAATTAGAGGCAGAAATAGAACAAAATATGTATTTTACAGTGGCCATTTTGAAAATCCAAAATGGCCGCCATACAGGTATCTCTCCAAATGTAAACATTGATTTTTAGTTTCCTTATGCTATAACCTTTCCAAAAATGTATAGGTTTGCTAATCTACCATGATTTTGAACGAAATATAATTTATTGACATAGTGAACCTGACTAATAAGTCACCCTAAAAGAAATGGAATTGACAATTGCACTTTATTTATATGGAAATACATTATGACATCAACAGCACTTGCAAATGACCATTCTGCCTGATATGGCAATATACATATATCCATATTGTTAGGAATTAGGGGTAGAGGAATATCTAGATCCAGGTAGATCTGCATAGGTAGGTGCTCGACTGTCATGATAGGGAATCTAGATGTAATAAGTTCTGTAGCCTGAATGTCGGATTAAGCTTGTATCTTTGTCCCCACCACGAGGGGGAGGGGCATGCTAATTAGTACAGGGATTATGGGTAAAATTCCCTTGTGTGTCGTTCCCTCGGTGAGCATTCCAGTGTCCCTTATGGCAATACATCCCGTAGACATTAGATAGGCCCATTAGCACATCACACATTAAATAATTCCCCTGCCGCCACAATGACTTTGGAAGAACCAACAAGCAATAGCCACGCCCAGCAGAACGTGTGATTGGTTGGGGTAAGAATCTGGCCACTGATTGGTGAAAGAAAGGTGGAAGGAAGCGGCACACTGATTGGCCACCGATCATTGACACCTCAGCCAATCAGTGTTGAAGGCGCGAACATTCGACCAATCAGTGCGAAAGGCACAAAACGACTACTTAGAAGCAGGTCGCTGATTGAAGGGCAAGTGCCGTTGACGTCAGAAGGCGCGAAATACCACAAAGAAATGAGGCACTCGTTGGGAGAGATAAAGGGCTGAAGTCACACCGCGAGTGACAAAATGACTTGCTCACCGGCATTTTGTCTCTTCGGTCTCTCTTGGCTGTCTCTTCGCTGGTTGGCTCTTTGTAGTCTCTTCACTGTCTCTTCGCTCTCTCTTCCCTCGCGCTCTTCCCTCGCTTCTCTTCCCTTGGCCTCTTGCTCCTGACTGTCCATTCGCGCTGGGCTTTCCATTGCTTTGGACCTGGTGGAGGAACAAGCAGTTTGAAAGATGGTGGAGAGAAGGAACGCCGTCGATTCTCTGCCTTGCGTTGGTGTGCGAACGACGAACGACGAGCGGGGCCTGCGTTGAAGCGCTGATGAGTGGGCGCGCCGAGGGCCGCTCCGCGCCAATGACCGGGCAGTTCGCGCCAACCGGAGCTGTGGCGGACGACGCGCTCGAGCATCGACCCAACGCTACACTGCCAGACACAGATAAGCTCGCATTCACAAATCCACGACGGGACAATTATTTTTTCATTCTCCCTTTATCTCGTATTTGAAATCTGTGTGGGGACGTCCCAATTTAGAATTAGTTCTTCCGTCGCGTTTCCTTTGTATCAGGTTCTGTGAAATAAACCTGTTTATTTTTGTACATTTTACCCCCGTGTTCGTTTGAGTTCATTTCCTACAGGATCGGAGCTGCGGGTGTGATCGCGACGAGTAAGAGCTCTCGCCGCTTCTTCTTCTTCCTTCTTCCACCCGTGCTTGTTAGTCAAATCCGGAATTGATTGTCACCTCGGAGTTAAAGCCCGTTCAGGCTATCTGCAATCCCACGGTCTTAACCAAGGGCATTCGCGCGACTAAATATATATATATATATATATATATATATATATATTGTTGCGGATTTGGGGGTCGGCGCTCCCCTTACCAAGGGGGGGTTAATCCCCTTGTCTTTTAAGCTGGCAGTCCCCCAATCCTGGAAGCTATGACGCTCCTTCCGGTCGGAATTAGCTAGGGTGATTGGTCAATGAAGTCCCAAATACCTACTTACTAACCCAACCGTAAAGCAGGGAAATAACTCCCGCTCGAACCACGGATAAGATGGAAATTGCCAAGCGGTTAGCTATCCGCGGCCCGAGCCATTAACAAAGACTAACCCGATCCTGACCGGTTTCCAAATCGTGCCACAGGTACTCAATTGAAAGAAAGGATGGAGGCGATCGGATAAGGGAAACCAAGAAATAACAAGAATAATTTATTACAAGCCAAAAGAAGAGGAAACGAAAGCATGTACAAGAAGAAGAAGAAACAAAGGGACACAGGGCAGGCTTATCTATACAGTCTTAACTTATCACGACCCCAAGACAAACTGACAGACTCACACGGAATTTGTAGTGGTATGGGAGGAATGTCCAGGCAGATGGTCAGGCGATGGGATCCGGCTCCGGTCCACTCCAGTCCAGGCTCCGGTTCCGCGGGCGAAACCCGGCAGGCAGCTTCGCACGTATCGTCAGACGCGAGCGGACCTTACGTATCTCGGGGTTACATATATCGGGGGGACTGGGATGCGGCGTACATAATACGTAGCTCGTGCCAGCTCTCTCTCTCTCCCGAACAATGGCTCGTATCACAGGCAGTTCGTGCAATCAGCGTCTCCACACAGTCCTTTGAAACAAGCGTGCCTCCTGCTCAGTTCGTACAAAAGGAGCCCGCCGAAAGAAGTTCGTGGAAAGAAGTTCGTATCCGCAGTTCACCCGAAAGAAGTCCGTCAAAGGGCTTTTCACGCGCGCTTATATATTGCGCTTTGAGATTAATCCGCGCTCTTTGAAACCACGCCCGCCAGCGAGCTCACCTCAGCCCTGGTTGGTTGGCGAGGGCTCACCGGCTCCGCCCTTGACGGCTCATTGACAGGGCCATGCCTCGTTCCCGTGTCCCGCCCCCTTTTTCCTCGGCCTTAGACCGCGTGTTCAATGGCGTTGCCTGAGCGAACGCTGAGGCGGCTGCGGCTGGCAGAGGTGCGTAACAGAATTGGGAGAGAGAGCTTGGCAAAATGGCCAGAATGGATTGGGACCTATCTTATTTAATTAATGCAACACAGATTCAACTATTGGGAACACAGCCTTATCTGAAACACATACTAAGGAAATAACTGAAAGTCCTATGGTGTCCTACGTGTTGCTGTGGCCTAACTATGGGTGCGACCTTTGATCTTTTAACTGATGGAAATTATTTACAAGTATTATTTACAAAGTGAGGGGTTCTAAAACAGCAACATTGCACCCACCTTTCCTCCAGGCCTGTCCCGGGCCGAAACAACTTTAACTTAGTGTGACACCTAGGTGTGGTTAGCCTCTACTTTTAACCTCACCCTGAGTGCGACAGTTTTAACACTAAATATGTCCCGCCTGCTGCGTTGCATCCTACCTAACTGACTCATGCCCACAGACTAACCGAATTGCGGAATTATTTTCAAAACTACACATTTAGCCGGTGGGGAGCATTATTTACAAAAACACTAATTATTTACAAACTGTCACCCAGGACCTGTCTTTTGTGGGAAAAGCAGAACTTTTGAAAAGAGGAAAAATATTGCCATGCACTGCACCGATGCACCATACCATATGCACCCATAAAATAAAATGCACCAAAAGCACCATAAATGAAAATGCACAGAAAAGCACCAAAAGCACCATCAAGGAAAGGCACGAAACACATTTCAACAAATAATAAATGGTGTCTTCTTTCTTCTCTGCTCTGCTGGGCCGCTGGTTCTGGTTGATCTTCATCTTGATGTTATTTATAATAAAAGGGCACACACCGCGTCCGCTTTTTATTATTGATTTGGCCAGCAGGGCCAACTCTGGTGGTCCACTGCTGGGCATGGGTGCCACTCTGAACACAGTGGTCCGCAACCAGATACCGCTGGCAACAGTGGCCGGTCCCAGCAGATGTGCCAGGCCCCAGTACGTGTGGTCCATAAGGTGGTGCTAGGCCACAGAACGTGTGGTCCATATGGTGCATCAGTGCAGGCTGGAGGCAGCAAGGGTGTGGGCGCACAACTGTGGTCACCTGCAGACCCCCCCCCCCCCCCCCCGGGCACAAAAGAACAATGGTCCGTGAATGGGGAAGGAAGGACAAGCAGGTCAGCGGGCAGGGGCGCAAGGGTACACATCAATACAAAGCAATGCAACATGAAGGGCGCGGGAGAGCGAGCCGAGAAAGCTCGTCCCTAACCGTTCATCACCCCCCATGTCACCTACTCTACCCTTGCCCTTACCCGTATTTACACAATTTACAATTCGTCGCTATCGTCTTGTCTTTCCATATCCCCTCTAGTGCCAAATTCGTCACCAATCCCTCCTAAGGAGGAAGAGATGGAATATCGAACAATGTCAACCCCACGTCATGATGCGTCTTTCATTCTAACCAAATAGTTGCAAAATATGGTGTGGAGTTTTATCACCTTGGTAAGTGGACTGCAGATGGTGCGAAGGGATTTTCTCCTATCTATACTCTAATTGACATTAACACAGTTTACACTACCCGGGGTCTTGCCCTGCCAATCCATTGGCCATCATTACACTATGTGGTTCTAAAAACCAATTCCCATTGACCAATCTGTGGTGCACTCCAATTTGGGGTCTTACTCCCTCGATTTTTCTCCCTGTGCCCTCGCACAATTTCAGGGCTGGGTCGTGTGGCTCTCCCAGCAGGTCCGCTCACCTGCACACCTCCGCCACTGCGGTTGCCACCCGAGCTTACCTGCTCCTTACCCTAACCTACCTGGGGAAGGTCCTCCCTGGCGCTTACCCCCTCAGTGCCCTCTCTGGCACTGGGCTACCCGGGTCCTTCCTCTGGATACTCGGGCCCCATTGAACTCTAACTGGCTCCCAGAGCGTACCTGCGGCCTCACCTGGCCGACAGACTACCAGTGGCGGAGTGCCCAATTAATCATTCTCACTAACAGGCCACACGCCCAGCCATTCCACTTCACTCATGCACCAATCCAAGCAGTATTCTGCTAATCTCGCACCACAGATGTCAATATCCAACCACAATTTACCTACTCCCTCTACCTAACTTTAATCTACCCTCCCTGGGTACTCGTGAGGGGATCCATCCTTCCCCCATCCACTCCTTCGCACCATACACTCCACTCCACGTATTCCACACTCCAACTCCACACCATTCATTCCATACTCCATTTACTGCATACCATCTATTCCATCCAACCATTCTCCCTTGCCACCATGCAAGCCAATCACTCAATGCACAATCACACACATCCTCGATACTCTGCTCAATACACTTTCTACACACACACACAGCATTCACGAGCAATGCCTCTCAATTCCTCATTTCATCCAAAACTTAAAGCTCATACACACAGCATCATTTAACTATCTCCTTCCCTCTAACTTAGTGCTTCCCAGTCATCCCATTAAACTATGCACATCCCACGTCATTATCAACCAACTACCCTACTCTACGTCCCCACTACAGGTACAAAAGTCACTACTTAAATCTAAAGTCACCTATGGTCATTTCTAGATTCCCTAACATTATCCTAACCCTCCTGGGCTAGTTTGTACTGCCAATCCCCATAAACCTATAGCTCCTTTGCCCAAAAATACGATGTGAGAGATTTTACATCTACCATCCCTCTACACCATATACCATTCGCCATCATCACTGCGACCACTACCAAATGTCCATTAATCTCGAGCCTCTCAGTGCGAATACATTTCCACCGCTCGGTTTCGAAAAACCGAGCAATGCGTGCGGATGGTCTATCTCCTGCAGGATGGGTCCGTCCGGCATTCGGATTCAGGGGAGGAGGTTTTGTCGGGCCAAGGCTCCAAGCACCATCCCTATGCAAGGCTTTGCGCTCCCATGCGCGATGGCCCAGCCCTGCCCGGCCGGAGCGCCGCCACCACAAGGGGGCGCGGCTCCAACCCCTTCTCCTTCCCCTCGAACCGGGCCGGTCGCCTTGCCTGTCAAAGTGCGGAATCGACCATACAGGGCGGAGCCCGGCGCAGATCGCGCACGGCGGTTCTTGAGAAACCGCCGCGGCTACGACCTCCGCCGGTCCCCGCAGCACACAAAGCGCACTGCACCCCGAGAGCTCGCGTCGGCTGTACGTCGGCCTAACCACTGCCCCGGTTAACGTCGATGCTCCACTTGCATGCTCACAACCATACGCTACCCGTTCTATACTCACACATCCAGGTGTCTCCATACACTCCATGCATTCCATGCATTCCTCTCGCACACATTCCTGCACGTTCATTCCCCTCGCACACTCTGTTATCACTCACTTCGTAACACACCTCTCTCACGCACCGTCTTGTGCATACTCTCCCGGTACGTACTCCGTACCACTCATGGGTGTGCACTCTGTTGCACACCCATTCAGCACACACCTACCCACGGGTGTGCAATCCCTTGTCGCACACCCAATCACGTGCTCCGGTGTGCCCTCCCGCACACTCGCCACAACCAACTCACTCTCTGTATCACACTCACCCTCGCACATACACTCCGTCGTGCATTCGCTTTCACTCTCTGCAACACACTCGCGCTCCGGTGCCATTCGCACATGCGCGCCATTTCCACTCACACAGCGCACCACGGACCTTTCACAAACGCCTGGGGTACGCTGGGATCCCAAGCGCGCGAAAATTCTTTTTGTGCCAAACACTTTTCCGCAAAATCTTTTCGCGCCATATACAGCCCTTCTCACCTTGGCGCTTCCTCTTCTTAGCTCCACCACCTGCAAACTTTCCATTTGGTTAAGCACGGCATCACGATGCGAATTCAGACTTTGAGTACATTCCATTTCTTCACCCCGCGAGTGCTTTTCTAAGTCCGTCTCTTCCGCTCCAATTTCCACTATTGGTTCGATTTCTCTTCCTAGCCCAACGACCGCTGGCACGCTTAAAAAAAATTCTTTTAATTCTGCAGCCGTTGGCTTCTCTATACCCCGGGTCGCGATTTCTACACCCGTCCACGTGACTGTGCTTTGCTCCAACTCACTCAACCTGCGCTCCTCTAGCCGCGTTACCTCGTCGCGTACCGATGTGCTCCTCCTGCTCGACTTGCGGTCTATGTCCTCTCCCATCTTTTTTATTAACTCCCCTCGGGTATTCATTTTTTCCTCTGTGATGTCCATTTTTCCAAGTAATTCATTTATTTCATTCTTTTGGGCGTCCATTATTTCTCTTTTGGATTGGTTCCCCATCTCTCTCATTTCTGCCATGAATTGCGCCATGAGGGCTTGCATGTCGCCCACCCCCATTTGCGCAGTGGGCGCGGCCCTCGTCGCCATGTGCGAGGCACCGCCATTTTGTGCGCCTGCAACCCCCACTACCGCATCCTCATTGCTTTCCTCCTCCATCTCTCCCACTTCTTCCCTGGGGTCCTGGGTTGACTCTAACCCTTCTTCTATCTCCCCCACCGGCATCCGACGCCCTTGATTATCCATGGCACGATTTAAAATTTAGATGTTATAATAAAATTTCGGCCGCTCGAAATTTTGACCAAATTTTTCAGATGATGTATAAAATTTGGTTCGGGTCCAATCCCACTCCCAACACCAATTGTTGCTCTCTCTCTCTCTCCCGACCAATGGCTCGTATCACAGGCAGTTCGTGCAATCAGCGTCTCCACGCAGTCCTTTGAAACAAGCACGCCTCCCGCTCAGTTCGTGCAAAAGGAGCCCGCCGAAAGAAGTTCGTGGAAAGAAGTTCGTATCCGCAGTTCACCCAAAAGAAGTCCGTCAAAGGGCTTTTCGCGCGCGCTTATATATATCGCGCTTTGAGATTAATCCGCGCTCTTTGAAACCACGCCCGCCAGCGAGCTCACCTCAGCCCTGGTTGGTTGGTGAGGGCTCACCGGCTCCGCCCTTGACGGCTCGTTGACAGGGCCACGCTTCGTTCCCGTGTCCCGCCCCCTTTTTCCTCGGCCTTAGACCGCGTGTTCAATGGCGTTGCCTGAGCGAACGCTGAGGCGGCTGCGGCTGGCACAGACGCATAACAGAATTGTGAGAGAGATGTTGGCAAAATGGCCAGAATGGATTGGGACCTATCTTATTTAATTAATGCAACGCATGCGTTGCATGATGCGTTGCATGATGCATGCGTTTGAATGACCATGCGCTTCCCCCTTGGGGTTGAGGCGCATGTGTATTGTTATGGGGACAGCCTTGTGAGAGAGATGTTGGCAAACAGAATTGTGAGAGAGATGTTGGCAAAATGGCCAGAATGGATTGGGCCCTATCTTATTTAATTAATGCAACGCAGATTCAACTATTGGGAACACAGCCTTATCTGAAACACATACTAAGGAAATAACTGAAAGTACGATGGTGTCCTCCATGTTGCTGTGGCCTAACTATGGGTGCGACCTTTGACCTTTAAACTGATGGAAATTATTTACAAGTACTATTTATAAAGTGAGGGGTTCTAAAACCGCAACAATATAGATAGATAGATATATATATATATATATATATATATATATATATATATATATATATATATATATATATATATATATATATATATATATAATCAACGAACATAACAGCGTGACGAGCGCTGTCCCGATCTCCTGTGGACCGAAGTCCTAGACCAAAGCGTCACCTCCGACCCAAAGGGTCTTCTGGAGGCTTCAGCCCGGCCACTCTGTCAACAGACAGAGATTTATTCATTGGTGGGAACGATGGTCTGTGTGGCAGACAGGCTGTTGGTTCCTTGCGGGTTATGCGGTATTTACCGTGTGAGACATAATTCGTGGCTGGTGCTCACCATTAAAGCTAGGAGGTGCCTTGATCATCTTAATAGACGATTTTGGTCCTCATTGGTTAGATTTTTCGCAGTGTGCCGCCCTGGGTGGTTTAAATACCTGCATGCAAATCGGACCTGGCAGGAGTAATTCCCTGCCAGTGGATTAAGGGGTCTCACTCCTATTAAGAGGAGTGGTCCCACCTGTATGACCATGCATTGTGGCCCTTCGGGGGCATGATGCATGTGTTTGAATGACCATGTGCTTCCCCCTCGGGGTTGAGGCGCATGTGTATTGTTTTGGGGACAGCCTTGTTGACGATGTGCCTTGACCATGGGGTCAAGGTGCACGTCCAAGGCTGTTCAAATGTTTGACTTTTTACCTTTTTTCTTTGTAAAAAAGGCAGGCCCTGTCCGGGGCCCTAAAACGGGCAAAAACTGCATGCAAATCGGACCTGGCAGGAGTAATGCCCTGCCGGTGGATTAAGGGGTCTCACTCCTATTAAGGGGAGTGGTCCCACCTGTATGACCATGCATTGTGGCCCTTTGGGGGGCATGATGCATGCGTTTGAATGACCATGCGCTTCCCCCTCGGGGTTGAGGCGCATGTGTATTGTTTTGGGGACAGCCTTGTTGACGATGTGCCTTGACCATGGGGTCAAGGTGCACGTCCAAGGCTGTTCAAATGTTTGAATTTTTACCTTTTTTCACACGTAAAAAAGGCAGGCCCTGACTGTGGCCCTAAACCAGTTGGCAAAAACTGCATGCAAATCGGACCTGGCAGGAGTAATGCCCTGCCGGTGGATTAAGGGGTCTCACTCCTATTAAGGGGAGTGGTCCCACCTGTATGACCATGCATTGTGGCCCTTCGGGGGCATGATGCATGCGTTTGAATGACCATGTGCTTCCCCCTCGGGGTTGAGGCGCATGTGTATTGTTTTGGGGACAGCCTTGTTGACGATGTGCCTTGACCATGGGGTCAAGGTGCACGTCCAAGGCTGTTCAAATGTTTGAGTTTTTACCTTTTTTCACTGCAAAAAAGGCAGGCCTTCGCGCGGGCCCTAAATGTGAACAAGTACTGCATGGAAATCTGACCTGGCAGGAGTAATTCCCTGCCAGTGGATTAAGGGGTCTCACTCCTATTAAGAGGAGTGGTCCCACCAGTATGACCATGCATTGTGGCCCTCTGGGGGCATGATGCATGCGTTTTGAATGACCATGCGTTTCCCCCTCGGGGTTGAGGCGCATGTGTATTGTAATGGGGACAGCCTTGTTGACGATGTGCCTTGACCATGGGGTCAAGGTGCACGTCCAAGGCTGTTCAAATGTTTGACTTTTTACCTTTTTTCATGTAAAAAAGGCAGGCCTTCCGGGCGGGCCCTAAACGCTTGAACAAGTACTGCATGCAAATCGGACCTGGCAGGAGTAATACCCTGCCGGTGGATTAAGGGGTCTCACTCCTATTAAGAGGAGTGGTCCCAACTGTATGACCATGCATTGTGGCCCTTTGGGGGGCATGATGCATGCGTTTGAATGACCATGCGCTTCCCCCTCGGGGTTGAGGCGCATGTGTATTGTTATGGGGACAGCCTTGTTGACGATGTGCCTTGACCATGGGGTCAAGGTGCACGTCCAAGGCTGTTCAAATATTTGACTTTTTACCTTTTTTCGTGTAAAAAAGGCAGGCCTTCTCGGCGGGCCCAAAACGCTGAACAAGTACTGCATGGAAATCTGACCTGGCAGGAGTAATTCCCTGCCAGTGGATTAAGGGGTCTCACTCCTATTAAGAGGAGTGGTCCCACCAGTATGACCATGCATTGTGGCCCTCTGGGGGCATGATGCATGCGTTTTGAATGACCATGCGTTTCCCCCTCGGGGTTGAGGCGCATGTGTATTGTAATGGGGACAGCCTTGTTGACGATGTGCCTTGACCATGGGGTCAAGGTGCACGTCCAAGGCTGTTCAAATGTTTGACTTTTTACCTTTTTTCATGTAAAAAAGGCAGGCCTTCCGGGCGGGCCCTAAACGCTTGGACAAAAACTGCATGGAAATCGGACCTGGCAGGAGTAATTCCCTGCCGGTGGATTAAGGGGTCTCACTCCTATTAAGAGGAGTGGTCCCACCTGTATGACCATGCATTGTGGCCCTTCGGGGGCATGATGCATGCGTTTGAATGACCATGCGCTTCCCCCTCGGGGTTGAGGCGCATGTGTATTGTTATGGGGACAGCCTTGTTGACGATGTGCCTTGACCATGGGGTCAAGGTGCACGTCCAAGGCTGTTCAAATGTTTGACTTTTTACCTTTTTTCTTTGTAAAAAAGGCAGGCCCTGTCCGGGGCCCTAAAACGGACGCAAAAAACTGCATGCAAATCTGACCTGGCAGGAGTAATTCCCTGCCGGTGGATTAAGGGGTCTCACTCCTATTAAGAGGAGTGGTCCCACCTGTATGACCATGCATTGTGGCCCTTTGGGGGGCATGATGCATGCGTTTGAATGACCATGCGCTTCCCCCTCGGGGTTGAGGCGCATGTGTATTGTTTTGGGGACAGCCTTGTTGACGATGTGCCTTGACCATGGGGTCAAGGTGCACGTCCAAGGCTGTTCAAATGTTTGAGTTTTTACCTTTTTTCACTGCAAAAAAGGCAGGCCTTCGCGCGGGCCCTAAATGAGCATAAAACTGCATGCAAATCTGACCTGGCAGGAGTAATTCCCTGCCGGTGGATTAAGGGGTCTCACTCCTATTAAGAGGAGTGGTCCCACCTGTATGACCATGCATTGTGGCCCTTTGGGGGGCATGATGCATGCGTTTGAATGACCATGCGCTTCCCCCTCGGGGTTGAGGCGCATGTGTATTGTTATTGGGACAGCCTTGTTGACGTTGTGCCTTGACCATGGGGTCAAGGTGCACGTCCAAGGCTGTTCAAATGTTTGACTTTTTACCTTTTTTCAGTGTAAAAAAGGCTGGCCTTTTTCGTGCGGGCCCTAACCGCCGAAGCATAAAACTGCATGCAAATCTGACCTGGCAGGAGTAATTCCCTGCCGGTGGATTAAGGGGTCTCACTCCTATTAAGAGGAGTGGTCCCACCTGTATGACCATGCATTGTGGCCCTTTGGGGGGCATGATGCATGCGTTTGAATGACCATGCGCTTCCCCCTCGGGGTTGAGGCGCATGTGTATTGTTATGGGGACAGCCTTGTTGACGATGTGCCTTGACCATGGGGTCAAGGTGCACGTCCAAGGCTGTTCAAATGTTTGACTTTTTACCTTTTTTCTTGTAAAAAAGGCAGGCCCTGTCCGGGGCCCTAAAACGGACGCGTAGAAGTGCATGCAAATCGGACCTGGCAGGAGTAATTCCCTGCCGGTGGATTAAGGGGTCTCACTCCTATTAAGAGGAGTGGTCCCAATTGTATGACCATGCATTGTGGCCCTTCGGGGGGCATGATGCATGCGTTTGAATGACCATGCGCTTCCCCCTCGGGGTTGAGGCGCATGTGTATTGTTATGGGGACAGCCTTGTTGACGATGTGCCTTGACCATGGGGTCAAGGTGCACGTCCAAGGCTGTTCAAATGTTTGACTTTTTACCTTTTTTCAGTGTAAAAAAGGCAGGCCTTCCGTGCGGGCCCAAAACGCACGTAGAACTGCATGCAAATCGGACCTGGCAGGAGTAATTCCCTGCCGGTGGATTAAGGGGTCTCACTCCTATTAAGAGGAGTGGTCCCAATTGTATGACCATGCATTGTGGCCCTTCGGGGGGCATGATGCATGCGTTTGAATGACCATGCGCTTCCCCCTCAGGGTTGAGGCGCATGTGTATTGTTATGGGGACAGCCTTGTTGACGATGTGCCTTGACCATGGGGTCAAGGTGCACGTCCAAGGCTGTTCAAATGTTTGACTTTTTACCTTTTTTCAGTGCAAAAAAGGCAGGCCTTCCGTGCGGGCCCAAAACGCGCGTAGAACTGCATGCAAATCGGACCTGGCAGGAGTAATGCCCTGCCGGTGGATTAAGGGGTCTCACTCCTATTAAGAGGAGTGGTCCCAATTGTATGACCATGCATTGTGGCCCTTCGGGGGGCAGGATGCATGCGTTTGAATGACCATGCGCTTCCCCCTCGGGGTTGAGGCGCATGTGTATTGTTATGGGGACAGCCTTGTTGATGATGTGCCTTGACCATGGGGTCAAGGTGCACGTCCAAGGCTGTTCAAATGTTTGACTTTTTACCTTTTTTCAGTGTAAAAAAGGCAGGCCTTCCGTGCGGGCCCAAAACGCGCGTAGAACTGCATGCAAATCGGACCTGGCAGGAGTAATGCCCTGCCGGTGGATTAAGGGGTCTCACTCCTATTAAGAGGAGTGGTCCCAATTGTATGACCATGCATTGTGGCCCTTCGGGGGGCATGATGCATGCGTTTGAATGACCATGCGCTTCCCCCTCGGGGTTGAGGCGCATGTGTATTGTTATGGGGACAGCCTTGTTGACGATGTGCCTTGACCATGGGGTCAAGGTGCACGTCCAAGGCTGTTCAAATGTTTGACTTTTTACCTTTTTTCAGTGTAAAAAAGGCAGGCCTTCCGTGCGGGCCCAAAACGCGCGTAGAACTGCATGCAAATCGGACCTGGCAGGAGTAATGCCCTGCCGGTGGATTAAGGGGTCTCACTCCTATTAAGAGGAGTGGTCCCAATTGTATGACCATGCATTGTGGCCCTTCGGGGGGCATGATGCATGCGTTTGAATGACCATGCGCTTCCCCCTCGGGGTTGAGGCGCATGTGTATTGTTATGGGGACAGCCTTGTTGACGATGTGCCTTGACCATGGGGTCAAGGTGCACGTCCAAGGCTGTTCAAATGTTTGACTTTTTACCTTTTTTCGTGTAAAAAAGGCAGGCCCTGCCCGGGGCCCTAAAACGGGTTAATAAGCCCGAAATCTGGATTGGCGGCTCTGCTTGATGTTTAGCCAATGGGGACCAATGAATAAATCTCTGTCTGTTGACAGAGTGGCCGGGCTGAAGCCTCCAGAAGACCCTTTGGGTCGGAGGTGACGCTTTGGTGTAGGACTTCGGTCCACAGGAGATCGGGACAGCGCTCGTCACGCTGTTATGTTCGTTGATTATTATCCCCGCCGATCGCACCGCACCCCGTGGTTTTGGTTTGCACTGGTGGGAACGATGGTCTGTGTGGCAGACAGGCTGTTGGTTCCTTGTGGGTTATGCGGTATTTACCGTGTGAGACATAATTCGTGGCTGGTGCTCACCATTAAAGCTAGGAGGTGCCTTGATCATATATATACAGTGGTACCTCGGCTTACGAGTGCCCCAACGTACGAGTTTTTCGGGATACGAGCCGTCGCTCGGGCGGTTTGTTGCTTTGGGATACGAGCCGAGATCCGATGTACGAGCTCAAAAAATTTATTTTTTTGAATTTTCCGGTTGTGGCTTCCGGTTCCGGTCACGTGGTTATCTTGCCGTGAAAGCATCTCTGCTTGGATATAAAACACGCAATCGTCGAAATACATTAGCGAGGAATCTCCTTGCTCCAGCCGGTGACGTCATCGGCGGGGATCCCCGCCTCCAGAGTGGCTGGTCACGTGACCGCCAAAGCGTGTCGCGCGTGCGGGTATAATGAGCTACACCTGTGGATCACGTGACCACGGAAGCACGCCTCGCTTGAGAGGCATGGCTTTCGGTTTGCGTTTTGCTTTATAAGGCGCGATAAATGGGCTTTTGAGTGTTAGCGGTTCATGGCGTTGACGGTCAAAAACCCATTACATCAATTTTACCAGGCACTGTACAGTAAGTACAGTGGACACCAAATGCACGGTGGAAGGCTAGAAGTAGAAGATCGTCCAAGACAAGTGAGAATAAGCCATACTTTGGAGATGACGTCATTCGCTGGTCCGATAACCAAAGATGTGGTATAAAAAACCAGGTGAGCTAACAATGCAGCAATGAAGGAATTCGGCCAAGGCACCGGCACACAACGACCTACCGACATCGAAAGACTCAATGCCAATGGTGACAGAAGCCAAGACGGCCGGCTTAAACACCGCCGAAAGACCACGGTGTACCAACTTACGATGCAGAACATCTTGCACTTAATATGATGACAACAGGTGCCATCCTCTGACGTACCATTACAGGTACAGGTACAGTACACGTGAGCACAGAGCAAAAGTTCACTGAAACCGAGATTAAGAAAAAAGAAAAAACACCTCGTGGTCCGTGCTCGATATCCGAGTTTCAATCTTTTCAAACACATGATGCTCTCGGTCACGGTATCTCCTGCGAGCTGCTTCTCCTTCAACCACACAAACAACAACTTCTCCATATCTTCATGGATAGAGGTCCAGTTTATTTCTTTACATTCTCTTGTATTATGTACAGTATATACGAGGTCGTGCTTGTTTATACATTATTTGTTATTTATAAAGTACATTTTTGTTATTTAAAAGCACCTAACAAAAAAAATTGGTGTTTTTTTTTTGAGGCTGGAACGGATTAATAGCATTTCAATGCATTTGAATGGGAAAATTTGCTTTGACTTACGAGCGATTTGGCTTACGAGCTCCGTCACGGAACGGATTAAACTCGTAAGCCGAGGTACCACTGTATATATATATATATATATATATATATATATATATATATATATATATATATGTATATATGTATATATGTGTATATGTATATATGTATATATGTATATTTATATATATATGTGTATATATATATGTATATATATATATATATATATATATATGTATATATATATATATATATATATATATACATACATATACATATACATATATATATATATATATATAGTATATATATATATATATATATAAATATATATATACATACATATATATACATACCGTAGTCAAGTTCACTATGTTTTTTCGTTCAAAATCATGGTAGATTAGAAAACCTATACATTTTTGGAAACGTTATTACATGGAAAATCTGAAAATCAATGTTTACATTTGCCAATTCCGACCAATTCGATTCGACCAATTCGACCAATTCGACCAATCGACCAATTCCATTCGACCAATTCGACCATTCGACCATTCGACTAATCGCTTCGATCGACCATTCGACCATTCGACCAATTCAATCGATTCGATTCGATTCGATTCATCGAATTCGATTCGATTCGATTCATCGAATTCGATTCGATCGACCCTTCGACCAATTCGATTTGCCAATCAATTTGACCGACCTTTGCTTGTGTGGAACGGACTGTGAAAACGATGCGGACTATATTGTTGGATACGACACACAGGACAGTGATGACGAACTCTAAATGGCATATTCTGTAATCGTGTATGTTTGATGCCATTGACTGCCTGTGTATATTTTGTCATTGACTGCCTGTGTAGATGTGAAGTTATACTGACTGCATGTGTATATATGATTTTGCTGACTGCCTGTGTATGTTTGGTGATATGAATTATTGTGACACATTTTGATGTTATTAACTGCCTGTACAAAATGATAACATGTATTTGATTATGCAACTTATCGCGAATATAAAGACAGTATTTTGCAATTCTAAACCTTTGATTCGTGTCTTACCATTCCCCATAGCACTAATTTGATACTTTCATTCGATGCCTTGTCCCTGAAAATATAGGTTTAGTATATTTTTAAAAGTTTTTAGGGTAATTAGAGGCAGAAATAGAAAAAAATATGTATTTTACAGTGGCCAATTTTAAAATCCAAAATGGCCGCCATACAGGTATCTCTCCAAATGTAAACATTGATTTTTAGTTTCCTTATGCTATAACCTTTCCAAAAATGTATAGGTTTGCTAATCTCCCATGATTTTGAAAGAAATATAATTTATTGACACAGTGAACCTGACTATTGGGCACAAAAGAACACGGTCCATGAGTGGGGAAGGAAGACAAGCAGAGTTAGCGAGGGGAAAGGGCGCAAGGGTACACATCAAAACAAGGTAATGCAAGATGAGGGGCGCGGGGGAGCGAGCTGAGAAAGCTCGTCCCTAACCGTTCGTCACCCCCCATGTCACCTACTCTACCCTTGCCCCTACCCCGTATTTACACCATTTACACATTTATCAATTCCGTCTCTACCCGTCTTGTCCCCCATATCTCCCCTAATGCCAAATTCATCCCCAATCCCTCCCGAAAAGGAAGGGATGGAATCAACACAATGTCTCCCCCATGTCAAGATGCGTCTTACATTCCAAATACTTGCAAAAACTGGTGTGGAGTTCTATCACCTCGGTGAGTAGATGCGGATGGTGCGAAGAGATTTTCTCCTAACTATCCTTCTAAATGACATTAACACAGTTAAACTACCCGGGATCTTGCCCTGCCAAACCATTGGCCACTATTACTCTATGTGGTTCTAAAAACCAATTCCCATTGACCATACTGTGGCGCGCTCCAATTTGGGGTCTCACTCCCCCGATTTTTCGACGCTGTGCCCTCGCACAATTTTGGGGCTGGGTCGTGTGGCTCCCCTAGCAGGTCCTACTTACCTGCGCATCTCTGCCACTGAACGTCGCCACCCGAGCTTGCCTAGCTCCTTCACCCTAACCTACCTTGGGGAAGGCCCTCCTGGCGCTCTCACCCCACTACTGCCCTCCTTGGCATCGGGCAACCCGGGTCCTTCCCTTGGATCCTCAGGCCCCACTGAAATCGAACCTGGCTCCCAGAGCCTACCTGCGGCCTTACCTGGCCGACAGACTACCAGTGGTGGAGTGATCAACCAACCATACGCACTAACAGGCCAACACACCCAGCCATTCCACTTTACTCATGCACCCAACCAAGCAGTACTCTGCTACTTTCTGCACCACAGATGTCAATATTCACCAAAATTTACCTACTCCCTCCACCTACTTTTAAACTACCCTCCCCTGGTACTCGTGAAGGAGTCCATCCTTCCCCCATCCACTCCTTCGCACCATGCACTCCACTCCACTCATCCCACAATACTCACTCCACGCCATTTATTCCACACACCTGTTTCCATATCACCAAGCTCCCTTGCACACTCTTGTGCTCTCACCAATCATCCACTTGCACCCCATGCAAGGCAATCACTCCATACCTTACACTTGTACACAATACTCTGCTCATACAGTTTTACACACACACACATCCTTCTCGAGCATTGCCTCTCAATTCCTCATTTCATCACGCTCACCACAAAGATTCTCATGCACACGGTGGTTTCCACAATTACACACACACACAGCATCATTTAAACTAACTACTCCCTTCTAATACTAGTGCTCCCCGTCCTCCCTTATACTAAGCACTCCCTCGTCGTTATCATCCAACTACTCTACTCTATGCCCCCACTACTTGTATAATGTCACTACTTAAATCTCGGTCACCTATGGTCATTTCTAGATCCTAACATTATCCTAACCCTCCCGGGCTAGTTTATACCGCCAATCTGCATAGATCTATTGCTCCTCTGCCCCAAAGGATGTGAGGGATGGTAAAGCCACCATCCCTCTACATCACTATCGCCATCACTACTACTACTCGTCCACTATACTCAAGCCTCTCGGGTGGGAAATACATTCTCACAGCTCGGCTTCGGAAAGCCAGCTATGCGTGCGGATGGTCAGTCTCCTGTAGGTTGGGTCCGTCCGGCATTTACGACTCTGGGGAGGAGGCATACTCGGTCCGAGGTTCCAAGGTCCATCTCGGCGCGGACCCTTTCGGTCTCTGGCCCGATGACCCAAACTCGCCCGGTCGGAACACCGCACCCGCCAAGGGGCGAATGTCCGACCTGGTCTTTCTCCCCTCAAACCGTGCCGTTCGCCGCTCCGACGCGGCACTGACCAAACAGGGCGGGGCCCGGCCCGAATCGTGCACGGCACTCCTTTCAGGAGTGACGCGGCAATGATCCCCGCCGGCCCCCGCAGCACACAAAGCGCACCACGCCCCGCGAGTTCGCGTCAGCTATCCGTCAGCCTAACCGCTGCCCCAGTCAGCGTCGATGCTCGACTCGCATGCTCACACCACGCGTTCCTTCTCTTATTCATACATCCGGGCGCTCCAACGCCTCTCGTACATCCCATACACTCCGTCAATTCCGCCACCGCACTCTCTCGTGCACACCACCCAGGCACACTCACACACTCTGTTACACACCTTCCTTCCTCGCACTCCTCGCATGCACTCTCCCCCATTACATACTCCGTAACACTCATGGGTGTGCACTTTTGCATCCACCCACTCAGCGCACACCTACCCACGGGTGTGCAATCCCCTGTCGCACACCCAATCACGTGCTCTAATGTGCATCACAGCACACGCTCCACAATCAACTCAGGTGTGCATCCTCGCACACGCTCCTCATCCATCTCACTCTCTGTATCACACTCACCCTCACACTCGGTTTCACACATACACTCCGCCGTGCATTCACTTTCACTCTCTGTAACACATTCGCGCTCTGGCGCCATTCGCACATGCGCGCCAATTCCATTCACACAGCGCACCACGGACCTTCTACGAGCGCCCGGGTTACGCCTGGATCCCAAGCGCGCGAAAAATGTTTTCATGGCATATACAGCCCGTCTCACCTTGGTGCTTCCTCTTCTTCACTCCACCACCTGCAAACTTTTTATTTGGTTATGTAGCACGACATCACGATGTGAATCCAAACTTTGCGCGCATTTCATCACTTCCTCCGGTTTAATCCCCATCTCTGCTGTCTCTCCAATTCCAATTTCCATTATAATTAATTCATTTTCCTTATTCAGCTCGACGACCGCTGGTGCTAATAAAATCAAATTTTCTAATTCTGCAGTCGTCGGCTTTCCCATACTCCGGGTCGCGATTTCTATCCCGGTCCACGTATCCATGCCTTGCTCAGCCTCACTTTTCCCGCGTTCCTCAAGCCGCACTACCCTGTCGCATACCACTACCAGTGTGCCTTTCCCGCTTAACTCGCAGTCGATGTCCTCCCCCATTTTTTTTATTTCCCAGGTGAATTCGTCAGTTCGGGCCTATATTCGATCCCCCATTTTTTTTCATTTCCTTCTTAAATAGAGCCATGAATGACTGCATTTCTTCAAACGTTGGTACAAAGGGCGCGGTTCTCACCGCCATGTGCGAGGCGCCGCCATTTTGTGCACCTGCAACCCCCACTACCGCACCCTCATTCCTTTCCTCCTCCATCTCTCCCAATTGTTCTTCCCTGGGGTCCTGGGTTAATTCTAACTCTTCTTCTATTTCCTCCACCGGCATCCGATCGCCTTGGTTATCCATGGCACGATTTAAATTTAGATGTTAAATAAAATTTCGGCCGCTCGAAATTTTGACCAAAGTTTTCAGATATATAAAAAATTTGGTTCGGGTCCAAATCCCGCTGCCAGACACCAATTGTTACGGATCTCGGACGTCGGCTCTCCCCTTATCAAGGCGGGTTAATCTCCTTGTCTTTTTATCTGGCCTACCCGAGTCCTGGGGGTTATAACGTCCTTCCCGGCGCGGCGTTAGGTAGGGTTTGTAAGGCCCAGGGGTTCACTACTACCTAATTACTAACGCCGGCCGGAAACAAGGGAATAACTCCCGCTCGAACCATGGATATGATGGAAAATGCCGAGCGGATAGCAATCCGCGATCCGAGCTATTAACAAATGACTAGACCCGATTATAGCAGTTCCTATCGTGCCACGTTTACCCAATGGAAGAAAGGACGGATGCGATCGGACAAGAGGAAATCAGAGTATAGGAAGAACAAAGATGGGTTTATTAATTAATTACAAGAACGAGAAGAGGAAACAAAATAATGTACAGGATAGGAAGAGGAAGAAGCAGCACACAGGGCAGTCTTATGGCAGTCTTAACCTTAATACCCCAGACAAACGTACACACTCACATGGGGATTGTAGCTGGATTGTAGATGGTCACCGGCTCGTCCAGGCTCCAGTCGGCTCCAGTCCAGGCTCCAGTCCAGGCTCCGGTCCAGCAGCGAAACCCGGCAGGCAGCTCCGCGTATGGTTGGACGCGACCGGACCTTATATAACGGGGGGAAGCTGGTGTCCTGCGCGTATGTAATAGATGCACCCTCATGCCAAACGCACCCTCTCCAATGTTCTCTTAGTCAGCGCGCCGTATATCTCTTCTTCAAACACGCGCGTTTCCCAGCAAGTCCTGAACAAGCGCTGCCGTGTCTCTCCTTCAAGTCCTTTCAAATGCCAACCTTCCACTCGAGTGCTTTGCGAGAGTCCTGTTGTAAGTCCTTTGAAATGCGCCCTCTCCCATAAGTCCTGTAACAGGGCTTTGCGTTCGTGCTTTTATAACGCAAGCAACGATCGCTCCGCGCTCCCCAAAGCCACGCCTGTCGGTGATGTCACCTCAGCCCTGGTTGGCTGGTGAGGGCTAACCGGCCACGCCTTTGATGACTGGATGACGTGGCCACACCTTCTTCTTGGCGTTCCGCCCCTTTTTCGGGCCTCACCTCGTGGCTTATGGCAGCGTCTGGGCGGAAGCCCAGCGAGGCTGCGAACGCTGCTGGCAGAGGCGCATGAAAATTGGGAGGGGCCATGGGCAGACTGGAGGGCGCGTAATGGCGTTGCTTGGAGAGGGAGGTTTGCAAAATGGACGAAAGGGGCCTGCTCTTATTTGATTGACGCAACGCAGATTCAACTATTGGAAACACGGTCTTATCTAAAACACATACTAATGAGATAACTGAAGTCCTATGGTGGCCTACGTGTTGCTTGTGGCCTAACTAGGGGGTGCAACCTTTAACCTTTTAATAATGGGATATTTACAAGAAAGTGTGGGTTCTAAAACCGCAACAATACATATATATATATATATATATATATATATATATATATATATATATATATATATATATATTGCTGCGGTTTTGAGATTGGCACATTGAAGGCATTAAAGGTTAAAGGTTTGCCCCTCATAGTTAATTCCACGAGCACCATCAAGGCCCATTTGTAGTATAGTTATGTCTTAGTATGTGTAAGAATAGGCTATTTCCCCTCTTAGTACCTGTGTTGTGTAAAGACAGGAGAATAGGTCCTACATTCATTTTGCGTCCACCCTCCAATTCTGCCTCTATGGGCGTAATCCATCCCGCGCCCCGTTTGGCTGTCCCCTAGTCAAGCTAACACGAGGTAGGCCTAAAAAGGAGGGGCGTGGGGTCGGGGTGAGTGGTGTGGGGGAGACGGTAAGAGCCACCAGCCAATCAGAGCTCTAGCGGCATGGCGTGAGAGGGCGTGGTAAGGCGCGTCTGGTGAGTTCCAGAAGGTTCGCGGGGCGTGCCTATATAAGCCGCTGCGCAAAGCCCTCAAAAGGACTTGTTGGGAGAGACCTGCTCGTAAAGGACTGGCAGTGGATAAGCGCGTTGCAAAGGACTTGCAGAGAGGGAGCTTGATAAGAGGACTCGCATGCACACGGCTCTGGTAAAAGGACCTGTTCGTAAAGGATTTGCTGGAGGACTTGCGCAGAGAGAGAGAAGAAGAGGCGTTGAACCGTACAAGTACGCGGGCGCAGCCAGACGCACCGCTAAATGCATATAGCGCATTTCCAGCCACGTGAGTAAGCGCGGCCATAGCCAGAAGTGAATAACCGCCAGCCGCGCCAAAGTCCGCTCCCTACCATTCGCCCCATGATAACCCGCTCCATTCAGACGACACGTGGCGAGCTCCTGCTTTCACCTACTTCCATCTCCAAGGGACGTGCTGGGGACCAGAGAGAACTGCACGAGAGCCATCCCTGGGCGAGCTGGTGAACATCATCCTGCTCATCAGCAATCCCCATGTGAGTGTGCATGTGAGACGGGCCCATGTCCTTGGGTATTAAGAATAAGACTGTATAAGCTGCTCTGTGCCTCTTCATCCTGTACTGTACATACGTGTGATAGTAATTAAACATTTGTTCTTCCTTTCCTTTCCAAATCGATCGTCTTTGTGATTTCGCCATTGACTAAGCGTGGTACGAATAGAATCGCTTGAATCCGGGTCTCGTAATTTATAATAGCGCGGGCCACGTGAACGCAAACCGCTCGGCGTATCACCAACACACGTGGTTCGTGCGGGGCTTATTTCCTCGCTTCCAGGGCAGCGCTAGTACTTAGGTAACAGTGTATTTGGTCCTGAAACCCTATTTAGCACTGTCCGGAAGGGACGTAATAGGTCCCGGGTCGCGCCAGGTCAGTCAAGACAAGGGGACTAATCCCCCCTTCGTAAGGGGAGAAGGCCGGCGGCAGATCCGCAACAATATATATATATATTTTATATATATATATATATATATATATAATATATATATATATATATATACATATATATATATATATATATATATATATATATATATATATATATATATATATATATATATATATATATATATATATACATACTGAAACGCAAAAGAAACTTACCACCTTTGAAACCTTTAAATATCAACAATAACACTGCTGTGTAGTAAATGTGTGAACTTATTTGTGGACAATAGTGTCCTCATTGTCAGAAAAAACGGTCACGGATGGTCACTTGAACCTTCAATGGTCATTTCATAGCACAGCTGTTGAACAACCGTTTTGACTGTCAGTGATTAGCCAAGGGGTACGGGATGATTTTAATGAGCTGCACGTGATGTCTTGATATTGGCTTTTAAAAGGCCAGTGCAAAATGGGCATTTCAATCAACATGCCACGATTGTCAAGGGATCAACGGCAGCATGCCCGGGGCATGCTGCAAGGCGGACTGAGCTACCGTGAGGTGGCACGTCGCCTTGGCTGTTCACACCAGACGATATCGGCCCTGGTGGACAGAGACACCCTCCACAACTCTGCAGATTACAGACCTCGATCAGGGAGGCCAAGAGTCACCACTGCAAGGCAGGACAGGCAGATGGTCCGAAGTCACCTGCGGGATCGATTCCGTCCAGCATCCCGCACTGCGGCAGAAACTCCGGGGCATGCAAACCCACGGATCTCCAATGATACTGCACGAAGACGACTGCGTGACTATGGTCTGACTGCCAGAAGACCATACAGAGGCCCCGTGATGACGGCTGCCCATCGCTGCAACCGACAGAGATGGTGCCAGCAGCATCAGCAGTGGACCTTGGCGCAGTGGAACGAGGTCGCTTTCAGCGATGAGTCAAGGTTCTGTGTGGACAGTCCTGATGGGCGTGAGCGTGTCTGGAGAAGAACTGGCGAGCGATATGCCGATTGTTGTGTGCGTCAGGCCAACAGGTGGGGTGGCCCAAGTGTGATGGTGTGGGCCGCCATATCAGGCCGGTACAGGACGCCACTGGTGGTTGTGGATGGGAATCTTAACTCCCAGCGGTATGTGGATAACATCCTGCGACCTCATCTGCTGCCATTCCTGCTAGACCACCCAGAACTGAGAACCTTTCAGCATGACAATGCTTGTCCCCATGCTGCTCGCTTTACCACTGCATTTCTCCAAGGTGAGAACATCAACACCATGCAGTGGCCTGCGCTCTCCCCTGACCTGAATCCCATAGAGCACCTGTGGGATGAGCTTGGGAGACGCGTAGTTGGCAGGGCCAGGACACGGGCAGAGCTGCTTCAGACATTGAGGACTGAGTGGGACAGAATCCAGCAGCAATCCATCCAAAGACTGGTAGGCAGTATACGCCGACGATGCACTGCCTGTATCCAAAACAATGGTGGCCACACACGCTATTGAAAGGGGACTGACATTGCACCCTGTGCTGTTCTGTACTGTAGAAGAAACTGATGAGATGGTGTATCTTGGTCAAAAACTTGACATGTCATCAATAAAATGCCAATGTTTCAATGAGCAATTGTTGGTTTGTTTTATTTTGAACTGTTACAATTTTATTACATTTCAAACAAGTGGTAAGTTTCTTGGCCTCCCTGATCGAGGTCTGTCATCTGCAGAGTTGTGGAGGGTGTCTCTGTCCACCAGGGCCGATATCGTCTTGTGTGAACAGCCAAGGCGACGTGCCACCTCACGGTAGCTCAGTCCGCCTTGCAGCATGCCCAGGGCACGCTGCCGTTGATCCCTTGACAATCGTGGCATGTTGATTGAAATGCCCATTTTGCACTGGCCTTTTTAAAGCCAATATCAAGACATCACGTGCAGCTCATTAAAATCATCCCGTACCCCTTGGCTAATCACTGACAGTCAAAACGGCTGTTCAACAGCTGTGCTATGAAGTGACCATTGAGGTTCAAGTGACCATCCATGACCGTTTTGTCTGACAGTGAGGACACTATTGTCCACAAATAAGTTCACACATTTACTACACGCAGTGTTATTGTTGATATTTAAAGGTTTCAAAGGTGGTAAGTTTCTTTTGCGTTTCAGTATATATATATATATATATATATATATATTATATATATATATATATATATATATATATATATATATATATATATATAATTATATATATATGTCGGGAGTGATCGTAATAGACTTCCACCACCAGTTGAGAATGACAAACGTTTATTAAACACCAAGTACACAGCTGGGAGGATAGAGCTTGACTCTACAGCACATATCGACAGCGTGCCATCATCAGCCTTCCTAAGGAAACACCGATTCACAGTTCATTTATATAGAGGCACACTTATCAGAGAATCTCCGCTAAAGTTTGCGAGGACAAAGGAAATTGGGTGGTTGTGCCCCCACCGACGTCCTTCCTCTAGGCCATGTCCCCCACCGGCATCCGTCCTTTCGCCTCGGGGGAGTGAAGCACGCACCGTTAGGATCCGGACCAGATGTGTTTTCAAGGCTCCGAGGTGACAAGAGGTGTAATTCACTGAAGGGGGATTGCATTCTTGGTCTCGATAAGGTCGTAAAGTGTACGAGGCCGTTTGATGAGTTCCAGGCGTTGGATGTACCTTTCAGCTCACATTCTTATTTGAACTTAATCCAGAGCAGGGAAGTCAAGCATATTTATCATAACTCAAGCATTATTGATTATACGAAATATAATTAATGTTTATATCAGTCTATCAGAAAAGGTCTATGTCTACGAATTCGAGCATCCCACGTATAGAGGTTCATTTTTCACATGTATAGTCCGCACTCCTACCCGTGGCTCGGGACGCCGTTTGCAAGCCGAAGGAGAGTTTTACAACAAGGCTATCTGGCCTGGAGAGAACGCATGTATACAACAAAGCCATCTGTCCTGCGAGAGGAAGCATGTATTTCTCATTTTAAAATATATATATTGGCGAAAAACCTTTTTTATTAACTATGGATAACAGTTCAAACAACATTTATAACAGAGTTTGTGCAGTAGCGAACCTGCCACCGACATTAACCTTCCTCTTGTCTCGTCGAGACAAAGTATCTCAAGAGACAACGTGCCACATCGGGCTTTATTGAAAGACAATCGTGTAATGTGGGTGTCTCCCAAGAGCATGCCATGCACCCATAGCGCCTCGCCCGTGCACTTGAGGAACGTGTCGTGTTGTGCGTGCTTGAAACCTGAGGGCTCAGAACATGAAGGTCCATTAACGTTTAGGATCTACAACGAAGGCGTCTGGTCCGGATGAGGTTCTGCTCTGCCAGGGGGCCCATCACCTCCCCTGCGGAACTTGCTTCCCCCACCCTTTGCAGACGTGGTCCTTGCAGATCTTCGAAGTTAATCAACGATCATGCCCATGAGACCTCTCACGTGCTGCTGTTCTGGGGAATACATAATATTGTCAGTATCTTGTGTCTCGTGTTCCTGGTTAGGGTACAGAGCGTTAAAATCCGAAATATTTGAAGTAAAGAGAGAGGCTTCCTTTATGTCAAAGTCTCCCATGGATGCCTGATCTGCTTGCGGATCCAGGATATCCATGTCGGGTCCCTTGACTGCCAGACCCAGCGTCGCAATCAGATCCATAGTTGGGTCGGAAGGAGGTGTACAGCTGTGAGCTTGTAATACATAAGAGGCATTAGCCAGTTCTCGCAAGGGGTTTACAACACAAGTATCACAGTCATCACAAAAATCAATACAGGCATTAGCCAGTTCTCGCAAGGGGTTTACAACACAAGTATCACAGTCATCACAAAAATCGATACAGTCTTCTGAAGCGCCGGTCACATCTGCCTCGTTGAAGGACCCGTTCAGGTCGACGGCCTCTGTGGTCAGAACCATGGTCGTCGTCGGTGGCTTCTTCGTTTTCCATCCTGTAAAGTACTTTCTCATACAGAGGAGGACTAAAGATTTCATTAGTGCCCCCCAGATTACTACCCCGATTATCACGGCCAGTGTGGTCAATAGCCACTTCACTATAGTGCCTGTCCATCCCTGGAACCAGTCAGTGAGCCAGCGAAATTTATAAGAGTTCTCGCGCGCGACCCGATCGATCGTCAGAGCGTGGCTAGTTTCCCTTAGTCTCACTATTGCGGCTGACACTCCTTCGGATGGATCAGGTATGTATGTGCAACATTTTCCCTCTCCTATCCCGCATACCCCTCCTTTCTCTGCCAGGAGCATGTCCAAAGCCACCCGATTCTGCATCACCATTGTATGCATGTGAACTACCATGTCCAATAGTATGTCATGAGCCATAGCGGTGTCGTTTGCCATCTTTTCTAGGGCCAAAGCCAATTTATCTATCCGGAAGCTATTCATGGCTGTGCCCGCACCTGGGAAGAAGAAACCTAACACCTTTTCCCATCGGCTCCCGTGTAGTTTAGTGGTTCCATCTTCGTTCATGACTGACCTCTTATGTCGCCTGTCCAGGGACTTTGGATCTAGCTCGTCCAGTATCTCGACGTCAGGAAGGACTGAACCAAGATAACATGTGCCCCCCCAATTATTTGGTAAATAGGGGTAAGCCTTGTCGCCGCATATAAACATTGTCCCATGGGGTGGGACCAGGTGGGTGGATAAGCACTGGAGTCCCTTTGTCACCCCATTAATCCTACTAACCCCCCTAGAGAATGTTATAGCCGTTATGTTGTGGTTGTGTTTATCTTGCAGTACTATTCGTAGTGTAATCCCAGTGCTCCCCTTTCCCAGCTTCCCGGGGAGAGTGTAGGCGCATTCTGATTCTCCCATAAGCAAGTGGCCGGAACCCTGGAGGCAGACCATCCCTTTCTGCGGTTTGACCCAGACGGGGGCAGGCCTCTCGGCCACATGGGCAATCATTGAAGGGCGATAATTAAATTGCCGATTGCAACTCTTGCTGTTGCCAACCCCTTCTCTTTCCAGCGTGGTGACTAAACATGGGGAATCGATAGGTTGTGAGCAAAGATCATTAAGGGACAGAGGTAGCACTATCATGTGTATTCCTGTGGTGCCTGCTTGGGGGAAGTGCATGCACGACCAGCAGTGTGTCCTATTTTGAATTGTCGCCACCTCTCTTGCCACCTTCCAATATGTGTTTTCACCCTTCTTTGGGGCCTTGTCCTGGGGGTGCGGCGTGAGTATGTATTCGATGCATGGTGGTCGGGGAGTCAATAATTGTATGGTCGTAACTTCACATATCAATATCAGGGTGGTATTTCTTTCTAGTAAAGCGTGCGTGGTTAAAGTGTTCGAACCTTTTCCCCATTCGAATCCTGCTCTGGCGGAACTTGCTGTTGGTCCAAACTTTCCTCCCCGTTTTACTTGCCTCCGACGAGAGAGGGCAACTTGTGTTGACTTCGTTCCGTTTGGATTTGTCATTTCAGCCCTCCACATTATATATATCCACGGGGGGTCCTTTGGTGGTATTAGACAACATGGTACATTTATCTTCTGTCCCCAAGTAACGCTTTGATAATGGACGTGAGACTTAGAGGTTAGGTTTTCATATAATCTTTCAACATATGTCACCATGTCCGCCCACTTGAGGGGTGGGGTGGTGGGCGCTGTGCTGGCGAGGTGGTATAATCCTAGCAGTGCAAGTGTAATTAGTCCTATATGTCTGTGCAGCTCCTGCCCCATCCTGTGTGACGGTGGGTGTGGGTAGGGCCAACTTACAATGCGTGGTGTGGATCCAGGAGGTCTTGCCCTCGCAAAAGACAGCGGTTGGTGTAGTCGGCAATACCTGGAATGGTCCCGTCCACCTTTTCCAGGGCGTTCTTGCGGGTGAAGTGCTCCACGAACACCTGGGAACACCTGGTCACCAATTTCCTAATCCACTTCTTTCAAGTGGATCCAATTTTATCCAATATCCGATTTTAAATTCGATCCAATTTTCTCTAATCACTCCCCTAGCATCCCATTCACCTGTTTCCTGCACCTGTTTCCGTCTCTAGCCCAATAGTTGCCCCATATCCCAATATCCCCCTTATCTATATTTAGATTATTTCAGCTAGAGTTTCAACTAGAATTACCACAAACAAACCACCATTAACCTCCATTAATCTCCCCCTATTATTTATTTATTTTCGCGAATAAACAAATAATAAAAATAACCTGGTCTATTTATTGGAAATAAAATAGTTCTCATATGTCTTACTGTCTGGTCAATTTTTCCTCACCCACTGTGATTCACTTAAAATAGATTCTCACTGTTGTTATGTCTGAAATTCGTCTCATGAAAACCCATCCAACAGTCCGGTGTAACAGACAGACAAACACATAGACACACCGAAGACCCCAGGGTACCCATCAAACTAGCTTGTCCCCAGATCCACAAAACAAAACATGTAACTTACTCAATTTTTTTCTTTTCAATTGTCATCCCAATTGTCATTCCCTGTGCAAATTAGAGCACTCCGGACTATGTCAACAACTGAACTTCCAAGACAACAACGATAACACACACCACCTGTCATTCACAGTAGACAACTGCATCTCCTTCCTTTCATTCATCCAAAGCAAAATTGATGACATCTACAACAGCTCAATCACCACAACCCGCTCCCCTTCAAGGTGCCCCCCACAAGGTTCAGTTATTGCCCCCCCTCCTCTTCATCCTGTACCTGTCCCCCCTGGTCACTTAATCTGCCGTCATGGTCTCCAATTCCACTGCTTCGCCGATGACATCCAGCTTTTCATTTCCACCAAATCCATCTCCACCGCCTCTTACACTAAACAGATCACAATTACTCACTCATACACTGTTGCATCATCGAAGCTGACTACTCCCTTCTGAGACCTGCGCTTTCCGATGTTTAATCCACTAATCTGCCACGTCCCCCACTACAGGCAACTCTCCCTCGGCGAGCTTACACTGCCATATTTCCATTACCTATAGCTTATTTATGCTATATTTCACACCTTACCTCCATGGAACAATGACACCTGAGCACTCAATTAGCCCTCCATAGGATCGTACCACTGACTTACAATCAGACAGACAGACAGACAGACAGACAGACCGATAACAGAGGCGTATCACCAGCCTCAGCACAGGACATCACCTCTCCAGACAGGCACAATATAATCCACAGTATCGAAATGCCAACTTCTATCTGGAGCCTCGCAAAGCCAAAAGTCAGGCATGTTCACTGCATTTCACGCAATTGCAACCTCCAACCACACGAGGTGCTCCACCATGCTCCATGCATGCATGCTCCACCATGCAACCCGATCTCTACTTGGTGCGCCCCCCATAATCGGCAAGTTGTAATAACCCATAATACACCTGAGCACACACCCTCTTGATACCACGACTTAATCCATGCTACTTGCATCTCTTTGCATCCTCCCAAATGTCCTCCATTTAACATGACTATCCCCAGAGCTCGATCAAACACGTCACTGTACTCGACCCGGTTAAATTAAATTCAAAGCATACTGTACCTGACGCTTCCGGTCGGCACCGGAAATCTGTTTATTTCCTGAGTCCCCTGAATCACCTATTAAGACGTCAACGACAACTACAACAACAAAGGACACCCCGATTTAAGTTCTATATCCTGCCGTTAAAGCAACACCCAGTAGATTGACTCAGCCTGTCGTCCTTCCAAGGTTTTTTTTCCGAACTAACTCTGACCTCATTCCCATGCGTATCTCGAACAAAGGTCAAATAACTTCAAAAGGTCAAACTTCAAACGAAGAAAGGTGGTACAAACGTCGAATTGGGGTAACCAGCGCTTTCATCCCACAAATAATACAAGTCCGGCGACATCCCGCCCCTGCAAGAACTCCACATCCGGACAGACAAATGACCATTATTGAGGCTCCACATTGCAAAATGCTAACACCCTTAACACCCTATGAATCAAATAACCACCAACAATCCGCCCAGGAACTCCCGCCAAAATCCCACAGCCTTTCGTGGGAGGCGTGCTCTACCATGCAGCACCCTCACTACCTGGTGCACACGTTTCGCACATCCCTCCAACTGATATCAACACCAATTATTGTTAAACCCTATAGCCGTCTACCATTCGATGTTCCTTATTCACACATCTAGGTCTCCATGCCCTTCGTCATTGCACTTTCTCTTGCACCTGGAACAATATCCTGGAACAATCTTGCACCTGGAACGCCTGGAACAATATCTTGCACCAAATACACTCATTCCCCTCTCAGGCTTCGTTACACACCTGACCACAGCACACCTTTGCACACGCTCGTCGTTCGCACACTTCATCAACGCACCTCCTCGCGCCCACTCCCCCTGCACTCTCCTGCGCGCCCACACGACTGCAGCCCCCAGTGCCCACCCAGAGTGCCCAATCCACGACCCACAATCTTCTCAGGGCACACACCTCCTCCCTGAAATCCATGCCTCAGAAATATAACTCCGCAGCCAGACAGCAATGAAACCACAACCTCCGCTCTCCCTCCAGATCAAAGGTGTGTATTTCGCACCTCTGACCGCATTCCACACCATGACATAATTTCACACTAGCAAAACTGTAATCTTTCTCATTACACGACCCATTGACTCCCAAGGTCACATCGGCCTCAGGGATATACTCATACAATCCACAAGTCGTCAATACACAATATAATCGTTAATCGCATAATTCCTGCAGGCAATTCAAGAAACCCTTTGTCAACCATTCACGGACCTCCCACCGTGCGGGGCACATCCTTTTTGAGAGCAGGCAGGTTATCACCTGCACTCTGAGCAAACTCCGTATTCTAAATTCAACTTCTGAATTCAGTTGAATTGACTGAATTATTCAATCTGTCATTGAATGAACTCTTCAATTCAAGTCAAACATACATTCAATTCAAATTCTGGATTTAATTCAACAAATTCCAAATTGCTGCCCGACTGCCGCTGGAAGGGCAAAGGCAGCCCATCTTGTAACCATCTCCAAGAAACCGCTTCATATCAACGTTCCTCCGAGTGCTCTCCTGACCCGATTTATATCAAATCGCTCCCAAACACTCCCAAACAAATGAAAATCCGGACTCAGTTAAGGACATCACCTAGACCCTCGGATAGACGCTAAAATCGACATTCCTGGCCTGGATTTCCACACGTCAAGCAGACAATTTACAAAGCTTCACACCGAAAACCCATCTGCTTTGCATATGTCATACAGACAAATAAATTGGCCAGATACACACGTTAAGGACACACATCCGCATTCAATAACACACACACCTTAATGACAATGAACACAAATACACACGTTAATGACAAAAATTCGATTTAAAGTCCAATATGAGATACAAGTATTAATATCCCTATATAATATACATTCATTCATTTACGTCTCACTCCATTCAAGGAAAAGGGATTCGGGACGGGTGGACAGGATGGGTTGGGGTGGAAAGGGTATGGCAGGGGGGGTGTTGGGGTGTTTCCTAGAGCCCCGGGACTGAGCTCAGGTCTTGGGGGGGTGGGGGTCTTGGTCCGGATCCTGGACCAGAGGCATCAGCCGCTTATTTGCTTGCTTAACTACCTCCCTGATTGTTTTATCCTGAACTTTGTCTGCTTGCTTCTTTTGGCTCTGAAGCTTCAAATTCCTACAATGCAGCTCCTGCTTCAATTTTCAATATTTCAAAACCCACTTCCGTTCTTTCTACCTGGATTTCTGCTGCTTATTTCCTCTGTCCCTAAAGTTTTAGCTCCCTTCCTGTCCTCCTGTCTATAACTTTGTCTAGAGCTTCCTGGCTTGACCTAGTAGTCGTCACTACCCTCTTGTCCAGCTTATCTGGTACCTGCGCGTTTCCCTATTCCTGGCCATGTTCCTTTGGCCCTCAACGTTAGCCACAGCCCTTCTTTCCCTGGCATGCAATGGCATACCCCGTCTTGTCTCTGGGCTGATCCTTCCTGGAAAGTTCTCGGTCACCGGTGCAGCCTATAGCTGTCCGCCCTCACTTGTCCCCTTCTCCTTGCTAACTGTAACGTTATCCTTAGCGTTACCCTCTGATAGATCTACTCTTAACGTTATCCTGGTGGATTAACAATCGCTTGTCATTCTGAGGCTAAAAATAGCCTTTACTTACAATTTTCGTTCGGAGTGCAGGCAGAAGAGATGAGAGGGGAGCAGACAGCCCGCCCAAGGGAGAGAGGTTCAAATTTGGAGAAATAACCCTTTGATACAAACAATGCTCACCTTAAAGCAAATCAGTGTGCCGGCCGGCCACAAGGCGACCTCTCCTCGTCGTGCAGGGTCTGCTCCCCTCCTCCTCTCGCTGCTGCATCCGAGTCACGGCACCATTCAATGTCGGGAGTGATCGTAATAGACTTCCACCACCAGTTGAGAATGACAAACGTTTATTAAACACCAAGTACACAGCTGGGAGGATAGAGCTTGACTCTACAGCACACATCGACAGCATGCCATCATCAGCCTTCCTAAGGAAACACCGATTCACAGTTCATTTATATAGAGGCACACTTATCAGAGAACCTCCGCTAAAGTTTGCGAGGACAAAGGAAATTGGACGGTTGTGCCCCCACCGACGTCCTTCCACTGGGCCATGTCCCCCACCGGCATCCGTCCTTTCGCCTCGGGGGAGTGAAGCACGCACCGTTAGGATCCGGACCAGATGTGTTTTCAAGGCTCCGAGGTGACAAGAGGTGTAATTCACTGAAGGGGGATTGCATTCCTGGTCTCGATAAGGTCGTAAAGTGTACGAGGCCGTTTGATGAGTTCCAGGCATTGGATGTACCTTTCAGCTCACATTCTTATTTGAACTTAATCCAGAGCAGGGAAGTCAAGCATATTTATCATAACTCAAGTATTATTGATTATACGAAATATAATTAATGTTTATATCAGTCTATCAGAAAAGGTCTATGTCTACGAATTCGAGCATCCCACGTATCGAGGTTCATTTTTCACACGTATAGTCCGCATTCCTACCCGCGGCTCGGGACGCCGTTTGCAAGCCAAAGGAGAGTTTTACAACAAGGCTATCTGGCCTGGAGAGAACGCATGTATACAACAAAGCCATCTGTCCTGTGAGAGGAAGCATGTATTTCTCATTTTAAAATATATATATTGGCGAAAAACCTTTTTTATTAACTACGGATAACAGTTCAAACAACATTTATAACAGAGTTTGTGCAGTAGCGAACCTGCCACCGACATATATATGTATATATACATATATATATATATATATATATATATATATATATTAGGGTGGGCTTCAAAAAATCAAAATGCAGCTTTTCTCCGGGACATGGTCTATTGTTGTTCCTTTTGGTGTCAAAGGAAACCACACCAAATTGGAATGGAATCCAATAATATTTAGGGGTGCCACAGCAGTGATGAATTTTCCCCCATGCAAAAATAGGAATTCCCATTTTTTGGGCTGTATATACACAAAATAAATACATCTATCTATCTATAATTCCAGCAATCTCTGTGTGTCTGTCTGTGTGTCTGTGACCGCTGTTTCTCGACAACCACGGGTCCGATATACTTTTAACTTGCCAGGTATATTGCTGGGGACCCGAGGATGTGCCTTTTCAAGGTTTCATATTAATCGGACAATTACTTACCGAGCTATGTCCAAAAAACGATTCAACCAATCAGAGAGCAGCGAACGATCGCGTGTGCCGAACGTGGCGGGCACACTCTGCCTCGGATGGCACATTTGAGAGCGTATTCATTTATTTCACGTTTGCAAACTATGTTGGCGTTAAACTATGTTTTACAACTAATAAAAACGAATTTGCGATTCATTCGCTTTCCTGCGCGTTTGTGCACGCGATGGCGATTTCTTTACCAAACTCCGGAAGCCGTTCGCTTTGGACCAAACCATTGCATGTAAATAGAGGGGGGGGATTGTCACCACTCGCAAGCAGTTCGCTTTGGACCAAACCATTTCATGTAAATAGAGGGGGGGGATATAATTTTAGATATAGATATAGTACGGGCATGCCCTAGTATATATAAAGTAGAGTTGGCCTCTATCTATGATCTCTAAGATCTCGAGAACCCGTGGACGGATTTGCGAGCGGAAAGTACTGTTCGACTCGGGATGGTCCCAGGAATGTCACGGAGACATAAACATTTTAAAAATTTCGGGTTTTAAAATTAGCGTATTATTAGCACTAGCAGAAGAGAGAGGGATTCGAAGGGAGGGAGCGCAGCGCTTCTAGCGCTTCTGACTACAGCACACCTTAAAATTAAAAAAAACTTCGGGTCTACAATCTCTAAGATCTCGAGAACCCGTGGACGGATTTGCGAGCGGAAAGTACTGTTCGACTCGGGATGGTCCCAGGAATGTCACGGAGACATAAACATTTAAAAAATTTCGGGTTTTAAAATTAGCGTATTACTAGCAGAAGAGAGAGGGATTCGAAGGGAGGGAGCGCAGCGCTTCTAGCGCTTCTGACTACAGCACACCTTAAAATTAAAAAAACTTCGGGTTTTAAAATTAGTGTGTTACGCGTAATTAGCGCTAGCAGAAGAGGGAGGGAATCTAAGGGAGGGAGCGCAGTGCTCCCTCCAGCGCTTCTGTTAGCGTAATTAGCGTATTTCGGAACGTTAATTTTTCAACTTCATTATTCGGAATGAGTACGTCCCAGAGAACCTTCGTAACGTTAATTTTTCAACTTCATCCGATTGACATGGGACCAACGGCATGTGACAAAGAGTGAAACATACAGGCTACATTTATTTGACGACAATGAGTTCCGACTTCCGACCTCGGTGGGATGACAGGCTGAGTCAACCCCCCTGGTGTGAAGGGGGAGGAGGAGGGGAGGGGGAAGAGAAGGGGAGGGGAACGAGGGGGAAGGGGATGGGAGGGGGGAGGGGGAGGGGGAAGGGGGAGGGGGAGGGGGAAGGGGGAGGGGAGGGGGGGGGAGGGGAAAGGGGGGGAGGGGGAGGGGAGGGGCCCTTCTTCCCCTGGGCACCCCCGCACCCTTCCCTCCCCCCTTCCCCTCCCCCCTCCCCCCCTTCCCCCTCCCCCCCATTCCCCTCCCCTCCTCTTCCCCCTCCCCTCCTCCTCCCCCGCTTCCCCCTCCCCCCTCCCCCCCGTTCCCCTCCCCTCCTCTTCCCCCTCCCCTCCTCCTCCCACTCCCGTGCAAAGCCGGGTACCTCTGCTAGTAATTATATATATACATTAAATATAATATTAAAAATAAATATATAGTAAATATACATTAAATAATAAATATACATAAATACACATTATACATTATATATATACAATATATTGTTGCGGAGATGAGGACTGTATTTTTTTGATTGTGTGCTGTATTATTATTATTATTGTTTATTCTGCACCCCCCTACCTCCGGAGCTGTGTAAAGGTGAAAGGGCATCCCATAATTAGTCCACAAGCATACACGTCAGCCAAATAATAGAATACCCCTGTTTGATAGTTATCTCTTATTCTGTGTTGTAGGGTAAGGCTGTGTCTCCCATTAATTGAAGTACTCCATTGCACCAGTGAAAGAGAATAGATCCCCTTTCATTCCCATCCCCAAAATCTACATCCCCTTTCGTCATTGCCAAGCCTCGATTCCCAATTACCTCCCCTCCAAAACCACCATTGAACATGTGCTCGAATCGGAGAAGAAAGGCGTGCCCGCCCGTCGTCATCAAGGGCGGAGCCAGAGGGTCGCGCGACCAACCAGGGCCGAGGTGAGCACCCCGATGGGCGTGTCCAAAAGGCCGGCGGCTTAATCGCCGGAGGTGCTATAAAAGGCGCGCACGCAAGTTGGTCATGAGTGGGTCGTCAAGAGAGAGTCGTGAGGAGTCAGTCAGTGGAGTCGGTGGTCAGTTGGTTGCGTTGGTTGCGGTGAGGAGTCGGTGGTGGTGGTCAGTTGGTTGCGTTGGTTGCGGTGGGGAGTCGGTGGTAAAGAGTGAACGAACGCACAAGAAAGAGTTGAGGGTTTGGACCAGACGAGTCGGACAAGGCCTGGCAAAGCACGCGACGTCCACAGCAGCCACAACAGCAGCTTGGGGGTCTGAACGGCGGTTTGGAGCAGGGCTTAGAAGGAACGGCGGCTGCTAAACGCGCCGGTTGTGCTGCAGGACCCCCTTGGACCTTCCTCTCCCTCCAGCCATCCACCTCCTGCCTTTCCACCCTTCTTGTGTACGTGAGTTTGTTTTGTTTGTTCTGTCCCGGGGTTAATTAAGTCTGTATAAGCTAATAATTGCACTGTGTCTCTGATTCTTCTGTATATTATTTTATTATCTTTCCTTCTCCTTGGTTACTTTGAGCATGTAAATAGTAGGAATAAATTTAGTAGTATTTCCAACCTTTTTGTCTTCTTCTTCTTCTTCTTCACATCCGTGTCGCCTTTGTCTTTTCCCTATTGAATAGCTGCGGTGCGATCCGGCCAACGTTTGGGTGGAATCGGGTGAGTCGGGGATCCTGTAACGGTCGCGGTTGGACCATCCGCTCGGCCCATCATAACATCTAAACCGCGATCAGTAACAATATTATACATACAGTTTTGAGACTTCCTATGATCACTATCTGGGCAATTTTCATGCATGTTTTGTACAGGTTCCCGGGGTCAGGGGTACGCTTTTTTAGTGTGTAATATGTAGGCCTAACTTATTGACTGTGGCTCTTTTGTAGAGAGTGACCCTGTGGAGTAAGAATTAACAGGATTTCACCCACATTCTTGCTTATTTTGCAGATATGGCATGTGCTAGTACCAGTGTTTCATTGAAAACTCGGGCTCAGGATAATGTGTATCTCATTGGGTCCACTTCTGGAGATGCCATCAAAGGTGCCAAGCTCCCGACTGTGCATCAATCTCTTGTCCTGTTTTTCCATCACCTGAAGAAGGGGAATCGCACTGCCCGGGAGAGTGCAACCCTCACCATTGAAGAGGTTGTGAAGTTCTGGGAAAAAGCTCACCTACCTACAACGACGAAGCAGCACTGCATCCATCGTTTGGAGAGGCTATATGAAGAATGGAGGAGCCTCCAAAAAGGTGCAAAGCGGGGTGGTGCGACCCAAGAGAAAAAGGAAGCATCCTTCAAGGCCTCCTTGGAGAAGACGTTTGATCTTAGGCATGCAGATTCGGAGGCCATAATCACCAACCCCGAGGACAGGAAGTTTCTTCACGATCAATTCTCAGAGAGGAAGGCTTCAATGGGATCTGTAGACACTGTGTTGGAAGCAAAAACGTTCTTGTGTGTTTGAAAGATCAGCAGCCACGAGATGATTATCGTGAACTCCTAGAACTGACTGTCATCTACATGGGAGGAATCCCACCTCGTGGAATCCGGATCATGGCTCCAGGAGCAATGCACAGAGCCAGATGGATGGCAAAAGCACTATATTCACTACAGGTGTTCATGTTTCGGTCAGAGTTCCACTTGACACTTCGAGAGGCGAGAGAACTCCGAGCCTTCAACATTTTTGTCTGCCTTGTGTATGTACAGGCTTGGTTTCGGGCTCCACAAGCTAGAGGCTCCCCTGAATGACATTAACCTCTTCAAGAAGTTGGAAAAGTTTGAACAAATCAATCAGAAGATGGCTCAGGCAGCCTTGAAGGCACTTGGCCGCCACACGTAGTACATGAGCCCAGTACTAGTGGCATTTGCATTCTTTGACACCAGAATTGACAAACAAAGCAAGATCAATATGATTGAAGCATTGAAAAATGACGGTGAAAACCCCTCTCCAAAGAGACCAGCTATCAAACGAGGAACCGCCCTGTCAATCGTTGGCCTCATAACAAAACACACCAAGCATTTCTTCAGCATCCTAGGGACCCCAACTGATTGGATGGATAAGGATCCTGGTTCATGGGAGCAAGAAACCAGCTTTCAGGAAGCAAAGAAAGCCGCCAGTGGCTTAGTTGTGGTGAACGACAGGGCAGAAAGGGGTGTCGCATTGATACAAGACTACAATAAGCTCCTTACAAAGGATGAAGAGCAAAAGCAAGCTCTGCTCCAAGTTGTTGCTGCTCACAGGAAGATGTACCCCGATGCCAAGAAGGCAACAGTGGTGAAACAGGCCCAGAAATAGGAGTTACATTTCTCATTATATTTGGGTTTTTTTATATTATGTGATATGGTGTCTCTTCATTTTATGAACTGAACATTTGGATTGTTATCATTGAATTTGAGTTTTCATAGCAATATAGTGCTATTTGTGCAGCTATTGTAACTTGTGTTTGCTAGAATACAAGGAAAGTGAGTGGAGGGTGGATTTTCATAAAACAAACAAACTAAAACAAACAAAACAAACAAACAAACATAAAACAAACTTCTGGTTTTGCTTTCGATCCATATATAGAAAAGCTTTGTAGACACCTTTAGTTTGAAGGCTGATGTGGCACCCCTAAATAAAATCAGATTGCTTTCATATTTGGTGTCTTTTCATTTTGGAGCAAATGGAACAACATAAAGCCATGTCCCAGTAAATATTTAAAAAAAATTATTTTGAGCACCACCCTAATATATATATATATATATATATATATATATATATATATATATATATATATATATATATATATATATATATATATATATATATATATATATATATATATATATATATGCATACAGTCATGTGAAAAAGTAACTACACCCCATGTAAAGTTTTGACTTTTTCAACATATTTCAACATACAGCTATTTGATTTTCATTTCAACAATATTGATAGATAAAGGTGATATAATACAACAAATATCATAAAACATTTACATTTTGTAGTCCATTGTATAATTTAAATAAACATAAATGCAAATTTCGCATGTGGAAAAAGTAAGTACACCCCATGAAATGTTTTTTTAAATATTTTTAACATATGTGGACATATCAATATTTGATCTTCATTTAAACAGTATCTATAGATAAAGGTGATCTAATTGAACAAACAACAATGAAAAATTGACTTTGCAATAATTTATTCAACAAAAAATTGTTGCACAGCATGCACAATTGCATGCACAGCTCGTTTCAAAACCCCCCACAATATCTCGATGGGATTTAGATCCGGGCTTTGACTTGGGCATTCCAGAACCCTCCATTTCAATATTTTCAGCCATTCCTTGGTGGATTTATTAGTATGTTTAGAGTCATTGTCATGTTGCAAGGTCCACCTTCGGTTGAGCTTCAACTCTCTGACAGATGGCCTCACATTATCCTCAAGCACCCTCTGATACAATGAAGAATTAATTGTGGATTCTATGATGGTGAGCTGCCCAGGCCCTGATGCAGCAAAGCTGCCCCAAACCATAATATTTCCACCACCATGCTTTACAATTGGAATCAGGTTCTTGTGGTCAAATGCTGTCTTTGGATTTTGCGAAACATGTCTTCTGGTACTGTGGCCAAATAGCTCTACCTTTGACTCATCTGTCCAGAGCACATTGTTCCAGAAGTGCTGCTCTTTGCCTCGGTGTTCATTGGCAAACTTTAGTCTTGCCCTGATGTTCTTTCTGGACAGCAAAGGTTTTCTCCTGGCACACCTCCCATGGAGATCAAATTTGTGCAGCCTCTTTCTAATGGTAGACTCGTGCACTTTGACATCAACAGTGGCAAGAGCTACCTGTAGGTCCTGTGATGACATTCTGGGGTTCTTAGAGACTTCTTTCAGCATCTTGCCGTCTGCTCTCGGGCTGAACCTGCTGGGGCGGCCTGGCCTGAACAAGTTGGCAGTTGTTTGGAATCTTTTCCACTTGTAGATGATCTTCCGGACAGTTGAGTGATTGATTTCAAATTGTTTGGAGATCTTTTTTAATCCCTTCCCAGAATCGTAGGCATCTATAACCTTCTTTCTGAAGGCCTCTGAGAGCTCTTTTGATCTAGGCATGGTGATGATGCACACTTCAACAACAAAGAGCAAACCAAACTAAATGTCTGAGGATTAAATAAGACAGGTTCCTCCAAGATCCTCTCTAACGATGTTCTAATCATTTGCACCTGAGCTGGTGCACCTGATTCAAATTTTAGGTATTTGAAGTAGTGATAAATATAGGGGTGTACTTACTTTTTCCACATGCGAAATTTGCATTTATGTTTATTTAAATTATACAATGGACTACAAAATGTAAATGTTTCATGATATTTGTTATATGATATTAAAGCGCGGCGTTACGCGCGCTGCTTGCGAGCAAGGAGGAAGCGGACAAGCGGTAACTTATAAGCGTCTTTATTTCAGGAGCTCACTGTAACACTGGCGCGCTCCGGGCTGCGCGCCCGGTGTATATCATGAGGCCACGCCTACCCCTCGGGCGTGGCCACCACCCACTTGGTGCGCGGAATGATGTCACCACGCCAATGGGCTTTTGTGTCCGCCACATGCGCCCCCCCAGAATTCCCGCGCACCTGGAGGGCCAGTTTGCGGGGCAGATGAATGACCCGGCCGAAGCGCCCCCTGGCGATCGGCGGCGTCCGGGGTGCAGGGATGCCAGGTGGGATGCCCCTGGCTGCCCCTGGGATGGGTGCAGGACCAGGGGGCGGCGTGGCGGCGGGGCTGGGCGGTGCCGGGGGTCCGCCCGCAGGGGGGCGGCCCCGACGTGGGGGTCGGGCCACTGGTGGTGGATGGTCCATGTCGAGGTGGGCCGGCTTGAGGCGGTCTACCGAAACGCGGTCAGGAGTACCGCCGATGTCCAGGGTGAAGTGCTTCGCCCCGGTCTCCAGCACGCGGAAAGGCCCGTCGTACGGGGGCCGCAGTGGTGTCCGGTGGGCATCGTGGCGGACGAAGACGTACTCCGCCGTGTGAAGCTCCGGGGCGAAGTGCGTCGGTGGGTGCCCGTGGCATGCCGTTGGCACCGGGGCGAACCTCTGGGCGGTCTCTTGCAGAGCGGAGCGCTGCTGTGCCGCAGACCATGGTGCCGTGGAGTTGGGGAGGAACTCGCCCGGCACCCGCAGCGGTTGCCCGAAGACCAACTCTGCCGCGGATGCGCGCAGGTCCTCCTTGGGCACCGTCCGGAGGCCCAGCAGGACCCAGGGGAGCCTGTCGACCCAGCCGCCGTCGCGGAGGGTGGCCCGGAGTGCGGCCTTCAATGAGCGGTGAAATCGCTCACACAGGCCGTTAGCCTGGGGGTGGTAGGCCGTGGTTCGGTGCAGCTGGACACCGAGCCCCTGCACGACCGTCCCCCAGAGCTCCGAGGTGAACTGGGGGCCGCGGTCAGACGAGATGTCTGAGGGGGCACCGAACCGGGCGACCCAGGTGGCAATGAAAGCCTGCGCGACATCGGCCGCCGTTGTCGACGCCAAGGGCACGGCCTCCGGCCACCGGGTGGTGCGGTCCACCATGGTGAGGACGTAGGTGAAACCCCGCGAGGGGGGCAGAGGTCCCACCAGGTCCACGTGGACGTGGTCAAACCGGCGTTCCGGCACCGTGAACGGGGCCAACGGGGCCTGGGTGTGCCGGTGCACCTTGGCGCACTGGCACGCGAGGCACGTCCTGGCCCAGCCACGGACGGCCTTCCGGAGGCCATGCCAGACGAACTTGTCGGCGATCAGCCTTTGGGAGGCCCTCGCGCCCGGGTGGGACAGGCCGTGGATGGCGTCAAACACCTGGCGCTGCCAGCCCGCGGGCACGATGGGGCGAGGAAGCCCGAGGGAGACGTCGCACAAGAGGGCCGCGCCCGCGCCGTCGAACGCCACCTCGGTGACGCGGAGGCCCGTGACGGCGGTCCGCAAGGCCTGGACGTCGGGGTCAGCGGCCTGGTCCGCTGCCATCCGGGCATAGTCGATGCCGAGGTGGACTGCATGGGCGACGGCCCGGGAAAGGCAATCCGCCACCGAGTTGTCCTTCCCCGCAACGTGCTGGATGTCCGTCGTGTACTCGGACACGGCCGAGAGGTGACGCTGCTGCCGGGCCGACCACGGCTTGGTGACCTTGCCCATCGCGAAGATCAGCGGCTTGTGGTCGACGAAGGCAGTGAACGCACGGCCCTCGAGCAGATGGCGGAAGTGCCTGACCGCCAAGTGAAGCCTGAGCAACTCGCGGTCGAAGGTACTGTAACGGCGTTCGGGCGGGCGAAGCTGCCGGCTAAAGAACGCCAGCGGTTGCCAAGCTCCACGCACCCATTGCTCGTGCACCGCGCCCACCGCGTAGTCTGAGGCATCGGTGGTGAGGGTGATCGGTGCATCGGGCGCCGGGTGCGCGAGCATGGTGGCATTAGCCAAGGCGAGCTTCGCGCCTGTGAACGCCGTGTCCATCTGCTCGGTCCAGGTAACGTCGCCTTTGCCCGGCTTACCTCGGAGAGCTTCGTGCAGGGGGCGCAGGAGCTGGGCGATACGGGGCAGGAACCGATGGTAAAAGTTCACCATGCCCAGGAACTCCTGCAGCCCTCTGATCGTGCGGGGGCACGGAAACCCCTTCACCGCCTCCACCTTGGCCGGCAGGGGGACGGCTCCGTGCCTGGTGACACGGTGCCCCAGAAAATCGATTATGGTGGCGCCGAACCGGCACTTTGCGGGGTTCACAATCAGGCCATGCTGGCCCAGGCGTTCGAAGAGCGTGCGGAGGTGGCGTAGGTGCTCTTCACGGGACGCGCTGGCGACGAGGATATCGTCCAGGTAGACGTAGACAAAATCCAAGTCACGCAGGACGCTGTCCATCAGTCACTGGAACACCTGAGCCGCATTCTTCAGACCGAAGGGCATGCGCAGGAACTCGAAGAGTCCGAATGGCGTGATGACCGCCGTCTTCGGGACGTCCTCCAGCCTGATGGGGACCTGATGGTAGCCGCATATGAGGTCCACCTTCGAGAAGAAGGACATGCCCGCCAAACGGGCGGAAAAGTCCTGAATGTGGGGGACGGGGTAGCGGTCGGGAGTCGTGGCGTCATTGAGATGGCGATAGTCCCCGCACGGTCGCCATCCCCAGCCGGGCTTCGGCACGATGTGCAGCGGCGACGCCCAAGCGCTCTCTGAGCGCCGAACGATGCCGAGTCGCTCCAGGGTAGCGAACACCGCTTTTGCCACCGCCAGCTTCGTCGGCTCGAGGTGGCGTGCCCGGGCGTAGACCGGTGGCCCGACGGTGGGGATGTGATGGGCCACCCCGTGCTTGACGGCCCCCGCCGAGAAGGTGGGCGGCATGAGGGCCGGGAAGCCGGCGAGGAGGCGGGTGAATGCGTCCGCTGCCGGAAGCGTACAGACCAACGTGGCCGGAACCGAACCGTTCGGCAAGCCGCTTCGCAAGCCACTCGTTGAGCTGGGCAACGCACAAGCGAGCGAGCTGAACGTCTCGGCCTGGACAAGACGTCTGCGCTTGACGTCGACCAGGAGCCCATTAGCGCACAGGAAGTCCGCGCCAAGCAGTGCCATGGGCACGTCGGCGGTGACGAACGTCCATCGGAAAACCTGCCCTCCGAACCGCAGAAAGAGGCAGCATTTTCCGTACGTACGGATGGGCGTCCCGTTCGCGGCAAGCAGCGCGGGGCCCCCACCCGCGGCGTGCTTGTCTGACGTGCCGGCGGGAACGACACTCACCTGCGCTCCCGTGTCGCACAGGTAACGGCGCCCGGAGAAGGTGTCCGTTATGAACAGCAGGCTGCTCGAACGGCCGGCGCTCATCGCCACTATTGAGCGCCGGCCCAGGCGTTTCCTGACCTGTTGAAGGAGCATGGCGGATGACACTGCTGAGCTTCGTGGCCGAACTTGGCGTGGAACTAGCACCAGGTGGTGGAGCTGGAGGAGCGCGGCTGGCTCCGCCAGGCCGGTGGAGTTGGCGGGTTTCCCCGCGGTGGCGGTTTTCGCCGCGGCGGTGGGCGGGGCGTGGCGGCGGTCACGAGGTGCGTATCAGCATGCTGCGTATGCTGTATAAGCTGATGCTGTGGATCAGCAGCATCAGCAGCAGCATCAGCAGCATCAGCCACGAGGGCCGTGATGGCCACGCCGACTCTCGCCCGCGTGTCCGAAGCGGCGAAGTACTTGTCCGCCTCGGCTGCCAATGCTCGGGGTTCCGTTAGCCCGGTCCCGGCCAACGCGAGGCGAACCTGCGCTGGAAGTTGGCGACGGAAAAGTGCCCGGAATAGAGAACCGGGGGCTTCGTCGCCCAACAGTGACAGCATATGGTCCGTTCGGACCAACGGGCGCGTGTCACCGAGCTCGTGGAGATCCAGGAGGCGGTCGGCCCGTGCGTCGTCCGTGAGGCCGAACGTGGCTAGGAGTAGCCGCTTGAGTGCCTCGAACTTGTGGCCGTCCGGTGGGTGGCGAAGGACGGACACAACTCGAGCGGCCGTGCCGGGCCCGAGGGAGGCGACGACGTGGCAATAGCGCGTGTCATCGCCGGTGAGGCGCCGAAGCTGAAATTGGGCTTCGGCCTGGACGAACCAGACTTCAGCCTGAGCCTCCCAAAATTCGGGAAGTTTGATGAGGTTGGCCATGGCAATGGCGTCGCGTGTGGAAGGATCGCTCCGGCAGATCCAACGTCAAGGGGGTCACCAGTAAAGCGCGGCGTTACGCGCGCTGCTTGCGAGCAAGGAGGAAGCGGACAAGCGGTAACTTATAAGCGTCTTTATTTCAGGAGCTCACTGTAACACTGGCGCGCTCCGGGCTGCGCACCCGGTGTATATCATGAGGCCACGCCTACCCCTCGGGCGTGGCCACCGCCCACTTGGTGCGCGGAATGATGTCACCACGCCAGTGGGCTTTTGTGTCCGCCACAATATCACCTTTATCTATCAATATTGTTGAAATGAAGATCAAATATCTGTATGTTGAAATATGTTGAAAAAGTCAAAACTTTACATGGGGTGTACTTACTTTTTCACGTGACTGTACACATACGAGTATATATATTGTCATGAATTTTGGGGTAGGGCATATGTAGATCCAGGTAGATCCGCATAGGTAGGTGCTTCGACTGTCGTGATAGGAAACCTCACCTGTAATAAGTTCTGTTTAGGTGGTTTGTCGGATTAAGTGTGTATTTGTGGTCATACAAGGATGGCTTTGTGATAAGTAGAATAGGGATTATTCTCATCACCACAGAAACACAACTTAAATCCCCCGTCCACCACAATAACCATAAAACCCACCGGAAGCCAGTTTGGGGCGCTGCCGATGCAGCCACAGCCAGCCACATCACCAGCTGGCATAGTAACACACATCGAGCAAGCCAGGCAATAGTCATGTCCAGAAGGACTCGTGATTGGCTGGGGGGAGGGGCGAGTAAGAAGCAGGCCGCTGATTGGCGGAGTAGGAAGAGACGAGCTGATTGGCCATGGACCGATGACATGAGGGAAAGAGCATGAAGCGCTCAGCCAATGGGAAGGGATGGCCACAATAAGAAGATTTGAGAGATCGAGAAGCGAGGCAGGGATTGGACAGAAAGAGGGCTGACGTCACGAGACGGCCAGTAAAACGACCCGCTCACTGGCATTTTGCTCTCTCCCTTTGCCCTCTTGCTTTGGACTTCTCTTGCACTGGACCTTCTCCTGCCTTCAGACTTTGGTGGAGAAACGAGGAGTTCAAAGGCGGTGGAGAGACGGAGCACTGACGATTCTCCTTCCCTGCGTTCACGTGCAAACGACGAGCGTACGAGCGAGGCTTGCTGCTGGAGCATGATGAGCCAGGCGCGAGTGAGGTGCTCGGTGAGGCCTAACAGCGCGCGAGCGGGGGAGCGTCGAGGCCTTTCTTCCCGCCAACTGGGGTCGTGTTGGACAATTGCGCTTGGAGCTGACCATCCCTGACGATCCCTGACACACTGAAGCCAGAGAGATAAGCCGCACCACACAGAACACAACGGTTTTTTTGATTAATTCTTCCCTTGTGCTGGTTTTTGAAGTGAGGAGTGTGGGATTCCAACCTAGGTCTTAGTTTTTACCGCCGCGTTCATTGTTCTTGGGTTCTGTATAATAAATCGTTTATTTTTGTACATTGAATTGGATTTTTGTTCGTGACTTTAATTTACTGCAGGTTGAAGACTGCTCGGGACCGACAGGTAAGCTGCCGCTTCTTCTTCTTCCTCTCACTTCCTGCTGCGCTTATATCATGAATCCGTGTTTGAATAATGCCTCAAATAACGCTCGATTTGCTATCTGTGATTTCCCGGTCTTAACCCAGGGGAATCACGGAACAATATATATATACAGTCACGTGAAAAAGTAAGTACACCCCAGGTAAAGTTTTAACTTTTTCAACATATTTCAACATACAGCTATTTGATCTTCATTTCAACAATATTGATAGATAAAGGTGACATAATATAACAAATATCATGAAACATTTACATTTTGTAGTCAATTGTATAATTTAAATAAACATAAATGCAAATTTCGCATGTTGAAAAAGTAGGTACACCCCTACATTTATCACTACTTCAAATACCTAAAATTAGAATCAGGTGCACCAGCTCAGGTGCAAATGATTAGAACATCGTTAGAGAGGATCTTGGAGGAACCTGTCTTATTTAAACCTCAGACATTTAGTTTGGTTTGCTCTTTGTTGTTGAAGTGTGCTGCGTCACCATGCCTAGTTCAAAAGAGCTCTCTGAGGCCTTCAGAAAGAAGGTTATAGATGCCTACGAGTCTGGGAAGGGATTTAAAGAGATCTCCAAACAATTTGAAATCAATCATTCGACTGTCCGGAAGATCATCTACAAGTGGAGAAGATTCCAAACAACTGCCAACTTGTTCAGGCCAGGCCGCCCCAGCAAGTTCAGCCCGAGAGCAGACCGCAATATGCTGAAAGAAGTCTCTAAGAACCCCAGAATGTCATCACGGGACCTACAGGTAGCTCTTGCCACTGTTGATGTCAAAGTGCATGAGTCTACCATTAGAAAGAGGCTGCACAAATTTGATCTCCATGGGAGGTGTGCCAGGAGGAAACCTTTGCTGTCCAGAAAGAACATCAAGGCAAGACTAAAGTTTGCCAATGAACACCGAAGCAAAGACCAGCACTTCTGGAACAATCTGCTCTGGACAGATGAGTCAAAGGTAGAGCTATTTGGCCACAATCCCAGAAGACATGTTTGGCGAAAACCAAAGACAGCATTTGACCACAAGAACCTGATACCAACTGTGAAGCATGGTGGTGGAAATATTATGGTTTGGGGCAGCTTTGCTGCATCAGGGCCTGGGCAGCTCACCATCATAGAATCCACTATGAATTCTTCATTGTACCAGAGGGTGCTTGAGGATAATGTGAGGCCATCTGTCGGAGAGTTGAAGCTCAACCGAAGGTAGACCTTGCAACATGACAATGACCCTAAACATACCAGTAAATCCACCAAGGAATGGCTGAAAAGAAAGAAATGGAGGGTTCTGGAATGGCCAAGTCAAAGCCCGGATCTAAATCCCATCGAGATGTTGTGGGGGGATTTGAAACGAGCTGTGCATGCAAGAAACCCCTCAAACATCGCACAGCTGAAATAATTCTGCATGGAGGAGAGGGCAAAAATTTCTCCCAGTCGATGTCAAAGACTGGTAGACAGTTATAAGAAACGCCTACTTGAGGTTGTTTCTGCCAAAGGGGGCAATACCACATATTAGATCTAAGGGTGTACTTCCTTTTTCCACACAAGGAAATGGCATCTCTGTTAATTTTTTGTTGAATAAATTATTGCAAAGTCAATTTTTCATTGTTTCTTGTTCAATTAGATCACCTTTATCTGTAGATACTGTTTAAATGAAGATCAAATATTGATATGTCCACATATGTTAAAAACGGAGGATGACCCAGCACAGCGGACGACCCAGCACGGGTGAAGAACCAGCTTGAAGGGTGAACGAGGAGGGCAGCACGGACGAACCAGCTCGGAGCACAGCCAGCTTGAAGGACAAACCAGGAGAGAGAGCCCGAAGCACGATCGGTACAGGCCTTTATCGGGTGGAAGGTCCTTCTACAGGGTTCCACGGCCTCCCATTGGCCGAGGTTGGTCACGTGCGGTCATCCCCCCATCCCCCCCCCTTGTCCTTTTGGAAGGTTTCATTCCCCGCCTACCACTGTCGCGGTTGATCACATGGACTGTTTCTCCCCGCCCGTGAACAAATAACTTCGTTCTTCAGCAGGTTTTTTTTTTGTTTTTTTTGTATACAAGATCGAGGCTCGTGAAAGAGCGAACATTAATCACACAGAAAGACAAACAGACACATAAAACAAATAACATCGGGAGCGGTAGACAAGATGGGGGAGAGGGGGAAGGACACAAACACAACATTTGAGAGCAGGGACCGAGAGACATGGAGACATCGAGAGATCTGTGGGAGGGAGAGGGCTTTGGGGGGGAGGCATGTGAAGGGGGGGGGGGGGGTGGGAGAGGTATAAACATATGGACACTGCCAGGATTTCCAGGAAAGAAGTTGGAATTTCAAACAAGGTGGATCTGGGGTGAATTAGTGGGGGTAGAAAAGATCAAGGTTATGGATGGGGGAAGATAAGAGATGGTGGTGAACAGCTGTTTTAAAGACCTGGAGGGAGGAGAGGGATTGAAGGGAGTGTGGGAGTTTGTTCCACAGGCGGGAGAAAAGAGGAATGAAAGAGTGAAGGTGAGCAGAGAGCCGAGATTTCGGCAGTTTAACCATCAGAGGGTTGCTGGCAGATCTTGTGCGACCTGTAGGAATATTTGGGGGACAGAGCACAGAGAGAGCTGGGGGAGCAAGGCCGGAGAGGAGTCCGGGGAAGACAGAAAGACCACCTACCTGCCTGCGGTGAGTGAGTGAAAGGCCCTCAGAGATAGCTTCATCGCGGGAGATTCCAATGATTTTGAAAGCTTTGGATTCAACAGCGTGAAGCCGAGCCAGGTGTGAGGCAGGAGCACCAGCCCATAGGGGAGAACAGTATTCCATTGAGCTGCGGATGAAAGCCTTGTATGTGGTGAGGAGCTCACGTGTGCCGAGGAAGGACTTCGCACGACGGAGGATGCCCAGTCGGCGACTGGCTTTGGAGGCCAGCTTGGAAATGTGGTTTTCCCAAGAAAGATCCTGGCAGATAGTGAGACCCAAAAGCTTGAGCGACAGAACTTCTTGGAGAGGATTGTTGAGAAAGTAGATGGGAGGGTTGTCCAGTCGATCTTTTCGGAGAGACATAGTAAGAGAGTGAGATTTGTCAGGATTGAAAGACATGTTCCACTTGTTTGACCAGTCTGTGATTTTGTCCAGGTCTTCAGAGAGTGAGGAGGCTGCAGACGGCCGATCTGAGGGAAGAGGAATGGAGCGGCAGAGAGTGGAGTCATCAGCAAAGAGATAGAGAGGATTTTCCAGAGAGTCGGAGAGATCATTGATCAAGACCAGAAAAAGCACAGGGCCCAGCACACTTCCTTGGGGAACTCCAGCCTGAACAGGAAGGGGAGATGAGAGAAATCCATTCAGGGCCACACGTTGACTACGACCAGAGAGGAAGTCCGCAAGCCATGCATGGAGATTTCCATGGATACCATAGGAGGAGAGTTTGGTGAGCAGAGCTGGGTGCCAGACCGTATCAAAGGCCCGTGATATGTCAAGGGAGACAGCTCTGATTTCCTGTTTGGCATTGAGGACCTCCATCCATTGTTGAGACAGCAGAAGCAGCATGTCCAGAGTAGAGTGACCTGGTCTGAAACCAAATTGATGATCAGAGATCAAGCCATTGGAGAAGAGGAAAGAGTTCATATCCGAAGCAATGATGGATTCCATGACTTTGCTGATAATTGGGAGCAGGCTGATTGGTCTGTAGTTGCAAGGATCTGTTTTTGCACCTTTTTGTGTAAAGCGGTAATGTTAGCTGATTTCCAGGATGCTGGCAGATGACCTTGAGCAAAAGATAGGGTGAAAAGAACAGAGAGAGAGGGTGAGATAGAGCGGCAGAGCAGGATTTTAGGACCCGTGGGCTGATGCCGTCTGGTCCAGTTGCAGAATCAGAGTCGAGGTTTGACAAAAACTCCTCCACCTTGTCAGGAGAGAAGGCCACAGAGTCCAGGAGCAGTTGGGTTCGACTGGGAAAGGTGGGAACAGAGAGAGATGGGTTTGGGACTAAGGATTTTGAGGCGAACACAGAGTTGAGGCATTCGGCTTTGTCACGTGCGATGTCAACTGTGTGGCCATTTGAGGTAAGGGAGGGGATGGAGGGGGAACAAACACCAGAAACGGATTTGACCAGACGCCACCAGGATTTGGAGGAAGGAGACAGGTTTGAGAGTTCATTCTTGAGTGAGGAGAGATAGTGCTTCCTGGCACTCCTGAGGGTAGACACACACTTGTTCCAAGCTTGGTGGAAGGAACGGAGATTGCCTTCAGTTGGATTAGCCTTCCAAGAGGCAAAGGCAAGTTGTTTCAGGGCAACTTCCTCACCACAAGATTCAGTGTACCGTGGACGGGAGGAAGGGTAAGACAATTGAAGGCGAGATGGGATAAATCTGTGCATGAGAGAGATCAGTTTGCTTTGGAAGAATTCCCAGGAAGAATTGATGTCAGAGGCAGTGGAGATGGGAGACCAATCCAGACGATTGATGGCTGCTTGAAGACCGTCCCAGTCGGCCTGAGTGAAATGCCAGACTCGTCGACGCTGAGGAGGCTCTCTGAGAATGGCCAGAGAGATGTCCACTTTGACAAGCACATGATCAGAAGAACCGATTGGAGCAGAAGAAGAGCAGCAGACATTAGCAGGGAAGTTTGTCATAACCAAGTCTAGAAGAGAAGATACTCCATTGGCTGAGATCCGGGTCGGGAAATTGACAGATTGTGTCAATCCCAGTGAGTCACAGAAGTCCTTTGCTGAGGTGCCATGACTGGTGAGAGAGGAACCCACACCAACCAGGTGGCATGATGACAGTTGAAGTCACCACATATGAGGAAGAGAGAGTTGGGATGAGTGGATAGAAGTTGGTCCATGTTGTCAGACAGTGAAATGTAGATGGAGTCATCACTGTTTGGGGGACGGTACAGAACACATATGAACAAAAGGTGGGAGCGGAGAGGAAGCCGTAACCAGAGGTACTCCTGCGGGTGAGGAGGAAAGAGGGCAGTGCAAGGAGAGTGAGGAAGAGAGTTTTTGACAAAGATAGCCACCCCACCACCAGGCCGAGGCTCAGGTCTATCATACCGGAGGAGGGAGTAACCAGGAAGAGATATTAAGGAATCAGAGACATCTTGAAGGAGGAAAGTCTCTGTTAAGCAGATCAAGTCTGGATTGTCAGAAGCAACCTGTATGGAGAGATCAGTCAGTTTTGAGCGAAGGCCCCGGATGTTTGAGGTCCATAACGTTAATGAAGAGAGAGGGGGAGCATCGGGTGCAGGACAGGGGAGGGGAGGAGTAGGGTAAGATGAAGGATGAGAGGGGGAGGTAGGGAGAGCAGTTGATAGTGTGTCAGATGTTGCAGAAGAGTTCCAAGAAAGGGAAGGATGAGGAGGATGAAAGGTTTGAGGGTGAAGGGATGAGGCACAGTGAGGGGTTGTTTGAGGGGGGGCAGAGGAAAGTAGAAGGTTTGGGGGGGTGGAGGTATGAGATAGAAGGGAGACGAAGTGGGGAGGAGGCAGCTTGGAGGAGGAGGGGGGAGGAGGGAGAATTGGAGAGGAATGGTATGGGGGGAGAATTGAATGGGAGGGATTGGGGGGGGGGGAGTTTTGAAGGGGAGGAGTGAGGGGGGAGTTTAGGAGGGGAGGGGCAAGGGGGGAGTTTTGGAGGGAAGGGGCAAGGGGGAAGTTTAGAAAGTGGATGATTAATGAAAGACGAACATTGATAACAAATTGGGTTTGTTGTGATTTTCAAGTTAGCAATCCGATTCAGAACGATGGAGGAGGGATGGAATGAATGTGAATTTAGACCATGTAGTGAGGGAGACGTATAAGATATTGAATTTCTTTTTTTTGAAGTGGAATGAGTTGGAGAGGAAATTGAGAAAAGCCTTTTAAATAGGAAGAAAAACAGCGTGTTGTAATATACCACTGAATAAAACACAGAAGGGGAAAGGTTAAACATATTTAAATAATATTTAAACAGAACTGTGAACAATCTTATATGCACAAAAATACCAACGGGGGGAGAGCCGAGAGGGACCACCACGAGTCACGTGAACAGGGCAAACGGTGGATGGCAAGGAGATAATGGGGGTGGGGCGAACAGCAAAACAAAAGGCGAACAGCAAAAGGTTGCAAACCAATTGGACCATTGCGTGATACCTGTACCACATGACAGTTTCAATTGGGGAACGTACCTTCCATCCGACAGTACACCACTTTAGACGGCCGAGCGAAAACCGTTGGTAACCGCCAGAGTAATGCTAATTTTGTTACGGCCGATCTTTAACCTGTGATGGAGCGGATTGATGGAGGAAAAGACATTCACGGGCTGAAAGAAAAGGAAACGTTTAACAATTTGATTTATTTTCAAATATTTACAGTGAAACTGTTCAAAAGGAAAAAAAAAAAAAAAGGGACAAGAAGCAGAAACCTAGCTTATTCTACGCCTTATTACGATTACAACAAATAAACACCACATGGGCCCAGCACACATTCACGGGGGAGGGGAGGGGAAAAAGAACGTTGGAAACCTGTTAGCCCAAAGTCCACGATGTTCCAGATGCGTCTCCTCGCGACGACCTTGGCCCTGGTGTCACTACCGAGCAGCACGAGCAGGTAATGGTGATCCCAGCACGAACACAAGCAGGTAAAGGTGATTCCCAGCAAGAACATGAGCAGGTAGTCCCAGCACGAACACGAGCAGGCATGGTCGATTGTCAGCACGGTCTTGGGTAGGTGAATGTCGATCGTCAGCACGGACTTGGGTAGGTGAAGGTCGGCACATGCAGGTGAACAAAGTCCAATGCGAAGTCCGAAGAAGAAAGAGGAGTGCCAATAAAACGTGTTCAGTCACGAGGTCCAGTGTGAGAGAGAGTAATGCAGGCACGTGCTGAGGCCTGTGAGAGGGTCCGACCAAAAGAGGGAATCCAACCACGTGTGCTTCCAACAAGGTCCAATGTGAAAAGAGCCAATCACATGCAGAGCTAACAAAGACAGAGTGTATCCAAACACGTATGCATCCCACAAAATCCAAGGCAAAGAGAGAAGAGAGCAAAATACGTGTGGAGGCCCGCGAGAGGATCCAGTCAAGAGCAGAGGACACGTGCTCTGCCAACAGAGTCCAAAAGCCAAGAGAGTGCAAAAACGTGTTGAATCACCTTTTGTCCACCCTCACCGGGGGTGGGGGGGGGGGGTTGGAGGGTGTCCTGGCTCCCGATTGGTCGAGCCCGTTACTCCACCCCACAAGCTCCCCCGAAGTTCCTCAGGCCCTGATTGATGGAGTGTCACTTCCCCTGCCCCCAGAAACTCTCTCAAGGGAACTTTTACCTGGTGCTTGGAAGGTGTGTCTTGCAGCGTGCATGCAATGCCTGGCAAATTATCCCTTATGAGTGGAGGACCTGTGTTTCCCTCCCCAATGCATAAAGGCATACTAACTCGAAATAAGGGGAACAGGGCTAAGATAATGGTCTGCTATGAAATAACTATTCTAAGGGACCTGTATGGTGGTTGCCATTACTTTTTAGTGGTTTCCCAAAACCGCAACAATATATATATATATATATATATATATATATATAGATATATATATATATATATATATATGTATATATATATATATATATATATATATATATATATTAGGGTGGTGCTCAAAATAATTTTTTTAACATATTTACTGGGACATGGCTTTATGTTGTTCCTTTTGTTCCATAATGAAAAGACACCAAATATGAAAGCAATCTGATTTTATTTAGGGGTGCCACATCAGCCTTCAAACTAAAGGTGTCTACAAAACTTTTCTATATATGGATCGAAAGCAAAACCAGAAGTTTGTTTTATGAAAATCCACCCTCCACTCACTTTCTTTGTATTCTAGCAAACACAAGTTACAATAGCTGCACAAATAGCACTATATTGCTATGAAAACTCAAATTCAATGATAACAATCCAAATGTTCAGTTCATAAAATGAAGAGACACCATATCACATAATATTAAAAAACCCAAATATAACGAGAAATGTAACTCCTATTTCTGGGCCTGTTTCACCACTGTTGCCTTCTTGGCATCGGGGTACATCTTCCTGTGAGCAGCAACAACTTGGAGCAGAGCTTGCTTTTGCTCTTCATCCTTTGTAAGGAGCTTATTGTAGTCTTGTATCAATGCGACACCCCTTTCTGCCCTGTCGTTCACCACGACTAAGCCACTGGCGGCTTTCTTTGCTTCCTGAAAGCTGGTTTCTTGCTCCCATGAACCAGGATCCTTATCCATCTAATCAGTTGGGGTCCCTAGGATGCTGAAGAAATGCTTGGTGTGTTTTGTTATGAGGCCAGCGATTGACAGGGCGGTTCCTCGTTTGATAGCTGGTCTCTTTGGAGAGGGGTTTTCACCGTCATTTTTCAATGCTTCAATCATATTGATCTTGCTTTCTTTGTCAATTCTGGTGTCAAAGAATGCAAATGCCACTAGTACTGGGCTCATGTACCACGTGTGGCGGCCAAATACCTTCAAGGCTGCCTGAGCCATCTTCTGATTGATTTGTTCAAACTTTTCCAACTTCTTGAAGAGGTTAATGTCATTCAGGGGAGTCTCAATAGCTTGTGGAGCCCGAAACCAAGCCTGTACATACACAAGGCAGACAAGAATGTTGAAGGCTCGGAGTTCTCTCGCCTCTCGAAGTGTCAAGTGGAACTCTGACCGAAACATGAACACCTGTAGTGAATATAGTGCTTTTGCCATCCATCTGGCTCTGTGCATTGCTCCTGGAGCCATGATCCGGATTCCACGAGGTGGGATTCCTCCCATGTAGATGACAGTCAGTTCTAGGAGTTCACGATAATCATCTCGTGGCTGCTGATCTTTCAAACACACAAGAGCAAATTCCAGAGCTTCATCCATCATGTCATTGTTCTGTGCAAACTCAGCTGCCGTATCAGGATCTGTGAATCCATTTTTTGGTTTTTGTTTTTTTTGTTTTTTGTTTTTTTGTATACAAGATCTAGGCTCGTGAAAGAGCGAACATTAATCACACAGAAAGACAAACCGACACATAAAACATATAACATCGGGAGCGGTAGACAAGATGGGGAGAGAGGGGGAAGGACACAAACACAACATTTGAGGGCAGGGACCGAGAGACATGGAGACATCGAGAGATCTGAGAGAGGGCGAGGGCTTTGGGGGGGGGCGCATGGGAAGGGGGCGGTGGGAGAGGTATAAAACATATGGACACTGCCAGGACTACCAGGAAAGAAGTTGGAATTTCAAACAAGGTGGATCTGGGGTGAATTAGCGGGGGTAGAAAAGATCAAGGTTTTGGATGGGGGAAGATAAGAGATGGTGGTGAACAGCTGCTTTAAAGACCTGGAGGGAGGAGTGGGATTGAAGGGAGTGTGGGAGTTTGTTCCAGAGGCGGGAGAAAAGAGGAATGAAGGAGTGAAGGTGAGCAGAGAGTCGAGATTTTGGCAGTTTAACCATCAGAGGCTTGCTGGCAGATCTTGTGCGACCTGTAGGAATATTTGGGGGACAGAGCACAGAGAGAGCTGGGGGAGCAAGGCCGGAGAGGAGTCGGTAGAAGACAGAAAGACCACCTACCTGCCTGTGGTGAGTGAGTGAAAGGCCCTCAGATATAGCTTCATCGCGGGAGATTCCAATGATTCTGAAAGCTTTGGTTTCAACAGCGTGAAGCCGAGCTAGGTGTGAGGCAGGAGCACCAGCCCATAGGGGAGAACAGTATTCCATTGAGCTGCGGATGAAAGCCTTGTATGTGGTGAGGAGCTCAGGTGTGCCTAGGAAGGACTTCGCACGACGGAGGATGCCCAGTCGGCGACTGGCTTTGCAGGCCAGCTTGGAAATGTGGTTTTCCCAAGAAAGATCATGGCAGGTAGTGAGACCCAAAAGCTTGAGCGACAGAACTTCTTGGAGAGGATTGTTGAGAAAGTAGATGGGAGGGTTGTCCAGTCGATCTTTTCGGAGAGACATAGTAAGAGTGTGAGATTTGTCAGGATTGAAAGACATGTTCCACTTGTTTGACCAGTCTGTGATTTTGTCCAGGTCTTCAGAGAGTGAGGAGGCTGCAGACTGCCGATCTGAGGGAAGAGGAATGGAGCGGCAGAGAGTGGAGTCATCAGCAAAGAGATAGAGAGGATTTTCCAGAGAGTCGGAGAGATCATTGATAAAGACCAGAAAAAGCACAGGGCCCAGCACACTGCCTTGGGGAACTCCAGCCTGAACAGGAAGGGGAGATGAGAGAAATCCATTCAGGGCCACACGTTGACTACGACCAGAGAGGAAGTCCGCAAGCCATGCATGGAGATTTCCATGGATACCATAGGAGTAGAGTTTGGTGAGCAGAGCTGGGTGCCAGACCGTATCGAAGGCACGTGATATGTCGAGGGAGACAGCTCTAATTTCCTGTTTGGCATTGAGGACCTCCATCCATTGTTGAGACAGGAGAAGCAGCATGTCCAGAGTAGAGTGACCTGGTCTGAATCCAAATTGATGATCAGAGATCAAGCCATTGGAGAAGAGGAAAGATTTCATATCCGAAGCAATGATGGATTCCATGACTTTGCTGATAATTGGGAGCAGGCTGATTGGTCTGTAGTTAAAAGGATCTGTTTTTGCACCTTTTTTGTGTAAAGCGGTAATGTTTGCTGATTTCCAGGATGCTGGCAGATGACCTTGAGCAAAAGATAGGGTGAAAAGAACAGAGAGAGGGTGAGATAGAGTGGCAGAGCAGGATTTTAGGACCCGTGGGCTGATGCCGTCTGGTCCAGTTGCAAAATCAGAGTCGAGGTTAGACAAGAACTCCTCCACCTTGTCAGGAGAGAAGGACACAGAGTCCAGGAGCAGTTGGGTTCGACTGGGAAAGGTGGGAACAGAGAGAGATGGGTTTGGGACAAGATTTTGAGGCAAACACAGAGTTGAGGCATTCGGCTTTGTCACGTGCGATGTCAACTGTGTGGCCATTTGAGGTAAGGGAGGGGTAAGGGATGAAGGACCGAAAAGAGTTGGTTGGTGATGGGCAATGGACGGCCACTTCGCCTGAAACCGCTTAAAAAGCTGGATGTCAGGGCCTGATGAAGGACCGAAAAGAGTGGTGAAAACATCTCCCAGAATGATTTCGTGCGCATGATGGCGGCAAGCCAAATGAAGTAGTTCAGTCTGTAGCTTCTTTTCAATGAGGACAGCAGCCCCTCCACGAACACCTGAATTGCTGGCCGTTGTGTCAAAAGACAAAGCCTTCACCTTGCCCACAAGGTTCCAGCTCTTCAGTGTGTCCACTACAGCGGTTGCCATAGCTTCTCCTCCCCCGTCAGGTAACTTGGGAACATTCAACAGCTGCTCCATTCCATGGTACTGGTTGGACACAAGGATTGGAAGACGATCCACCTTCACATGCACAAAATCTCCAGTGACATCGGGAAGAAGCTTTCCATCCCAATGGACCACTAAAGGACCCTGCACATTATGATGAAATGCTTCTTTTATTTCGTCCATGGTTTTGCATCGATGCATCATGCGATTCCGCCGCACTGTCCATCGGTTCAGTGCCAGCTCTGCAGGATCCCATCCTACTGCTCTACAAATGGATGCCAAGTTGTGGACAGCCATTCGGTCACTTGTTTTCGTACGATCCAAAGAAGCTGCGACTTCAGGAGTGACAATGTTGATAGGCCTTCTTTTCTTGGGACGAGATATCCCACCATCAGATGATGAAGAACCAGCCTGTGCCGTGGTCTCAGAGTCAGAGTCTGAGTCTGTGACTTCCATAGCAGTAGCACCCACCCTTCATGACCATTTCCTGTCTCTTATTTCCTTCTCTGCCTTAGTCTTCTCCTTTTCTTCTCTTTCTTTCTTTCGCTTCGTTTTTGCTTCCAACACAGTGTCTACAGATCCCATTGAAGCCTTCCTCTCTGAGAATTGATCGTGAAGAAACTTCCTGTCCTCGGGGTTGGTGATTATGGCCTCCGAATCTGCATGCCTAAGATCAAACGTCTTCTCCAAGGAGGCCTTGAAGGATGCTTCCTTTTTCTCTTGGGTCGCACCACCCCGCTTTGCACCTTTTTGGAGGCTCCTCCATTCTTCATATAGCCTCTCCAAACGATGGATGCAGTGCTGCTTCGTCGTTGTAGGTAGGTGAGCTTTTTCCCAGAACTTCACAACCTCTTCAATGGTGAGGGTTGCACTCTCCCGGGCAGTGCGATTCCCCTTCTTCAGGTGATGGAAAAACAGGACAAGAGATTGATGCACAGTCGGGAGCTTGGCACCTTTGATGGCATCTCCAGAAGTGGACCCAATGAGATACACATTATCCTGAGCCCGAGTTTGCAATGAAACACTGGTACTAGCACATGCCATATCTGCAAAATAAGCAAGAATGTGGGTAAAATCCTGTTAATTCTTACTCCACAGGGTCACTCTCTACAAAAGAGCCACAGTCAATAAGTTAGGCCTACATATTACACACTAAAAAAGCGTACCCCTGACCCCGGGAACCTGTACAAAACATGCATGAAAATTGCCCAGATAGTGATCATAGGAAGTCTCAAAACTGTATGTATAATATATTGTATATAACTATATATATAATGTATAATGTGTATTTATGTATATTTATTATTTAATGTATATTTACTATATATTTATTTTTAATATTATATTTAATGTATATATATAATTATGTATTTATTTTGTGTATATACAGCCCAAAAAATGGGAATTCCTATTTTTGCATGGGGGAAAATTCATCACTGATGTGGCACCCCTAAATATTATTGGATTCCATTCAACTTTGGTGTGGTTTCCTTTGACACCAAAAGGAACAACAATAGACCATGTCCCGGAGAAACTCTGCATTTTGATTTTTTGAAGCCCACCCTAATATATATATATATATATGTTGGAACCCATCTGTGGATCGGTCCCATCGGCCGATGGGTCTGATCCATCTGTGGATGCACGAGAAATGACAATGCAGACCCATCGGCCGATGGTTCTGCGCCATCTGCGGATGTGTTGTTCACCTTGAAGGAATGTGTATGCATCATAATTCATCTCTGTTAAATTCTGTTTAACGTATTGTATCCGTATTCCGTAAATTGTATCCGTAATTGTATCCGTAAATTCTGTTTAACGTATTGTATTGTTTGTGTTAAAAATCATCTCTGTTAAATTCCTACCACATGTAATTCCAATGACTGTGTCCCTGATTGAAGAGCACCATTCTGTCAACACATTCCTTCAAGGTGAACAACACATCCGCAGATGGCGCAGACCCATCGGCCGATGGGACCGATCCACAGATGGGTTCCAACATATACATGATATCCATTTTTCCGTTCTCCAACCTATAGCTTTGTCTTTAAAAGCTTAACGTTTCGGCCAGCAACCCAGCGTGCGCTGAGCCTCCACTAGCCTTCATCAAGAGAAGTTCCCTTGTTCACCTCCTCCCAGATATATCTGGGGGGAGGGGTGGGCCTATTCTATCAACCAATCACAAAGCTGCGTTGCGAGACCTCGTGACCATGGACCCATGCTCGGCTTATGTTGCAAGTGTTTTGTGCGTGTTTGAGCGGTGTATTGTGTTTTGTTGTCCGTGTTGCCTGTGTCGGCTATGTCCCACTTTGTCTTTGTCCTCCTCCACGCATCGGTGTCTCTCTGGTGTATTTATGCATGAGAGGTCCGTATGCCTGTGGTAACGCCACAGTCTCCTCTGTCAATGGTGCCCGCGTTTGGCCAGTGTGCCAGGCCTCCAGTATTCGCCTCCTGGCCCGGTTCGGGGATGCCGCCAGCACGTTCACATTGTCCCATAAAGGAACATGGCCCGCCCTTATTCCATGCTTGGCGATAGCAGATCTTTCTGGGTGATTACACTCAAAGGCCTTGTGGTGTTCATTAATGCGCTGGCCTAAGGTTCTTCCAGTCTCGCCTATGTATTCTCCACCACAGTCACATGGAATGGTGTATACCACACCTGTGCAATCATTCTTCAGTCTTTTGTCTTTGACCTTGGTCAGTGCATGTCTCAAGGTGTATATAGGTTGGTAGTTGACCCTCACCCCGACCGGTCTCAAAATCCTGCCAATCCTTTGAGATACCCGTGGCACAAATGGTAGCACGCAGAAGCCCTTAGGTGGTTCCTGTGGCACGTCCTGGATTCTTGGAGCCGCCAGTACCATTTCATTTTTTGGGCAGAGGTGGTCTGGGTAGCCATTGGCTTTCAATACCCATTTGAGATGCTTGATCTCTCTCCTTTTGCCCTTCAAGGTGGACGGTATATTCCTTGCCCTTTTTACGAGTGTCTTCACCACAGCTCTTTTGTGGTGCAGTGGATGGCAAGACGTGAAATCGAGGTAACGCTCGGTCTGGGTGGGTTTCCTATACACTGCGGTACTTAAGCTTCCATTGAGGTTCCTCCTCACCAAGACGTCCAAAAATGGAAGCGACCCATCCTGTTCTTCCTCACAGGTGAATTTGATGGAAGGAAACATTCCACTGATGCCCTCCTGGATTGCATTAACAGCCGTGCTGGGGCAGATGACAAAAGTGTCATCGACATAGCGGTACCAGACACGTGGCTGTGTTGGGAGGGATGGGATGGTGCGTGTTTCCAGCTCTTCCATCACCATATTGGCAACCACCGCAGACACCGGGGAACCCATCGCAGTGCCGAACACCTGTTTGTAAAATGTGCTGTCAAAGACAAAATAGGTGGAAGACAGACAAGTGCTGAGGAGGTCACATACGTCATCAACATTCAACTTGTCGGCGGCCTGTTTCCAGCAATCATCCTCCATAAGCCTCTGTCTCGCCACATCAACCGCCAGGGTTGTGGGCACGTTTGTGAATAGCGAATTGACGTCAAAGGACACCATGGATTCGTGTGGAAGGATCGTGGTGTGTGTTATTTTATCCACAAACTCGGAGCTGTTGCGCAATCCTCGGTCGGTTTTTCCACGAGGTACTTTAGTATATTGGCCACGAACTTGGACAATGCATAAGATGGTCCATTGATACACGACACGATGACCCGTAATGGAACGTCTTCTTTGTGGATTTTTGGTAACCCATACACTCTGGGGGCGACGCCGTTGCTGCTATACAATCGCTGGTAGTTTGTGCTCGATAGTCTCCCTGTTCTTTTTAACCTTGCAAGCAGCGAGTTTAACGTGCGTTCTTCCTTCTTCGTTGGATCCTTCGTTATACGTTCATAGGTGTTCGTATCATTCAATAACTCATGCATTTTGTCCTTGTATGTCGAGCGGTCCAAAATGAAATGGTACTGGCGGCTCCAAGAATCCAGGACGTGCCACAGGAACCACCTAAGGGCTTCTGCGTGCTACCATTTGTGCCACGGGTATCTCAAAGGATTGGCAGGATTTTGAGACCGGTCGGGGTGAGGGTCAACTACCAACCTATATACACCTTGAGACGTGCACTGACCAAGGTCAAAGACAAAAGACTGAAGAATTATTGCACAGGTGTGGTATACACCATTCCATGTGACTGTGGTGGAGAATACATAGGCGAGACTGGAAGAACCTTAGGCCAGCGCATTAATGAACACCACAAGGCCTTTGAGTGTAATCACCCAGAAAGATCTGCTATCGCCAAGCATGGAATAAGGGCGGGCCATGTTCCTCTGTGGGACAATGTGAACGTGCTGGCGGCATCCCCGAACCGGGCCAGGAGGCGAATACTGGAGGCCTGGCACACTGGCCAAACGCGGGCACCATTGACAGAGGAGACTGTGGCGTTACCACAGGCATACGGACCTCTCATGCATAAATACACCAGAGAGACACCGATGCGTGGAGGAGGACAAAGACAAAGAGGGACATAGCCGACACAGGCAACACGGACAACAAAATACAATACACCGCTCAAACACGCACAAAACACTTGCAACATAAGCCGAGCATGGGTCCATGGTCACGAGGTCTCGCAACGCAGCTTTGTGATTGGTTGATAGAATAGGCCCACCCCTCCCCCCAGATATATCTGGGAGGAGGTGAACAAGGGAACTTCTCTTGATGAAGGCTAGTGGAGGCTCAGCACACGCTGAGTTGCTGGCCGAAACGTTGAGCTTTTAAAGATAAAGCTATAGGTTGGAGAATGGAAAAATGGATATCGTGGATATAAATCCCAACCGCCGTTCATTACTTGATATATATATATATATATATATATATTGTAGCGGCTGCCGCTGAGTTTTCACAATCGCCTTGCACCTATCAAGGACGCGGAGCGATCACCATGCCGGGCTCGTCCAGGACGCTCAGGCCCGCGCTCAACTTGCCAGGCCGCAGCCAGGACGCTGGGCCACGCCCCCTGGCGCCGGGCCTGGGCAAACCCCCTGGCGGAATAGATATATATTGCTGACTGATAAACGGTTTTTCAGAGTGCCTGAGTGTTTGATTTCATTAAAGCAACTCAGATGAATTCTAGCTTTTTGTCGCGTCCATTCTTCCGATCGACGTGGGAGCCCCGGCTCCTTCATTGGTGACCTATCGACATGGACACGGCAGTCGCCCTTAAACTGCCTACCTTCTGTGAGGCTCACGCGGCGGTTTGGTTCGCACAGGCAGAGTCCCTGTTCGCCCTGCGAGGCATCACGGCCGACGACACCCGCTTCCACCATGTGGTAGCTGCGCTCGGGTCGGTTACCGCGGCCCGCGCCCTGAGCCTCCTCGAAAGCCCGCCAGCCGCTGACAAATACGGCGCGATTAAGAAGCTGCTCCTCGATGCTTTCGCCCTCCCATCGGCGGAACGCGCACGGCGCCTGCTCGATCTGCCTGAGCTCGGCGACACGCGCCCTTCCGAGCGCATGGACTACATGCTTTCACTGCTCGACGAGCACTCTCCGGCATTCCTGTTCCGGGAGCTGTTCTTCCGTCAGCTGCCTAACCCGGTACGCCTCGCACTGGCAAGCACGACGATCACAGATCCCCGGGCCCTTGCCAGAGAAGCCGACAAGATCTCCGCCGCAGGACAGCGCATCGTAGCGGCGACATGGGACCCACCGCCGTCCGACGCAACACCCAGGGCGCCCGAGCACCCGGCACGGTCGACGGCCGAACTGCCGACGCCATTGGCGGCCGCTCTACCGAGCCGACCACCTCCGGCACGACGACCGAGGCCTCCACCTGACCAAGCGTGGTGTTACTATCATGCCAGGTTCGGACAGAAGGCCCGGACATGCCGACCCCCGTGCACCTTCGGCAGGCCGGGAAACGGCCGGGCCGGCGTTCATTACCAGCCATGAGCGCCGGCCACACGGGCAACTTACTGTTCATCACGGATAAAGCGTCCGGACGGCGCTTCCTGTGCGACACCGGCGCCCAACTGAGCGTCATACCCGCCTCTGACCAGGACAGGCAATCCGCGGTTTGCGGCCCCTCCTTAGTTGCGGCCAACGGATCGACTATCCGCACCTTCGGCCCGCGCAACGTCACCCTCTGCTTCGGCGGCCAACGCTTTGCTTGGACGTTTGTAACCGCCAACGTGCCCGTGGCTCTGCTAGGCGCCGACTTCCTCTGCGCACACGGACTGCTGGTGGACGTCCAACGGCGTCGTTTAATCAACGCTGAAACCTTCAGCTCCCTGGTATGCACATTGAGCAGCTCCGCGCCGACCGAGCTGGCATGCGCCGTCCCGGCGGCGAACGAGTTTGCTCGCCTGCTCACGGAGTTCCCGGCCCTCACGCGGCCGACGTTTTCGGCCGTCGCAGTACGGCATGGGATCGAGCACCACATACCAACCACGGGCCCGCCGGTCTACGCCAGGGCCCGCCGCCTCGACCCAGCCAAGCTCGCCGTAGCGAAGGCCGAATTCGACGCGTTGGAGCACCTCGGCATCGTGCGGCGCTCCGATAGCGCGTGGGCCTCGCCACTGCACATCGTGCCAAAGCCGGGGGGTGGATGGCGCCCGTGTGGCGACTACCGCCATCTCAATGACGCTACCACCCCCGACAGGTACCCGATCCCGCATATCCAAGACTTCTCCGCCCGTCTGGCGGGACGGGTCATTTTTTCGAAAATTGACCTCATACGGGGATATCACCAGGTACCTGTCAGGGCGGCCGACGTCCCTAAAACGGCAGTCATCACGCCGTTCGGCTTATTCGAATTCTTGCGGATGCCGTTTGGTCTCAAGAACGTGGCTCAGGCGTTCCAGCGCTTGATGGACGGCGTGCTGCGTGACCTGCCGTTCCTTTTCGTTTACCTGGACGACATCCTCGTCGCCAGCACGTCCCGGGCCGAGCACCTCCTCCACCTCCGGACGCTGTTCGAGCGCCTCAGCGAGCACGGCCTCATCGTCAACCCGGCCAAATGCCACTTCGGCACGACGGCCGTTGATTTTTTGGGCCATCACATCACCAAGAACGGGGCCGTGCCGCTGCCAACCAAGGTCGAGGCCATCACCACGTTCCCGCGTCCCCGCACCATAAAGGCCCTGCAGGAATTCCTGGGAATGGTGAATTTTTATCACCGCTTCATGCCCCGCGCTGCTCAGCTCATGCGGCCCCTCTACGAAGCCCTCCGGGGCATGCCGGCCAAGCACGACATCGCCTGGTCCGCAGCAATGGATGCGGCCTTCCAAGGCTCAAAGCGGGCCCTCGCCGACGCAACACTGCTCGCTCACCCGGTGCTCAACGCTCCCATCGCCCTCACCACGGATGCCTCCGACTACGCGGTGGGCGCCGTACATGAGCAATGGGTGAACGGGGTTTGGCAGCCACTCGCTTTTTTCAGCCGGCAGCTCCGGCCGAACGAGCTCAAATACAGCACGTTTGACCGGGAGCTCCTCGGTCTACACCTGGCCGTCCGCCATTTCCGCCACCTCCTGGAGGGCCGACCTTTCACGGCGTTCGTCGACCACAAGCCGTTGGTTTACGCCATGGCCAAGGTCACGGAGCCATGGTCGGCCCGCCAACAGCGCCACCTCTCCGCCGTGTCGGAGTTTACCACGGACATCCGGCACGTCGCCGGCAAAAACAACGCCGTGGCCGACTGTCTTTCCCGGGCCAGCGCGAACGCGGTCCACCTGGGCGTGGATTTTGCGCTTATGGCGGCGGACCAAACCACCGACACCACGGTGCAAGCCCTCCGGGCGGTGGACACGGGCCTCCGCCTGGCCGACATCCCCTGCGCGGACACTGTCCTGCTCTGCGACATCTCCCAAGGCCAGCCTCGCCCCATCGTGCCCGTCGCCTGGCAACGCCGCATCTTCGCCTCCCTCCACGGCCTTTCCCACCCGGGCCGGAAAGCTTCCCAGAAGCTGGTGTCGGCGCGTTTCGTCTGGCACGGCCTTCGTCGGGACGTCCGCGATTGGACCAGCGCCTGCACGGCCTGCCAACGGGCCAAGGTCCACCGACACACCCAGGCCCCGCTGGCACCTTTAACCGTGCCCGAACGACGTTTCGACCACGTCAACGTGGATCTGGTGGGCCCCCTCCCCCCGTCACGGGGGTTCACACACCTGCTCACCATGGTGGACAGGACCACCAGGTGGCCGGAGGCCGTTCCCCTCGTCTCCACCACCACCGCCGACGTGGCGCAGGCTTTCATCGCCACCTGGGTCGCCCGCTTCGGCGCACCGGCGGACATCTCGTCAGACCGCGGTCCACAGTTCACCTCCGAGCTGTGGGGCGCGGTCGCCCGCAACCTGGGGATCAAGCTCCACCGTACTACGGCCTACCACCCCCAAGCAAACGGGTTGTGCGAGCGATTCTACCGCGCCATGAAGGCCGCGCTCATGGCCGGCCTTCAAGACGTCGGGTGGGCCGACCGGCTGCCGTGGGTCCTTTTGGGCCTTTGCACGGCCCCCAAGGAGGACCTCCAGGCATCCACCGCCGAGCTTGTCTATGGCCAGGTGCTACGCGTCCCGGGCGAATTTGTGCCCGACGCTACCAGTCCCTGGTCCGCAGCTCACCAGCGCTCGGACCTCCAGGAGGCCGCCCGACGGTTTGCCCCCGTGCCAACATCCCACCACGGTGACCCCCAGTCCTACGTCCCCCCAGCACTCCGCACAGCGGAGTATGTTTTTGTGCGTCACGACGCACATCGGTGGCCACTCCAGCCGCCGTACGACGGGCCCTTCCGGGTGCTGCGACGGGACGACAAGTCGTTCGTCATCGACATCGGCGGCAGGTCGGACCGGATTGCTGTGGACCGCCTCAAGCCGGCGCACGTGGACGTCGACCAGCCACCACGGGTGGCCCTTCCGCCGCGGCGAGGCCGTCCCCCATCCACGGTGCCCCCCACTCGACCGCCCACCACCTCACCGGACCCCCTCCCACGACCCGCCAGGGGTCGCTTCGGCCGGGTCATCAGGACCCCCCTCAAATTGACCCTGCCGGTGCAAGTCGATTCTGGGGGGACGTGTGTAGCGGCTGCCGCTGAGTTTTCACAATCGCCTTGCACCTATCAAGGACGCGGAGCGATCACCATGCCGGGCTCGTCCAGGACGCCCAGGCCCGCGCTCAACTTGCCAGGCCGCAGCCAGGACGCTGGGCCACGCCCCCTGGCGCCGGGCCTGGGCAAACCCCCTGGCGGAATAGATATATATTGCTGACTGATAAACGGTTTTTCAGAGTGCCTGAGTGTTTGATTTCATTAAAGCAACTCAGATGAATTCTAGCTTTTTGTCGCGTCCATTCTTCCGATCGACGTGGGAGCCCCGGCTCCTTCAATATATATATATATATATATATATATATATATATATATATATATATATAGTATATAATATATTATATTGTAGCGGCTACCGCTGGGTTTTCACAATCGCCTTGCACCTATCAAGGACGCGGAGCGATCACCATGCCGGGCTCGTCCAGGACGCCCGGGCAGGCCCGCGCTCAACTTGCCAGGCCTCGGTCGGGACGCCCGGGCATGCCCGGGCATGCCCGGGCAGGCTCGCCCTCAACTTGCCAGGCCGCAGCCAGGACGCTGGGCCACGCCCCCTCTTGCTTTTCCTGGGCAAACGCTCCGGGATAATATGTATATATTGTTACAGATACGACTTTGATGGTATGGTGGGCCGAGCGGGATGGCCGCCGTATCCGTACAAGTTACCCCGATTGCACCCGGGGTTGACTAATCGCGCTATGCTGGCTCAATAAGAAAAAGAAGACACCCGGCTGGATTACAATCACACAATACGACACCAGGGGTTCAGTTCTCAAGACCTCCGGAGGAGGTTATATTAAGGCGGAAAAGGTTAGATTACAGGGACAAGAGGGAAACATAGGAAGGTGGGCACTTAGACACAACCTTATATTAACCCTAGACAGACCACAGATAAACGGGACAACGCTGACTCACACGGGATTTGATGGCAAGGAAAGCGGCAGTCGATGGCTCAGGTGCACCTGGCTCCGGGACAGAATCACGTACGGTGGTGTCCAGCAGATGCGGGGAGGTCGCTCAGCGCTCGTGGGTCGCGACTTTGGTGGAGATGCCGGGGAGGTCGCTCAGCGCTCGGGAGGGTGGCGTCTTGTCCTTCCAAGCTCGGGGCGCATCTCACGTCACGTCCGGCGCGGGGCCGCGTATATCCGGCGGGGAGTGACACGCCCTCGGCTCGTTAGCGCCGCCCCAGATGGCCTCGGCCCATGGCTTCTCATTGGGTGCGGGGGTTACCGGCTCCGCCCTTGACGAGGGGCCGACAGGGAGCCCCTTCGTGGTAACCCCGTGGAGCGCGTGGTCAATGGCGGCTAACCGAGCCGGAAGGAGGACGCCCACTCCCCATGCCGTCACCGCGCCGCCCCCCTCTTTTGTTGTTGTTGTTGTAGTTGGCGCTTCTTCATGGGGAAGAGATGCGGAGAGGTATGGGGAGGTCCTAAACTTCCTAACAGGTGCCATATAATCACATTCTGGTGCAACGAAGAGTCATAATTAATGGAAACAAGTCCTTAACTGACATAGATTAAGAATAACTAGCAAGATGTCCTATAATTGTCTACGTGTGGTGCGGGGACCTGGGCACGACATTTAATGGGGGGATGAAGGGGAAGATCGGCTCTAATGGGTGTTGTTTACAGACAATGGGACTAGGGAATGGGGTAAGGGAGAGTTGGGGAGTATCGGAGAAAATAGGGGAATATTTACAAGCGGATATGGAGGCCAAATTCCATATTCGCAACATTGCACCCTTCTCTACCCTCGGGGCGTCCCGACCCGATAAATTTTTACCTACTTTAGTGTGGCACGCAATGTAGTTCCCTCTACTATTAACTCTACCCTGAGTGCGACAGTTTTACAGATATTCACAAATGAGTAAATATGTCCCCCTGCGACGTTGCACCCTTCTCCTCACAGAAACACACCCACAGGATAACCGAATCCGGAAAGAATTCTCAAACTAAACATACAGCCGGTAGGGAGCATTATTTACAAGACTACGCTGCTATTTACACTACGATCCAGGACCTGTTTTTGGAGGAACACATGCAGATGTTATGCATAGAGAGAGCGCGCTTGCCAACATCGATACACCAACCCACGAGTGCTCTGTGGCCGACGGCCTTTAATAACGTGCAGAGCACCCTTTCCGAGCATCAACAGCACCACCCCACCACCAATCGGTGCAGTCACCATTGTTCAATGATTAAAAATAAATGCGACAACCCCTAACCCTGCAGGTGTCTCTTGCTCTTCTTGTGGTGCACTTGGTGTCAACTAAAAGTGGTTCACCTGTATGGCATAGGTGCCACGTTGACCCATAGGTCCTTCCACGGGTGGTGCTTGGCCGCAAAAGAGCTGCGGTCCATTGTGGGTGGCCACAAACATTGCGGTCCATATGGTGTATCGATCCAGGCAGCGAACAGCGAAAGTGCAGGCCCACAACTGCGCAGCCAGCACCTCTCTCTCCTCTCTCTCTACCCCAAAGCCAGATCCTCGGAGGTGGGAGACAAAAGAAGCAAACAAGTGAGTAAGGTGGTAAGGGCGCAAAAGTGCACGCAATGTAAGGTAATGCACACTGGGGGCACATGGGAACCAGGTGAGACAGGTACGTTCCTATCGTACGCCCCCCCCCCCACCAGGTAACCTACATGGCCCCTCCCTTACCCCTTACTGCATCCACACAACACAACACTACTCATAAACATCTACTTTACAAATCAACAAACATCCCTACTGTCTTCCCCGTTCCTCCCATATACCAAATTCGTCTTCTCTCCCTCCTAACCAATCAAATTTGCCATTTTCAACTCTCATCAAAATTTGCCATCTCCAACTCAACATCAAAATTTGCCATCACCAATTCATCATCAGTCCCTCCTAGGGAGGGAGAGATGGAATCACCCCAATGTCTCATCCACGTCGTGATGCGTCTCACAAATCCAACAGCAATTCTCATTTCTGCAACACAAACAAAGAAAACACAGGTGTGGAGTCATCATCATCACCACAGGTAAGTGGCTGCGTATGGTGCGACAGGTTCTTCAATCCTAACTATTTCCTAAATGACTTTAACAACTTTACACTACCCGGGGTCTTTCTCCGGCCAAACCATTGGCCCTCTTACACTATGGGTTCTAAAAACCAATTCCCATTGGCCAAACTGTGGTGCTCTTCAATTTGGGGTCTCACTCCCCCGATTCATCTCCCGGTGCCCTCGCACAATTTCTGGGCTGCGGCGTGTACCTCTCCCAGTGGGTCTACCCACCTGCACACCTCCACCACTGCAGTTGCCTCCGAGCTTACCTGCTCCTCACCCTAACCTAACTACCTGGGGAAGGCCCTCTGGCTCTCTCCCCACTCCGTGCCCTCTCTGGCACTGGGCTGCCCGATCCACACCCGGGATCCTCAGGCACCCACTCACAACTACCGGCTCCCAGAGCCCACCTGCGGCCTCACCTGGCCGACATCCTCACAGTGGTGGAGTGCCCAACCAACTACACACACTAACAGGCTACACGCCCAGCCATTTCCACAACACTAATGCACCCATTCACAACACCATTCTGCAACCGCACCACAGATGCCAATATCCAACCACAATTTACCTGCACCCTCTACCTAACACTTACACTACCCGCCCCGGGTATCCGTGATGGGGGTCCACTCTTCCCCCATCCACACCTTCGCACCATGCACACCACTCCGTACCACTCACTCCAACTCTCTCCACACACCTGTATCTGCACACCTGTGCTCTCACACCTGGTGCCACCGGCACCCTTCTCTCCCCAAGCGCATTCGCGCTGATCCACACACTCACTACTCATACACGGCTCCACACACCTGTCCAGTTGCACACCTGTGCAATCACACCTGTTCAATCCTCACACACACGGCATCATCTCAGCTAACTACTCCCTTCTGAAACTTGCGCTTCCCAGTCGTCCCTTTAAACTATTGCGCTCCCACGTCATTATCATCCATACTAATCTACCTGCGTCCCCACTACAGGTATCAGTCACTAACTAATCTTAACGTTACCTAAGGTCATCTTCTCTAGATCCCTACACACCATATCCTAACCCTCCCGGGCTAGTTTTCACTGCCATACACCCCATAAGCTATTGCTCCTTTGCCCCCCCCATATGGGAAGGATGGTGGATTTGCCATCCCACCACATCGGGGGTCTCTCACTACCAATTTTGCACATCAAATTGCAACAAATTAAAAATTTGCCAATCATCTGCCAATCACTGTACCATTACCAATCATCACTCTGCCAATCCTTTGCCAATCATCAAATTTTGCTTTTCTCTAATTTTGGGTCCAAAACACTAACCTCATCACCCAGTCGACTCACTAATACCTCTCGGTGCGCCAATTCCTGTCCAAAGCCCGGCTTCGTAAAGCCAAACAATGGATGCTGGTTGTTTTGTGCCGGCGGCTGGATGCGTCCGGCACTCGGTGCAGGGACGGGGGCTTACCCGTGCCGAGATCCCACACACCACCTCGGCGTGGAGCCATCCAATGTCCCGATCTCGACCTGCCGGCACGTCTCAACAAAACGTGGTCGCCATAACGACCCTTTCTATCGGGCTGCCAGCTCCGCCTAGTGGAGCCTGGACGCGGCCGTTCAAAGCGAGGCCCGGCACGCACCGAGGGCCTGCTTCGGCTAAAAGTCGCTCTAACCTCTAACCCGTGTAACGTCGATGCTTCACCTGGACGCTTACACTCCGCAGCCCGTTCCTTGCTCACACATCCAGCCGTCTCCATGCTCCTCGTCGTACCTTTCCTTACACACCTCGGTACTCTCATTCCACTCACAGCCTTGGTCACACACCTGACCACCGAACATTTTGGCACACATTCGTTGGTCGCACACCTCACCAATACACCGCTTCGCGCCCCCTCCTCGGTCACCTCCTCTGTGACAATCACAGGTGTGCCCTCATTCGCACACCCAACCACGTGCCTCACCACCAACTCCAGCGTGCATTCCCACTCACGCTCTACCATTCCAGGTGTGCATCCTTCCATCCCAGGTGTACATCCTCGCTCACCTGTCACAACTAACTCACGCTCCATGTCACTCTCACTACTCTCACCACCATTCTTGACAGCGCACTCACCCTTACTCTTGACAGCGCACTCTTTCCCCATGCACCTGTCCGTCACACACCTTTCTCGCGCACACTCCTGCGCACACTCTCCCGTCACACCCTCTGTAACACTCACCACAGCACGCTTCCATGTGCTCCCTCGCACACGCGCTACGACCGACTCATTCTCGCCAACACCCTCACTCCTTGGCACGCACTTTTTCCTCACACACCCCAGAGTCGGACTTTCTTGCACACCTCCATTTTCGCACACCAGACCTGTCGCACACTTCACCAACGGCCTCTCACGAACACCCGGGTCCATCTCGACCCCCAAGCTTATTAAATCCCCTGGCGCATCATACGCACGACCATATTGGTCACCACTTACACCGGGTCCTCTTCCTCTTCGCTTCTCCTCCATCACCTGCGAATCCCTCATCCGGTTAATGAGCACATCATCACGATCCAAACACAGACTTTGGACCAATTCTTTTATCTCCTCCTTTATCTCTTTCTTATCCTCTCTCCGTCGCTTCTTAATTTCGCTCACCCCTTCTTCCACTTCTTCTAATTTTTGCTTCATCTCCTTCATCTCTTCGTGCGCCCCTTTAAGTTCTTCCTCTAACTCCACTTTATTTTTTTCTATGTGCTCCCGCACCTCCCGCTCTTTAACCTCCATTACCTCTACCACCTTGTCCATTTTCCTCGTCAGGTCCTCATGTACCGTCTGGCACTCTTTTTTAATTACCCCTACGTCCTTTTTCATCTCCTTCTGTGTCGATTTTAAACCCTCTATTACCGCTGTGTTCTTCTTTACCTGGTCCCCCAGCTCCTTTTGTCCCACTGTCAGTTGTTCTACTCCCAGCGTCAACTCCTCTATACCACCTTGCAATTTTACAGTCCCCTTTCTCACCTCTTTCTCCATGCGCTCCTTACAGTGCCTCACCTCCTCGCGCACTCCTCCGACCTCCTCACTCACTCCTCTTCTGATCTCCTCTCCCATCACTTGCATCTCCTGCCCAGATGCCACCCTCATCTGCTCCATTTCCCCCCTGTGAGCATCCAGTTTGGTTTCTACCCCCATTCTGACCCCCTCTATCTGCTGCTCCATTTGTTTAACTTCCCTTTCCGCTTGGTCCCTCATGTCCCTCAATTTGCCTTCCATACTGTTTTCTAACCCCTCTAACCCATTTTTCACTCCCTCTATCTGATTCTCCTGGGCAGCCATTCTATTTTCTACCCCCATTAACCCATTTTTCACTTCTTTTATCCCGTTGTCTAACCCCTCAAAATTATTGTCTAACTTCCCAAATTTCTTGTCTAACTCCTCAAAATTATTGTCTAACCCCTCACTGGTACCCCTCGCTTCGTCCCTCATTACCCCCATTTGCTCACTCTGAGCCCTCGCTTCGTCCCTTATTACCCCCATTTGGCCCTCCAATCGCTCACCCTGAGCATCCATCCGGTTCCCCATTTGTCCCATTTTGGCTTCTAGCCTGTCCATAAGGGCCCCCATTTGCAGGAGGAAAAGGTTCGGATCCACCAGGGGCGCTGTCACGGTCGCCGGCGCGGTGACCAGCGAGGCGCCATTTTGCGCGCCTGCTACCCTCGCTGTTTCGCTCTCCTCACGTCCCTCATTTTGGTCCTGGATCGACCCTACCTCACTCTCCTTTACCGGACCCCAGCCGTCTTGATCCGCCATAGCGCGACTTGCAAAATTCGAGTTTCGTAAAACAAAACAAATTTCGGCCGCTCCAAATTTTGACCAAATTTTTTTTTTTCCTCTATTCGTTTTTTTTTTTTTCTTCAAAATTTGGTCGGGCCTCGAATCTCACTCCCGACACCAATTGTTACAGATACGACTTTGATGGTATGGTGGGCCGAGCGGGATGGCCGCCGTATCCGTACAAGTTACCCCGATTGCACCCGGGGTTGACTAATCGCGCTATGCTGGCTCAATAAGAAAAAGAAGACACCCGGCTGGATTACAATCACACAATACGACACCAGGGGTTCAGTTCTCAAGACCTCCGGAGGAGGTTATATTAAGGCGGAAAAGGTTAGATTACAGGGACAAGAGGGAAACATAGGAAGGTGGGCACTTAGACACAACCTTATATTAACCCTAGACAGACCACAGATAAACGGGACAACGCTGACTCACACGGGATTTGATGGCAAGGAAAGCGGCAGTCGATGGCTCAGGTGCACCTGGCTCCGGGACAGAATCACGTACGGTGGTGTCCAGCAGATGCGGGGAGGTCGCTCAGCGCTCGTGGGTCGCGACTTTGGTGGAGATGCCGGGGAGGTCGCTCAGCGCTCGGGAGGGTGGCGTCTTGTCCTTCCAAGCTCGGGGCGCATCTCACGTCACGTCCGGCGCGGGGCCGCGTATATCCGGCGGGGAGTGACACGCCCTCGGCTCGTTAGCGCCGCCCCAGATGGCCTCGGCCCATGGCTTCTCATTGGGTGCGGGGGTTACCGGCTCCGCCCTTGACGAGGGGCCGACAGGGAGCCCCTTCGTGGTAACCCCGTGGAGCGCGTGGTCAATGGCGGCTAACCGAGCCGGAAGGAGGACGCCCACTCCCCATGCCGTCACCGCGCCGCCCCCCTCTTTTGTTGTTGTTGTTGTAGTTGGCGCTTCTTCATGGGGAAGAGATGCGGAGAGGTATGGGGAGGTCCTAAACTTCCTAACAGGTGCCATATAATCACATTCTGGTGCAACGAAGAGTCATAATTAATGGAAACAAGTCCTTAACTGACATAGATTAAGAATAACTAGCAAGATGTCCTATAATTGTCTACGTGTGGTGCGGGGACCTGGGCACGACATTTAATGGGGGGATGAAGGGGAAGATCGGCTCTAATGGGTGTTGTTTACAGACAATGGGACTAGGGAATGGGGTAAGGGAGAGTTGGGGAGTATCGGAGAAAATAGGGGAATATTTACAAGCGGATATGGAGGCCAAATTCCATATTCGCAACAATATATTGCTGCCCGATAAACGGGCTTTTCAGAGTGCCTGAGTGTTTGGTTTGATTAAAGCAACTCGGATGAATTCCAGCTTTTTGTCGCGTCCATTCTTCCGATCGACGTGGGAGCCCCAGCTCCTTCATTGGTGACCTACCGACATGGACACGGCAGTCGCCCTTAAACTGCCTACCTTCTGGGAGGCTCACGCGGCGGTTTGGTTCGCACAGGCGGATTCCCTGTTCGCCCTGCGAGGCATCACGGCCGACGACACCCGCTTCCACCATGTGGTAGCAGCGCTCGGTTCGGCCACCGCGGCCCGCGCCCTGAGCCTCCTCGAGAGCCCGCCAGCCGCTGACAAATACGGCGCGATTAAGAAGCTTCTCCTCGACGCTTTCGCCCTCCCATCGGCGGAACGCGCACGGCGCCTGCTCGACCTGCCCGAGCTCGGCGACACGCGCCCTTCCGAGCGAATGGACTACATGCTTTCACTGCTCGGCGAGCACTCTCCGGCATTCCTGTTCCGGGAGCTGTTCCTCCATCAGCTGCCTAATCCGGTACGCCTCGCCCTGGCAAGCACGACGATCACAGATCCCCGGGCCCTTGCCAGAGAAGCCGACAAGATCTCCGCCGCAGGACAGCGCATCGCAGCGGCGACATGGGACCCACCGCCGTCCGACGCAACACCCATGGCGCCCGAGCACCCGGCACGGTCGACGACCGAACTGCCGACGCAATTGGCGGCCGCTACACCGAGCCGACCACCTCCAGCACGACGACCGGGGCCTCCACCTGACCAAGCGTGGTGTTACTATCATGCCAGGTTCGGACAGAAGGCCCGGACATGCCGACCCCCGTGCACCTTCGGCAGGCCAGGAAACGGCCGGGCCGGCGTTCATTACCAGCCATGAGCGCCGGCCACACGGGCAACTTACTGTTCATCACGGATAAAGCGTCCGGACGGCGCTTCCTGTGCGACACCGGCGCCCAACTGAGCGTCATACCCGCCTCTGACCAGGACAGGCAATCCGCGGTTTGCGGCCCCTCCTTGGTTGCAGCCAAAGGATCGACCATCCGCACCTTCGGCCCACGCAACGTCACCCTCTGCTTCGGCGGCCAACGCTTTGCTTGGACGTTTGTAACCGCAAACGTGCCCATGGCTCTGCTAGGCGCCGACTTGCTCTGCGCACACGGACTGCTGGTGGACGTCCAACGGCGTCGTTTAATCAACGCCGAAACCTTCAGCTCCCTGGTATGCACATTGAGCAGCTCCGCGCCGACCGAGCTGGCATGCGCCGTCCCGGCGGCGAACGAGTTTGCTCGCCTGCTCACGGAGTTCCCGGCCCTCACGCGGCCGACGTTTTCGGCCGTCGCAGTACGGCATGGGATGGAGCACCACATACCAACCACGGGCCCGCCGGTCTACGCCAGGGCCCACCGCCTCGACCCAGCCAAGCTTGCCGTGGCGAAGGCCGAATTCGACGCTTTGGAGCACCTCGGCATCGTGCGGCGCTCCGATAGCGCGTGGGCCTCGCCACTGCACATCGTGCCAAAGCCGGGGGGTGGATGGTGCCCGTGTGGCGACTACCGCCGTCTCAATGACGCTACCACCCCCGACAGGTACCCGATCCCGCATATCCAAGACTTCTCCGCCCGTCTGGCGGGACGGGTCATTTTTTCAAAAATTGATCTCATACGGGGATATCACCAGGTACCTGTCAGGGCGGCCGACGTCCCTAAAACGGCAGTCATCACGCCGTTCGGCTTATTCGAATTCTTGCGGATGCCGTTTGGTCTCAAGAACGCGGCTCAGGCGTTCCAGCGCTTGATGGACGGCGTGCTGCGTGACCTGCCGTTCCTTTTCGTTTACCTGGACGACATCCTCGTCGCCAGCACGTCCCGGGCCGAGCACCTCCTCCACCTCCGAACACTGTTCGGGCGCCTCAGCGAGCACGGCCTCATCGTCAACCCGGCCAAATGCCACTTCGGCACGACGGCCGTTGATTTTTTGGGCCACCACATCACCAAGAACGGGGCCGTGCCGCTGCCAACCAAGGTCGAGGCCATCACCACATTCCCGCGTCCCCGCACCATAAAGGCCCTGCAGGAATTCCTGGGAATGGTGAATTTTTATCACCGCTTCGTACCCCGCGCTGCTCAACTCATGCGGCCCCTCTACGAAGCCCTCCGGGGCAAGCCAGCCAAGCACGACATCGCCTGGTCCGCAGCAATGGATGCGGCCTTCCAAAGCTCAAAGCGGGCCCTCGCCGACGCAACACTGCTCGCTCACCCGGTGCTCAACGCTCCCATCGCCCTCACCACGGATGCCTCCGACTACGCGGTGGGCGCCGTACATGAGCAATGGGTGAACGGGGTTTGGCAGCCACTCGCTTTTTTCAGCCGGCAGCTCCGGCCGAACGAGCTCAAATACAGCACGTTTGACCGGGAGCTCCTCGGTCTACACCTGGCCGTCCGCCATTTCCGCCACCTCCTGGAGGGCCGACCTTTCACGGCGTTCGTCGACCACAAGCCGTTGGTTTACGCCATGGCCAAGGTCACGGAGCCGTGGTCGGCCCGCCAACAGCGCCACCTCTCCGCCATGTCGGAGTTTACCACGGACATCCGGCACGTCGCTGGCAAAAACAATGCCGTGGCCGACTGTCTTTCCCGGGCCAGCGCGAACGCGGTCCACCTGGGCGTGGACTTTGCGCTTATGGCGGCGGACCAAACCACCGACACCACGGTGCAAGCCCTCCGGGCGGCGGACACGGGTCTCCGCCTGGCCGAAATCCCCTTCGTGGACACTGTCCTGCTCTGCGACGTCTCCCAAGGCCAGCCTCGCCCTATCGTGCCCGTCACCTGGCAACGCCGCATCTTCGCCTCCCTCCACGGCCTTTCCCACCCGGGCCGGAAAGCTTCCCAGAAGCTGGTGTCGGCGCGATTCATCTGGCACGGCCTTCGTCGGGACGTCCGCGATTGGACCAGCACCTGCACGGCCTGCCAACGGGCCAAGGTCCACCGACACACCCAGGCCCCGCTGGCACCTTTCACCGTGCCCGAACGACGTTTCGACCACGTCAACGTGGATCTGGTGGGCCCCCTCCCCCCGTCACGGGGGTTCACACACCTGCTCACCATGGTGGACAGGACCACCAGGTGGCCGGAGGCCGTTCCCCTCGTCTCCACCACCACCGCCGACGTGGCGCAGGCTTTCATCGCCACCTGGGTTGCCCACTTCTGCGCACCGGCGGACATCTCGTCAGACCGCGGACCACAGTTCACCTCCGAGCTGTGGGGCGCGGTCGCCCGCAACCTAGGGGTCAAGCTCCACCGTACTACGGCCTACCACCCCCAAGTAAACGGGTTGTGCGAGCGATTCCACCGCTCCATGAAGGCCGCGCTCATGGCCGGCCTTCAAGACAGCGGTTGGGCCGACCGGCTGCCGTGGGTCCTTTTGGGCCTCCGCACGGCCCCCAAGGAGGACCTCCAGGCATCCACCGCCGAGCTTGTCTATGGCCAGGCGCTACGCGTCCCGGGCGAATTCGTGCCCGACGCTACCAGTCCCTGGTCGGCAGCTCACCAGCGCTCGGACCTCCAGGAGGCCGCCCGACGGTTTGCCCCCATGCCAACATCCCACCACGGTGACCCCCAGTCCTACGTCCCCCCAGCACTTCGCACAGCGGAGTATGTTTTTGTGCGTCACGACGCACATCGGGGGCCACTCCGGCCGCCGTACGACGGGCCCTTCCGGGTGCTGCGACGGGACGACAAGTCGTTCGTCATCGACATCGGCGGCAGGTCGGACCGGATTGCGGTGGACCGCCTCAAGCCGGCGCACGTGGACGTCGACCACCCACCACGGGTGGCCCTTCCGCCGCGGCGAGGCCGCCCCCCGTCCACGGTGCCCCCCACTCGACCGCCCACCACCACACAGGACCCCCTCCCACGACCCGCCAGGGGTCGCTTCGGCCGGGTCATCAGGACCCCCCTCAAATTGACCCTGCCGGTGCAAGTCGATTCTGGGGGGACGTGTGTAGCGGCTACCGCTGGGTTTTCACAATCGCCTTGCACCTATCAAGGACGCGGAGCGATCACCATGCCGGGCTCGTCCAGGACGCCCGGGCAGGCCCGCGCTCAACTTGCCAGGCCTCGGTCGGGACGCCCGGGCATGCCCGGGCAGGCTCGCCCTCAACTTGCCAGGCCGCAGCCAGGACGCTGGGCCACGCCCCCTCTTGCCTTTCCTGGGCAAACGCTCCTGGATAATATGTATATATATTGCTGCCCGATAAACGGGCTTTTCAGAGTGCCTGCGTGTTTGGTTTGAATAAAGCAACTCGGATGAATTCCAGCTTTTTGTCGCGTCCATTCTTCCGATCGACGTGGGAGCCCCAGCTCCTTCAATATATTATGTATATTGCTGCGGTTTTGAGATTGGCACATTGAAGTCATTAAAGGTTAAAGGGTTGCCCCCCCCCCCCATAGTTAGTCACACGAGCAACATATAGGCCAATTTGTAGTATAGTTATGTCTTCGTATGTGTAAGAATAGGCCATTTCCCCTCTTAGTACCTGCGTTGTGTAAAGACAGGAGAGTAGGCCCCATTCATTTTGTGTCCACCCTCCAATTCTACCTCTATGGGCGTAATCCATCCCGCGCCCCATTTGGCTGTCCCCTACTCAAGCTAACACGAGGTAGGCCTAAAAAGGAGGGGCGCGGGGTCGGGGTGAGCGGCGTGAGGGAGACGGTAAGAGCCACCAGCCAATCAGAGCTCTAGCGGCATGGCGTGAGAGGGCGTGGTAAGGCGCGTCTGGTGAGTTTCAGAAGGTTCGCGGGGCGGGGCTATATAAGCCCATGCGAAAAGCCCTCGAAAGGACTTACCAGCAGGACGAGGACTTGCTGGAAGGAACTTGCTCGTAAAGGACTTGCAGAGGATACATGCGTTGTTTGAGGACTTGCAGAGGATACGCGCGTTGAACAAGACTTGTACCAGTGGTGAAAGGACTTGCGCGGAAAGAGAGAAGAAGAGGCGTTGAACCGTACAAGTACGCGGGCGCAGCCAGACGCGCCGGTAACGCATATTGGTCTGTGGAATGGGTGCATGAGTCTGTGGAATGGCTGGGCGTGTGGGCTTTGTTGGTGCGTATGGTTATTGGAGCACTCCGCCACTGGTAGTCTGTCGGCCAGGTGAGGCCGCAGGTAGGCTCTGGGAGCCAGTCAAAGTAGTGTTCAATGGGGCCCGAGGATCCTAGGAAAGGACCTGGGTAGCCCAATGCCAGAGAGGGCATCAGGGGGTGAGAGAGCCAGGAGGGGACTTCCCCAAGTTAGGGTAGTCGCAGGAGCAAGGTAAGCTCGGGTGGCGACTTCAGTGGCGGAGGTGTGCAGGTAGTTGGACCTGCTAGTGGAGCCACACGACCCAGCCCCGAAATTGTGCAAAGGCACAGTAGTGAAAAATTGGGGAGTGAGACCCAAATTGGATGGCATCACAGGATGGTCAATGGGAATTGGTTTTTAGAACCACATAGTTTAAAGATGTCAATTGGCAGGGCATGACCCCGGGTAGTTTAAAAGTTAATGTCAACTAGTGTAGTTAGGATGAGGAATCTCTTCACACCATCCAGATCCATTCACCAAGGGAGATGGAACTCCACACCAGGTTTTGTAAACGGTTGAGTAAGTGAGATGCATCATGACGTGGAAGGGTGATATTGTGCGTGATTCCATCTCTTCCTTCTTTGGAGGGACTGGAAGACGAATTTGGATTAGAGGGGGATATGGGAGACAAGATGTAGAGACGAATTTGTAAAGTGTAAATACAGGGAGGGGTAAAGGTACTGTAGTGTAGCCGACGTTGGGGGGGTACGGAAGGTAGGGACGAGTCTGCTCTTCTCGCTCCTCCGTGCCCCTCGCGTTGCATTACCTTGTATTGTGTGTACCTTTGCGTCCTTTCCTTTGCTAACTGTGCTTTCTCTTCCTCCCCACCGATGGACCCATTTTGGAGGGGAAGTGTGCAGGAACAAAGAACTGTACAGCTGCAAATGGCTACACTTGTGCGGCACCCCTGCTGCATTTTGCTGCACCACAATACACATTATGGACCACACATTCTGTGGCCTTGCCTTTTTGCTGAGCAGTCATTTGCTGCAAACATACCTTGCACCTGCGGACCACTGGTTTTAAGTGGCGTCGATGTCACGCAGTCGGACCACATGAGATTGGCCCTGCTGGCAATAAAAACGGACACGGATTGTACATTGTATTCTGGTGTGCCAGGAAATAAGACCTTTAAGTTTTTTTTTTTATTGCACACCAAAGATGACGCAGGAAGCAAGAAGATGCAGCCAAGCAGCAAATGTGAAATTTAAGTATGACATTTGAAATGAGAACTTTTGGTGAAATGTGTATTGGTGCATTGGTGCAGTGCTGTGCTTTTTCTCCCCTCCAACTTTCTTTCCACAAAAAGAACAGGTCCTGGGTTATAGAAATGTAAATAATTAGGTTTAGTGTTGTACAGACTTGGCATTTAATATGGAATATTTTTTTTGTGGGGGTGAACTTACTTTTCAAGATGTCTTAGAACCAAAAGTTCATTGGAATTATGTTGAAATTATTCTAGATTTTCTTAATGTGACCTTTAAAAGAAACAAAAACCACATTTTACATTTCGAAACAAATAAATTGATCCTTGAAAGTGATGTAAACTGATATCGAACTCAATTCATGGACAGTACTGTGTTAAACTTCTGTACGTTTTCCAGAAGTAACTCTTTATTTTGCACATTAGCCAAAAATGTTTTTAACAAAAACAAAAGTTAAATTACGACTGGGATTACGGACAGTAAAATTACAGTTCAGTACTTCGTGTAACCCCCACAAGCATTCAGGAGAGCACGTACACGTTGAGGCATGCTGTTCATGTGATTTGCCAAGGTTTGGACAGGAATCGCTTGCCATGCAGTGACAATAGCCTGCTGCAATTCACGCACAGAGGTCGGCTGCTGGTCCAAGTGGTCGATTTGACGCGTTAATTCTGCCCACAAGTTCTCTATCGGATTCATATCCGGGGACATGGCAGGCCACTCCATATGCTCTACACCACGGTCAGCAAGAAAGTGTTGGATCATGCGAGCACGATGAGGCCGTGCATTGTCATCTTGGAAGACAAAGTTTCCTCGAAAGGCTGCATGAGCAAATGGAAGCAATGTTTCTTCCAGAATGGCCCTGTGCTTGAACTGGTTCAGGTTTCCATTCAGAACAACCAGGTCATTTTTGCCCCCTGCATGAAAAGCAGCCCAAACGGTCACCCCACCACCTCCAGCTTGGACTCTTGGCACTATACAATCTTTGTTGTAGGCTTCATGCACTTGTCTGCACACTCGGACGCGACCATCTTGACGATAGACCAGAAATCTAGACTCGTCACTGAAGATCACGTGATTCCAGTGTCCTGGCTGCCATTGATGGTGCTCTCTGGCCCACTGCAATCGGCGCTGGCGGTGTTGTCTGGTCAGGCGTGGCTTTCTCAGGGGATGCCTGGCACGATAGCCTGCTTGAACCAGTCGCTGGTTGACTAGCCTTCTGGATACAGGCACATTTGTCAGTTGCTGCCACTCAGCCCTGAGCCGATTAGCTGACTTGGTACGGCCATTGCGGACTAACCGGTGCAGCTGGCGATCATCCCTCCTTGTAGTTCTGCAGGGACGTCCTGGCCTCGGTATTGGAGTAGGGACACCGCTCTGAGCATTTCGTTTCAGGATCTTTGACACCTGACCTTGTGTGATGCCATACTGCCGAGCAATATCACGCTGTTTCATGCCGTAATTTCCTAAAGCCACCACTCCATGGCAAACAGCATTGTCGAGTTGACGGACCATCTCCAGAGGAAGCGGCAATAACTTTTGGAGATGTGCAGCAGTTGTTTTCCACTAATACAGAACGCAACAACCCTTGTATACCCGACTGTGAAGCCAATCATCAAATGCACCTGTCTGTACATTTTGCCATGCCACCTGTGATATAATCCTGTTGTTGACTTCTTGCTGCGACAGACAATCAGTGACATGGTTCTTTTAACAAATAAATCACCAAAGTGTAAAAGAAACTCACTAGATTGATATACTGAGTTAAGAAAGTAAAACCAAGTCAAGAAAAAAAAAATATGCCATATTAAATGCCAAGTCTGTAAATAAGATGCTACCCACCAGCTTTATGTTTAGTTTCAAAACAATTCCGCAATTCGGTTAGCTGTGGGTGTGAGTCGGTTAGAGTTAGTTACACAACGCAGTAGGTGGGACATATCTAGTGTTGTAAAACTGTCACATACAGTGAGTTAGATTAAATGTTGGAGGGGAACCACTCTAAGTGTCACACGTAATGTCACACTAGTCCCAAACCTTTCTCAAAACCGGTCGTTCTCACTTGTGTGGGTTCGACTCGGGAACGAGTCTGGCAAGGGAGGGGGGGCAGTGCTGCGGTTTTGAGATTGGCACATTGAAGGCATTTAAGGTTAAAGGTTTGCCCCTCATAGTTAGTTCCACGAGCAACATCTAGGCCCATTTGTCGTATAGTTATTTCTTAGTATGTGTAAGAATAGGCCATTTCCCCTCTTAGTGCCTGCGTTGTGTAAAGACAGGAGAATAGGTCCTACATTCATTTTGCGTCCACCCTCCAATTCTACCTCTATGGGCGTAATCCATCCCTCGCCCCATTTGGCTGTCCCCTAGTCAAGCTAACACGAGGTAGGCCTAAAAAGGAGGGGCGCGGGGTCGGGGTGAGCGGCGTGGGGGAGACGGTAAGAGCCACTAGCCAATCAGGGCTCCAGCGGCATGGCGTGAGAGGGCGTGGAAAGGCGCGTCTGGTGAGTTCCAGAAGGTTCGCGGGGCGTGTCTATATAAGCCCATGCGAAAAGCCCTCGAAGTGACTTACCAGCAGGACGAGGACTTGTTGGAAGGGACTTGCTCGTAAAGGACTTGCAGAGGATACGCGCGTTGTTTGAGGACTTGCAGAGGATACATGCGTTGAACAGGACTTGTACCAGTGGCGAAAGGACTTGCGCAGAGAGAGAGAAGAAGAGGCGTTGAACCATACAAGTACACGGGCGCAGCCAGACGCGCCGGTAACTCATATAGCGCATTTCCAGCCATGCGAGTAAGCGCGGCCATAGCCGCGAGTGAATAACCGCCAGCCGCGCCAAAGTCCGCTCCCTACCATTTCGCCCCGTGATAACCCGCTCCGTTCAGACGTCACGTGGCGAGCTCCTGCTTTCACCTACTTCCATCTCCAAGGGACGTGCCGGGGACCGGAGAGAACTGCACGAGAGCCATCCCTGGGCGAGCTGGTGAACATCATCCTGCTCATCAGCAATCCCCGTGTGAGTGTGTGCGTGAGACGGGCCCGTTTGTCCTGGGTATTAAGAATAAGACTGTATAAGCTGCTCTGTGTCCCCTTTTATTCTACCATTGTACAGTGTAAATAAATTCTGTTCTTCCTTCTGATTCGATCGTACCTGTGATTTCTCCATTGGCTAAGCGTGGTACGAATAGATCGCTCCAATCGGGTCTAATAATTAATAACAGCGCGGGTCACGTGTACGCAAACCGCTCGGCGTATCACCAACACACGTGGTTTGTGCTGGGCTTATTTTCTTGCTTCCAGGGCAGCGCTGGTACTTAGGTAACAGTGAATTTGGTCCTGAAACCCTATTTAGCGCTGTCCGGAAGGGACGTAATAGGTCCCGGGTCGCGCCAGGTCAGTCAAAGACAAGGGGACTGATCCCCCCTTGGTAAGGGGAGAAGGCTGGCGGCAGATCCGCAACAATATATATATATGTATGTATATATGTATGCATGCATGTATGTATGTATGTATGTATGTATGTATAGATATATATATATATATATATATATATATATATATATATTTATATATATATATATATATATACACATACATACACACACACACACACACACACACACACACACACACACACACACACACACACACAGTATACCGAAAGCCCAATCACGTCTCTCACCTGTAATTGGAAAGAACAACCAATCAGCTCTCATCTAATCAATTATCCCTGGCTGCAGCTACTGTATGACTTTTGAATGACTCCCCACTCTTCTTTACAATTGAGAACCCTTCTACGATTCTAGCCACAGAACGCTGCATAAAGCAACTGAGAAAGCTACACAATGCAAATCCTTTGCCGTTTCAAACTTGACCCGGGGTATCCACAGCTGCACACATTTACAAGTAACACATGCACTTGAATGCCAATACTAAATACCCCGTCAGTTGCCAGACCAGTTTCATCGCTTGCTGGGAGTCATCAGCAACAAATTATCACACAAACAGGGAGGTGAGTGTCGGGGGGAGGGCTGGGAGCAGGGATCATTATACCTTTGATGAATGAGGTGCAATTTCTACATGATAATGATTTATAAGCTGTCTTTCGTTCATAAGACATTAGTTATTTGTAACATTCACTGTCATTTACAAACAGGGTTCGGTGAGCAGAGGTACGATGTCCAACACTGATGAACACACTGATCTCACCCTTGGAGGGTGCTTTCCCTCCAGTACCTCCTCTGGGCGGGCTCATCTCACCGAAGGCCTCCGCTTACCAAACTTCACCACAATCGAAGCCCTGTGTGGGTGAAAAGGCTCATGACCCGCCGGCAATGCCTCAAAGGCTGTTTGAACGTTCCGCACATGCACGCCATCATTCACAGTGCAAAATATTTATCTCATTTTCTCATGATTTATGAGCGAAGACCTGTACTATTGGCTCTTGCTTATATACAGTTTTACTTGAGGAACATTAAATACACCATAGTAATCAGATCGAGGCCAATTTAAACAGTTTCTCATTTGCCTATGTGTGTGTACGTGTGTGTGTGTGTGTGTGTGTGTGTGTGTGTGTGTGTGTGTGTGTGTGTGTGTGTGTGACTGTGTGTGTGTGTGTGTGTGTGTGTGACTGTGTGTGTGTATATGTGTGTGTGTGACTGTGTGTGTGTGTGTGTGTGTGTGTGTGTGTGTGTGTGTGTGTGTATGTGTGTGAGACTATGTGTATGTGTGTGAGACTGTGTGTATGTGTGTGAAATTGTGTGTGTGTGCATCTTTATGTGTTTGACTGTGTGTGTGTGTGTGACTGTGTGTGACTGTGTGTGTGTATGTTTGTGTGTGACTGTGTGTGTGTATATGTGTGTGTGACTGTGTGTGTGTGACTGTGTGTGTGTGTGTGTGTGTATGCGTGTATGTGTGTGAGACTGTGTGTGTATGCATCTTTATGTGTTTGACTGTGTGTGTGTGTGTGTGTGACTGTGTGTGACTGTGTGTGTGTATGTTTGTGTGTGACTGTGTGTGTGTATATGTGTGTGTGACTGTGTGTGTGTGACTGTGTGTGTGTGTGTGTATGCGTGTATGTGTGTGAGACTGTTTGTGTATGTGTGTGAAATTGTGTGTGTGTGTGTGTGTGTGTGTGTGTGTGTGTGTGTGTGTGTGTGTGTGTGTGTGTGTGTGTGGGTGTGTGTGTGTGTGTGCATGTTTATGTGTTTGACTGTGTGTATGTGCATGTGTGTGAATGTATATGTGTGTATGTGTGTGAGATTGTGTGGGTGTGTATGTGTTACTGTGTGTGACTGTGTGTATGTGTGTGAAATGATTCAATATAAAGCTGAATAAGCACCTAATTTTTCCCCCTAAATTGAAACGACAGTATTGGCTGATTAAAATTAAAACGTGAAACCACAAATTGCTGGACATCCAAACAGAGATACTGTGGCGGACACGATGGCTCGCTGGCGCAGTGACGTAATTCCGCGCACCAGTGGGTCTCGGGCCACGCCCCAGGTGAGGCGTGGCCTCCGGATATACACGCGGGCTCGCAGCCCGGAGCACCGCAGTGCTCACGAGTGAGCAAGCAATAAAGAGCTCGACCTAACCCAAAGCGTTGTGGCCTACCTTTATTTAACGTGTGTGCCCAGCACCACACTACACTGGTGACCTCCGACTGGTTCAGCCGTTGCTGTTCCCCGAACGCGCTATGGCCACCAACGCTGTCGCGATCAAGCTACCGGAGTTCTGGGAAGCACAGGCCGACACCTGGTTTCTACAGGCCGAGGCCCAATTCCAGCTCCAGGGCGTCACGGCGGATGACACGAGGTACTTTTACGTGGTCGCTGCCCTTGGATCCGGCACGGCCGCCCGAGTCATGTCCTTCCTCCGGCACCCGCCGGACGAGAGCAAGTACGCGGCACTCAAGCGGCTTCTCCTCGACACGTTTGGCCTCACAGAGGCCGACCGTGCTGAACGTCTTTTGGACCTTCCCGTACTCGGCGACACACGCCCGTCCGCCCGCATGGATTACATGCTGTCCCTGCTCGGCGACGGCCACGCGGATTTCCTCTTCTGTGCTCTCTTCCTCCGCCAACTACCTGTACAGGTGCGACTCGCGCTCGCCGGTTCAACCATTACAGAACCGCGCGCCCTGGCCAGGGAGGCGGACAAGTTTTTCGTGGCCCACGACGCACGGCGGCATATAGCACGGCCGTCGTGGATCCCGGCGCTGCGCACGGCGCGAGTGGTTCGGATCGCCACATCGCATGGCATTCGGATCCTCCCGAATACGGCGTCGGTTTGGCGGATCACCACGTGGCATGGCGTTCGGATCCTCCCGAACACGGCGTAGGTTTGGCGGTGGCCGTCAAGCATGGGGTGGAGCATCACACCCCCACCGTCGGGCCACCGGTCTATGCCCGGGCGCGCCGCCTCGACCCGGCGAAGCTCGCCGTGGCGCAGGAGGAGTTCGCCATGCTGGAGCGGCTGGGCATCGTCCGGCGCTCCAACAGCACATGGGCATCGCCGCTGCACATTGTGCCCAAGCCCGGCGGCGGGTGGCGGCCGTGCGGAGACTACCACCGCCTCAACGATACTACCACCCCCGACCGCAACCCGGTCCCACACATCCAGGACTTTTCCGCCCGGTTGGCGAAAATGTCCCTCTTCTCCAAGGTGGACCTCATCCGCGGATACCACCAGGTCCCCGTCAGGCCGGAGGACATACCGAAGACGGCCGTCATCACACCATTCGGCCTCTTCGTGTTTCTGTGGATGCCCTTTGGGTTGAAGAAGGCAGCCCAGGCGTTCCAGCGGCTGATGGACAGCATCTTGCGCGACTTGGACTTCGTGTACGTCTACCTGGACGACATCCTCGTCGCAAGCGCGTCCCGTGAGGAGCACCTCCGCCATCTCCGCACGCTCTTCGAACGCCTGGGCCGGCATGGCCTGATCATCAACCCCGCCAAGTACCGGTTCGGCGTCACCGAAATCGACTTTTTGGGGCACCGCGTCACCAGGCACGGGGCCATCCCCTTACCGGCCAAGGTGGAGGCAGTCAGGGGTTTTCCGCGCCCCCGCACGATCAAGGGGCTCCAAGAGTACCTGGGCATGGTGAACTTTTATCACCGTTTCCTGCCCCGCATCGCCCAGCTCCTGCGCCCCCTGCACGAGGCCCTCCGGGGGAAGCCGGGCAAAGGCGACGTTGCCTGGACCGAGCAGATGGACGCGTCGTTCGCGGGCGTGAAGCTCGCCTTGGCTAACGCCACCATGCTCGCGCACCCAGTGCCCGATGCACCTATCGCCCTCACCACCGACGCGTCGGACTACGCGGTGGGCGCGGTGCACGAGCAATGGGTGAAGGGAGCTTGGCAGCCGCTGGCGTTTTTTAGCCGGCAGCTACGCCCACACGAACGGCAGTACAGTACCTTCGACCGCGAGCTGCTTGGGCTCCACCTGGCGGTCCGGCACTTCCGCCATCTGCTCGAGGGCCGCCCGTTCGCAGCCTTCGTCGACCACAAGCCCCTGGTCTTCGCAATGGCCAAGGTCACCGAGCCGTGGTCGGCCCGGCAGCAGCGTCACCTCTCGGCCGTGTCCGAGTACACGACGGACATCCGGCACGTCGCTGGGAAGGACAACCCAGTGGCGGATTGCCTTTCCCAGTCCGTCGCCCACGCCGTCCACCTTGGGATTGACTATGCCCGGATGGCGGTGGACCAGTCCGCCGACCCCGCCATCCAGGCTTTTCGGACCGCCATCACGGGCCTCCGCGTCACCGAGGTACCATTCGACGGCGCGGGCACCGCCCTCTTGTGCGACGTCTCCCTCGGCCGGCCTCGCCCCATCGTGCCCGCTGGCTGGCAGCCCCAGGTTTTTGACGCCATCCACGGCCTGTCCCACCCGGGCACGAAGGCCTCCCAGAAGCTGGTCGCCGACAAGTTCGTCTGGCATGGCCTCCGGAAGGCCGTCCGCGATTGGGCCAGGACGTGCCTTGCGTGCCAGCGCGCGAAGGTTCACCGCCACACCCAGGCCCCGCTGGCCCCGTTTCCTGTGCCCGAACGTCGGTTCGACCACGTTCACGTGGACTTGGTGGGACCTCTGCCCCCCTCGTGGGGTTTCACCCACGTCCTCGCCATGGTGGACCGCACCACCCGGTGGCCGGAGGCCGTGCCTTTGGCAGCAACGACGGCGGCGGACGTCGTGCAGGCGTTCATCGCCACTTGGGTTGCCCAGTTCGGCGCCCCCTCGGACATCTCGTCCGACCGCGGCCCCCAGTTCACCTCAGAGCTCTGGGGGGCGGTAGCGCGGGGGCTCGGCGTCCAGCTGCACCACACCACGGCCTACCACCCCCAGGCCAACGGCCTGTGCGAGCGCTTCCATCGCACCATGAAGGCCGCGCTCCAGGCCAGCCTCTGCGACGGCGGCTGGGTCGACAGGCTCCCCTGGGTCCTGCTGGGCCTCAGGACGGCGCCCAAGGACGACCTGCGCGCATCCGCGGCGGAGTTGGTCTTCGGACAACCGCTGCGGGTGCCGGGCGAGTTCCTCCCCGACTCCACGGCACCATGGTCCGCGACGCAGCAGCGCTCTGCCCTGCAGGAGACCGCCCAGAGGTTCGCCCCGGTGCCGACGGCGTACCACGGTTGCCCGCCAACGCACGTCGCCCTGGAGCTTCGCACGGCGGAGTACGTGTTCATCCGCCACGACGCCCACCGGACACCGCTGCGGCCCCCGTACGACGGGCCCTTCCGCGTGCTGGAGACCGGGGCGAAGCATTTCACCCTGGACATCGGCGGTACTCCTGACCGCGTCTCCATGGACCGCCTCAAGCCGGCCCACCTCGACTTGGACCACCCCCCACCAGCGGCTCTGCCCCCGCGTCGGGGCCGCCCCCCGGCGGGCGGACCCCCGGCACCGCCCAACCCCACCGTCACGCCACCCCCCTGCCCTGCACCCATCCCGGATGCCGCCGGAGGCATCCCAGATGGCATCCCGGCATCCCCGGCGCCGTCAGCCGCCAGAGGGCGCTTCAGCCGGGTCATCCGGTTGCCCCGCAAACTGACCCTTGAGGTGCGCGGGAATTCTGGGGGGGGGCGCGTGTGGCGGACACAATGGCTCGCTGGCGCAGTGACGTAATTCCGCGCACCAGTGGGTCTCGGCCATGCCCCAGGTGAAGCGTGGCCTCCGGATATACACGCGGGCTCGCAGCCCGGAGCACGGCAGTGCTGACGAGTGAGCAAGCAATAAAGAGCTCGACCTAACCCAAAGCGTTGTGGCCTACCTTTATTTAACGTGTGTGCCCAGCACCACACTACAATACAGTACTTTCCCTCTTTTTTTTCTTCCTCTCTCTCTCAATCTCTCGCCCTCTCTTTCTTCGTCCTCTCTCTGTAAACCTACAATATTATGTTGAATTAAACTTAGGGTGGGCACACGATAATAAATCCATGATAAACGCAGTCCTTGTCATGGTATTAGGCCCCATAAAAAAGTATTGTCTTATCACCCTTGCACGCATCACTTTGGTAGAATTCCGATTGATTTATTTTTTCAATCGTCTTTTCGGTCTTTTTTTGTTCGAAAAGCGGACTTTTTTGCTCGAAAAGTGGACGATTCCTTCCGAATAACAACGAATGATTCCTTTCGCGCTTCAGAAGTCATCGGATCGATAGTTTTTACTTTATGCGCATGCGCAGTTACCACAATGACTGGTGGTCTTTTGTGTGTGCAAAAAATGAAAAAATAAAAAACCGCCCTCCCTCATCACTTCTCCAGCCTGGATAGGGTGATAAGATAATACTTTTTTATGGGGCCTTATACAGTGTGTCAAACACAGCCCATGCTGGTGTTCTGTACTATGGGAATCGGATAAGGCAGTGGTTCTTAACCTTTTTAAAGGCGCCGAACCCTAACGAAACCCACCGAACACTCGCGGAACCCCTCAAATTTGACAAAAAAATTAAGAAGAATTGCATCTTAATGCGTTTTCTGTTCTTCTTTTCAGGAGGAGATCTGGGAAATGCGTGGTTTTGCTTTGGCAAGGGCCACCCTCAAATCATTTTCGCATGCAAGCCTGCTCCTTTCTTTGTTTTAATGTCCACCAGTTTCGAAAACGCATGCTCACAGAGATACGTTGTAACGAACGGCGTGAGGATCTCAAGGGCAATTTTAGCGATGTGAGGATACCCTTCCATTAGGCGGCACCAAAACGTTGAGAGCGTTGTTGTGCCGAAGAGTTGTTGTTGAGTCTGGCTCTGCTGAAGTTCGATGAGGTCGTCGAGGTATTGGTCGTTGACATCTGCCGTTGCATCGTCGAAAGTAAACGGCTGCCGCACCCATCCTGGGTATTGCTCTTGGTCGGAGAAGTAACCGTCGTATGACTTTCCCAGATCATCCAAGTGCATGGCAATCGCTTGCTTCAGCTCCCCCGGTACAGCAGTGCCTCCAACTTCAGACTCATCGTCGATCCCGCTCACACACTCGTCCAGTAGCGAAAAGTTCGCGAAGTTGTCGTTCTCTGTTCACCGCCTCCACAATGGTAACTTCTTTCGGAAAGCGCTCAGCTTTTCTTCAGATTTGATGACATTCACTCCACCGCCCTGCATTTGGCAATTGAGATGATTAAGTGCGTCGAAGATGTCAGCCAAGTATGCCAAGGCGAGGATGAACTCTGACTCTTGGAAGTGCGTTGCATGGAAATGCATGTGTTCTCGCAAAAACAGAGCTAATTCTACACGCAAGGCAAAACCACGGCTCACTACCTTCCCTCGTGATAACCATCGAACGTTAGAGTGGTAGAGAAGGACTTCAAATTCAGAGCCGATTTCATTGCACAGCTCTTTGAAGATGCGATGATTCAGAGCACGGCTTCGCATGTAATTCACAGTTTCAACGACGATTTTCAGAACATTGGTCAGGTTTGGAGGCAGGGTTTTTGATGCCAGCACGGGTCTGTGCAGGACGCAGTGCGTGACGATGATGTGTGGTGCATCGGCCTTCACCAGCGCTCCAAAACCGGAGTTGCATCCCAGCATGGCTGGAGCTCCGTCCGAGCAAACTGCAGACACCATGTTCCACGAGAGGCCGTTGCTTCTGAAGAAGTCGTCCACAAGCTTCTTCACGTCAGCTGCCTTCGCCGTTGTTGTGAGAGGCTTGCAGAACAGAAAGTCTTCTTTGATCTCGTCTCCTTTGACATAACGCACAAATAGGATGAGCTGGCTCAAATTCGAAACGTCAGTGGTCTCGTCGAGTTGAAGGCTGAATTTCATCCGGCTCGCGACTAAATCTGCAACTACCTGGGCGAGGATGTCGTCGCTCATGTCATCGATTCTGCATCTGATGGTGTCATTTGAGAGTGGAACGAGAGACAACTTGTTTTCAGCAGCTTTTCCCAGCATGATGTTGGCCATCTTCAACGTGGCTGGTTTGATGAGTGTCTCGCCAAACGTGTGCGGTGTGCCCTGCTTTGCGATCAGGTACGCAACTTCATACGATGCGGTGAGGATCAGTTTGTCAATTGGAACAAAGCCGAGAGTGGGCAAGGTAGCACTTGCGTCGAATCGGATTCTCTTCAATTTGAATTCATCCAGCGTTGCGTCTTTGGACTGCCCCTCGCCGTGCAGTTTTGTTGAAGTGTTCCCATAGTTTTGCTGGTGCTAGGCTGGAGTTGCTCAACTTGACATTGCAAAGCATGCATTGAGGACGCTGACTTCCGTCCCATTCCGTCAAACACGTGAACCCGTACCGCACATAATGCTCCGACCAGTTCCCTTTTTTGCTCGCCATACTGCAAAAATAAAAATAAAAGTAACAAACTGATCTTAATTGAGTTCGGGCAAATAATTATATGACAAAAATTTAAAAAGGAACATGCTTAAATATAATCAGTACCCCTCTGAAAACTGAGAAATTTTAATGAAGAAAACATGACATAGTTACGATGATGGGATTTATTATCTACTCAACTCTATGTCACCTCAAATCCCATTATAATATTACATAGAAAACTGCGAATTGTTAGTTTTGAATTGCGACCAAGTAGTTATATCACCTCCACCTAATTTTCTGAGTAATTCAATCATATTTTATAATCACCACCCACTTTTGACTTTAATATAACTCTGAACCCGCCCTGCATATCCACAAACATTTCCAACTTACTTTTCAATTAATCAGTAACTCCAAAGTAAGGTGCGACCAATGACGCACGGCACACGGCAAGCTAATCGAGGCTATTCACTGGAATTTCCGAACACCTGCAAAGTCCAAAATCCAGTAAGTAAGTAAGCAAGTGAGCACCATCAACAGAATAATTAGCAAGTTGTTCAATGATTCAACTTACTACAGTCAGTGTGAAACAACTTATCTTAAACACAGACCAGAGAAACCATGAATGGGATGGGAATACAATTACAAATAACATTTCCATTCGTTCGTAACATACATAGCAAAATAATAATAATATTAATAATAAGCATAATTACACACAGATTCAAAATTGATACAAAACTAAAAACAAACAAAAAAAAAATTGCAATGCGTTTCGGAGGACCTCTGCTGAACCCCTGAGACTGACTCACTGAACCCCTGGGGTTCGGTCGAACCCAGGTTAAGAACCACGGGGATAAGGGATACCTACACTCTGTCTGTGAGTAATACTGTTTATATGTACAAGGTAATGATCTGACTCCATTTAAAGATAACTGGAAAGGTATCGGTGTTATACATATGGCCATCCATATTGTTTTTATTATCAAATTTTATTGATCACAATATATACTCATTATCATAATTTTGAGAAGGTTTCATTTTATTATGAAGATACAGGAAAATGATTTGTAATACCGCCTACCACCAAAGGTGGCGGTATTTCCGAGATACTGTATATACAGTATACGGTACAAGGGAGGTACCTGTGCTATGCCTGGGTTCGAGCCCAAACCTCCAAAAAATGTTTTTAAAATCTTTATGAAAACTTCCACTCATTTCAGGACACATGCAGGGACCTCAAAACTGCAGAGAAAATTTGGTGGGGCTGGCCCCAAAACTGTAGTAGTACTGTGTAAAATCAATGTACCTTTAATGATGATGATTATGGTGATGATAACAATGATGATAACAATGATGATACGGAACCAGCGAATGTTACTGGTATGGTGTAAAAAACCGACTCTATCAACTGCAGTGGATTGAGCTAAAGAGCATGCTTATTTTGTATCCCACGCATGCTTTCCCAACATGGCGTCTCCCTCCCCAACCGTAAAGCAACCACGCCCCTTCTCTTATGGAACGCAAAGTATTCACACCAATACGTCATCACATAAAGCAAACACGCTCCCTCCCTTAGGGAAACGCAACGTTTTCACACCAACACGTGATCACGTAAAGCAACCATGCAACTTCCCTTACGGCAACGCAAAGTATTCACACCAATACCTCATCACTTAAAGCAACCATGCCCCTCCCTTACGGCAATGCAAAGTATTCATACCAACATGTCAACAATTAAATAAAAGCCATAAAAACCAAACGTAACATTTCCCTCCCTCCCACCTTACGCAGAAGTCAGGTGTGGAAGGAGATTACAAAGTTCCGCAGGTAGCCCCGACATTGTCGAACCTGTGTGGGCCGTGTTGCTGGCACAACAGGTTCAGAGCCTCCCCCATCGGTCATAGCACCTGAACTGGAGGGACACAGCACAATTCCATGGTGGCCAAAGGGTACTGGCTGGGTTTCCAGGGGCAGCACTTTGTGCAGCCGGCTGGCATGCCACTGCGACCCGTCCTGGAGCTGGAAGGTGGGCAGTCCCCAATGATAGAGGACAGTGTCCAGGATGTTGATCATTGCCTGGGAGGTAATTGATCCCACCTGAAAGACTTCAGGCCATTTGCAATGAAGATCATAAATGACCACAAGGTAGTGCTGGTGGTGGAGTATGCCCTGGTTTTCCCCACAGATGTCCATCCGCAGGTGCTCCCAGGGTTTAGAAGGCCAGAACAGCGGTTGAAAGGGTGGCGGGGCAGGCTGGCCAGTTTTCCAACTGAGTATGCATGCTGCACAGTTGCTGAGCATGACCTCAACATCGTGGTCGATACCAGGCCACCACACAAGGTCCCGGCTTACCGCAGCTTCAATCTGATGATAGCCAGGTGTCCTTTGTGTGGCATAGCCAGCACTCCTGCACGCAGAGCACCCAGTATGATGGTGCAGTGACTGCGAGCCACACAGGTGTCATTCTGGCATGACAGGTCCTCCTTGATCCTGGCGAATGGTGCGAGCTCATCAGGTATCCTGTTAGGCCAACCTGTGATGTAGGAGCACAGGGTGCAGAAAAGGCGGTCTTCCGCTAATGCCTGCTGGAGTTCGGGAAGGGAAATCGCAGCCTGGAGAGGGGTGTGCAGCATCTGGATCAAGTCGTCCTCCATGTCCGCCAGCTGGTCGGCAGGTTTGACAGCAACGGTAGCTCTGGAAAGCAGATCTGCCACCGTGTTGTCCCAGCTCTGGGTGAAGTGAAGCTTGAAATTGTACTGTTGCAGACGATCTTGTAAGGGATTTCATTATAATCCCTATCCTGATGGTGGCAGCAGCGTCACACTGTGACCCATTTCCAGTCCGGCGTCTGGTTGTCGGACTTTGAATAACTGTTGACACAAATATCCCATGTTGGACCTTGCAAAACATTCCTTCCATATGAGGCCCTGTCAACTCTGTACAGTTTCTCTTTTGAGCGGCAGTCTATGTCCTTGGGAAGGGATTTGATGACAGGGCTTTGTTTTGAGTTATTTGATCTTTGAGGAAAGTATATTAAGCCAACTATGGGTTGTGGCTCACTGAGATGTTGGTCTGGCTGTGTATGAACCATGATGTTATACCAAGTGGTGTTACTGGCCTAAACCCACGTCTCCCATGCATGTATTTTTATCTATAACTAGCTGAAAGCACCCGGCTTTGCCCGGGTTCTTTTTGAATGAATTTAATCTTCTGTACATAAGTCTGACACGAGTGCAGTATCAGTTAGTGCTCAACGATTCCTTGTTCTTTCTTCTGTCGGGCCACGCGAGAGAGAATTTTGAAAGCATGTGTTGCAATCAGTCAGATATTCCTATGAAGTGCATAAGTTGTACTTCAAGAGAATTTTGAAAGAAGAAGAAGATTTATTGCGAAATGGGCCCAGCCCGGCCGAGGCGGCCTCGACCGGCCTTGCCACCTAGCCTATAACCTTCCCGGGGCCCGTCCCGACATTTTTTGTCTTAGAGGTTTCCTCCTATCTTTCACCATTCAGGAGATTAGCGTGTGCAGACAAACAAACAAAAAAAAACGTTCTTTTATATATATATATATAATAGATAAAACCTCTGGTACACTGTCCGAGTTTAACAAGGTGCTTATTCCTAGGGAAAGGATTAAAACCCACAACAAAGCTGGCGACGAGGGATGGGATTCACTCGGAGGGGAGAGAGGCAATGTCGTTGCTCAATGGCGGCAGGGTTTCCGGGCATGTTGACACAAATATCCGGGCATGTTGACTTTGTTTCCGGATTCTGTCTTTGCTTGATCTCCAGCGCGGATTCAAATGAAACGGAACGGACAGGGTGCAGAAATTTGTTAAGTATAAGGGTAAGTACAAGTGGCTTGAGGCCCCAGCACTTGTGAGTGTTTCAAATAGGCAGGCTTTAAAGACAGTCTGTACACGTGCGCGCGTGTGGGTCCGGCAGGAGTATCACAGCTGGATGCGTTGCAAGTGTCTCTTTAAGGGCCGGTGGTACCTGTACACTCGGACGCTCACTACACTCTGCCTTGAGGACTTGAACAACGGCAACACTCTACGGGTATTGTCGTGCACCCGTCAGTGTGGGGTTGGGAGGGGGGAAATAAGGGGCACCCCTTATAACCTAACGGGTTGCGGAGTAAGGGAGAATACCAGCAAGATGGGTAATAGACAAGGAATATCTGGTGGCCCGAATGTCCCGAGGACGGGCCATCCGCGGAATATATGTTTAGAAAACATGGGGAAAAAGCTGTAAGGGATATAGAACTGTGGAATGCATGGACACGGGGAAGCAGAAATGACAGATTGGTGTTCCCGATGGAGGGGACATTTAAACGCAAGTGCATTGAAAATTTGCGTGAAGTATTGAGTAGAAAGGAGAATCACTAAATCTAAAGTACACTGTAAATGGTTTGGCTGGTGGGCGGAGGAGTGCCTCCGTCGAGAGGATTTATCTGTAAAGGCCAGCTTGAGGGGAAGCCTTAAAAATGCACAGAATACCATAGGGGAAGTGCAAAAGATACTGCCGGCAGTATGACAGGTAGTCGTGACAGGAGGGCCTCCCCAACAGGGAGGAAGACCAGCGGAGACAACAGAACCACAAGGGAGACAGGCCCAGCTGGGGACGGGAGTGGCTGGGAATCCCATCCGAGCCCTGATGGCAGAACTGGCCCAAATAATGGAACCAGGGAAAGGGCCCGAATCAGTAGCCTCGGGAGTGGCCTCCGCAGCTCCGATGGCCGAGGTTTGGGCCCTTCCTCCTCTTGACTACCCCCCTTTACCTGTCCCTATCCCTACCCTTTCACCGTTCTCCCCCACCAACCCGTTCAGTAGCTAATTCGCTATGTACAACTCGGTAGGGGTTGGGGGGGGGGGGTGCAGGTGGGAATGGGAAAAACAGAACCCATAGAGGGACCCCTCCCCTACTAACTATGCCAATGTGCAAAATAGGGCTGAGACCCCCAAATGCAGAGGGGATCCAGGTTCCGCATACTGTACATGTGCCATGGAAGGAAACTGAGTTGACAGTTATGGAACGAACCATGAAGCCCCTATTAACAGAACCACATTGAGCGAGGGAGAAGTTAGTTGAATGGTTTGAGAATCACGGCCTTAATCGCCGAGATATAGGGGTAATGTGCAACTACGTGCTTCCAAGCGGAGTTTGGCGACTTATGCTCAGCCGCTGACAAATGTCAAGCTCGGGCAGAACGCAAGGTCGAGGTAAAAGAAGAGATATTGCAAATGTTGATACAAGAACGAATGGGAGTGGGGGGTGGGGGGGGAGGGTGGGGCGAGAAAAGGTCGGGCTCCCAAGTATTGGCAAAGACAGCACGAGGATTCAGATAGTGATGGAACAGAGTTTCCGCCGGAAGGATTCGGCCCAGGATGGGCAGGTGGGACCAGCGGTAGGCTGGCCCCACGTAATAAGGCCATGAGAGGGTACCCCGAGGTGCCCCCACAGTGGACGGGGCAGGTACCAGGGCAGGTGGTGCCCTCCACACCATCTGTGTCCTTTGGAACATGTTTCCAGTGCGGAAAGGTGGGACATTGGAGAAGGGATTGCCCGAGGAGGAAGCAGGGTGGCCAGAGGCGGAGGAGAGAAGGCATGCAGGAAAAGGCCTGTCGTACCCCCCTGGTCCACAACAAGGTTGACTGGAGAAGGGCGGCCCCTCCACCGTCTGCCCCCTCCTGACAGAGGTCCCTTCGGATGAGCCGACCTATAATCTGAAGATAAATGGCAAGCCAATGCAATTTCTAGTAGATACCGGTGCGACGTGTTTGACTATATGAGCACAGCAGATGCCTTACCTGGCGCGCCGATATCAGGTAAGCAGATAAAGATAATTGGAGTGTCCGGACATAGTGATAGTATTCCGTTATCGGAGGAACTAACAATACAATGTGGGCCGCTAGAGGAGCGACACACCTTGCTTTTGGCTGCATACACTCCGATAAACCTGTCAGGATGAGATTTGCTGTGTAAATTGGGCTGTGTAGTGCGTTGTTCCCCGGATGGGGTGTATTTAGAAATGCCCTATGAGAATAGGTCAGAGGTTCTATGCATGTTAATGTGGCCCACCCCAGAGGTGTGGTGGTGGAGAATAGATTCCCCTAGATGTCAGACAAATAATTAATCGAACACACAGTGCAGTAGGTAATGGAGATTGATGCAATATGGGAATGGATGGAGAAGCAACAAATTAACCCAGCAGAAATTTTTGATCCATTACATTGTACAGCATATTATGACTTGGAGGGAATGGGCGAGAACTATGCAGGCAAGGTGGAGGGAGAGTTGGGGTGTCAGTCCAACTTGACCTTGGGAAATGTATGGATAGGAGCGGAGGGTATCAGGGTCAAGGTAGAGTTAACGGCATCCCAAATGGAATTAACGCAACTTCAAAATTGTTTGGTTCCACATGTTTCAGTAACAAGTGCGATGGGCCGGCGGCCAGAAGATATAGGGCCGATGATTGCCAGATTAAGGCAGCACTGGATGGGTGAAACCATATTGACTCATGGGGGAACTATCACTAAGTTGGCAAATCAGCAAGGGTATTCTTGGACGGGGATGTGGCCGACAATAACGGGAGTGTTTGAACAGGTCACATTACAGTCCATTGAGAAAAAGGTACCGCGAGACTCCACAGACAGCAAATGGGTGGACTTGAAACAGGTGCATCCGTGGCTGTGGACGAAGCACGATAATGACGTGGGGAGGATCCACCAAGCAGTGCCCATTCGAGTCACCATTGGTCGGGTTGGACCCTACCCTAATGTATGCCAATACCCCCATCAGACCAGAGGCTCCGGTAATTATTGCCCCGGTAGAAGGGTATTGCCCTGGTAATTGAAGCCTTGCTAGAGCATGGTATCCTGGTTGCAACACAGAGCCCGTGTAACACGCCGATTCTTAAGGTGAGAAAACCTGGGAAGGCGTGGTGGTGTTTTGTTCAAGATCTGAGGGCCGTGAATAAATTCATTGAAGGGATTGCCCCTGTAGTACCCAAATCCACCACCATTCTTACTGCAGTGCCTTCGGAGGCAGAATGGTTCTCAGTGATCGATCTGTGTTCTGCCTTCTTTTAGTGTTCCCGTGCATCCAGACTCAGTTTTTGTTTGCATTTACGTATGAGGGCCAACAGTATACATGGACTGCATTGCCTCAGGGGTTTTGCGATAGTCCAACATTGTTTTCTAGGGCACTACAACAAGACTTAGCAGACGTGGTACTGCCGGCACAATCAACATTAATTCAGTACGTTGACGACTTGCTAATCTGCTCAACCACCAAGGAGGAATGTTTGACGGACACAGTCGCCCTATTGACGGCGCTTTGGGAAAAAGGCCACAAAGTAAATAGGGATAAGTTACAGTTCCGTGAGCCCAGTGTAGTTTACCTAGGCCACACCCTGAGAAAGGGAGAGAGGGAACTCACCAGAGAACGAACCGAGGCGGTTCGAGACATCCCTAAACCGCGGATGAAACGTCAGATGTGCCAGTTCCTTGGGACTGTGGGATATTTCCGGGAATGGATAGCCGATTTTGCACCCGTCTCGAGATCCTTGCAGGATGCGGTGCTCAAAGACGCACCTGCACAGTTGGAATGTAGCGAAGGACGATTGCATAGCTTTGAGTATCTCAAAAAGGCTTTAGCAGATGCTGCAGCATTAGGACTGCCAGACTATGAGAAGGCATTTGTACTTTATGTGCATGAAAGAGGGGGATTTGCCCAAGCAGTGCTGACCCAATGGCATGGGTCGAAAATGAGTCCGGTGGCATATTATAATTCACGGTTGGACGTGGTAGCGCGAGGTTTGCCGACATGTCTCAAATCTGTGGCAGCGGCAGCGTGGGTGGTCGAGCGCACAAAAGCAGTCGTGCTTGGACACCATCTTATCCTTCGAGTGCCCCATAGTGTACAGGCAATTCTATTGCAGGCACAGACACAGTATTTGTCAACAAACCGGACTTTGAAGTATGAAATTACATTGATAAATGCAAGTAACATCATGATTGAGAAGTGCACAACCCTCAATCCAGCATCTCTACTGCCGACACAAGATGATGGTGACGCACATGACTGTCATGAAGTAATACATGCCACTACGGCTTCACGCGCTGACATGCAAGAGCTTACTCTTGACAACGCGGATCTCGTACTGTACACAGATGGATCGGCTGCACGGACCGCGGACGGTACAATGCAAGCAGGCTATGTGGTGTGCACGGACCACAAGGTGGTGACACAAGCACGGCTTCCGGACACATTCTCAGCTCAGAAGGCAGAGCTTTGTGTGCTAATCGTGGCATGTAAAATAGCAGAAAAGAAAAAGTTGAATATTTTCACCGACTCAGTGCATGCTTGAAGTGTGGCACACGATACAGGGGCCATTTGGAAAATGCGCTGGTTTCTCACCTCAGCCGGCATTCCGGTGAAAAATGGTGAACTGATAGCGGAATTGATGGAAGCTTTGCAGCTTCCATCAGAAATAGCTATCATTAAGTGTAAAGCCCACACCAAGGCAACGGATGACGTCACAAAAGGGAATGCGAGCGCGGACATTGCAGCTAAATATGCCACTGGATTACCAGCGATACATCAGATGCCTCAGCATCTACAGAAGGTGTCTGCAGAGGTCCCCACGGTACAGGATGTTATTACTCTACAGGAAGCAGTGACTAGAGAGGAACAAGCAGCATGGACAGAGCCGGCTGTAAAAAACTGACAGACACCGGACTTTGGGTGTGACAGGGTAAGATGGTAGCCCCCAAAGGCCTATTGCCTTGGCTTGCCCGTCTGGCGCATGGGCATGGCCATACGAGAAAAGGGGGGATGGTGAGTTCAGTGGGTAGGACATGGTATGCCCCAGGTTTTACGGGGATGGCGGAGCGGCTCTGCCGCAGGTGCGTGATATGCCAGGTGTCTAACGTCGTTAGGGTTCTGTCACCGATAAAGAATGGTGGGGGGGGGGGGAGCTCATCCAGCCCCCTGGGGGCCTGGTGTACACATCCACCTAAATTTTGTAAAAATACCACTATGTAATCAGTTGCAATACATATTGGTGATCGTGGATATGTTCACGAAATGGGTCGAAGAGTTTGCGTGCCGAAAGTGTGATGCAATTACCGTAGTTAAGCTGTTGATGAAGGACTATATCTGTAGGTATGGTATACCATATAAGAAATCCAGTGATAGGGGAGGACATTTCACTGCACACATTAACAAAGACTTGTGCAGAGCATTACAGATCAATCAATGATTCCACTGCACTTATCACCCGCAATCGGCTGGAGCAGTGGAGCGTCAGAACGGCATCTTGAAAAATGAAAATCAGCAAAATATGTGGGGAGACAGGCCTTAAATGGCCTGAAGCAATTCCTTTGGCGCTGATGATTATGAGGTCGACGGCAAACGGAAAGACAGGGTTGTCCCCGCACGATATTCTCATGGGCTGACCTATGAGAGTGCCTGTGACGGCACCACTTGATTTGACAAAGATGGATTTGCATTTCATGGATGGCGTGGTATTGGAATTTTGTAAGGCTTTAACAAGGGTGGCAAAATGTTTTCATACACAGGTGAAGGCGGCAATGCCCGAACCCGCAGCAGAGCAGTGCCACCCCTTTCAGCCAGGTGATCTGGTACTGGTGAAGAACTGGAGGCAAACCGCTGCGCTGCAGCCCAGATGGACCGGACCACATCAGGTACTTATTGTATCACATACAGCGGTCAAAGTTGAAGGTAAGCCGTCGTGGGTGCACGCCACACATTGTAAGATATTCCGATCGCAGAGGACGACAATGCAAAAGTTACTCCTCAGCCTCCTAGAGGTGATGGTGCTGGCCCATCTAACCCATCAGAGCAGTAAGCTTCATAGAAAGGTACTGTACTGTATGTAGGCGGTGAGCTTAGGCAAGAGCTCTGGTATAATGACAGTAAGCTCGTTAAAGAGTGGCTGTACCAAAACGGTATGCTCATAATGGAGGTGCTGTACAACAATGGCAAGCGTATTCGGATGGTGCAGGAGGAACACGAGCAGGTAGAGGAGCACGAAGATGAGCGGAACACCTATTGGCAGGTATCGAGGCAGGTAGCTGCTGCCCTCAATAGGTCTAATTGTTGGGCATGTACACCTGTCCCACTGTCAAGGAAGGGAATTAACATGAGGGCAATTCCTCTTCCTATGACCCAAATTTGTTGGAAGAACAAGAACGGCATGAGTAGGCATTCCCTCGGAGATAACACCCTTAGTGGGGCTTCTTGCTTAGAGATTAAGACCACAAGAGGAGCAGCCTTTAGGGATGAGGAGGAAGTATGCCCAGTGTTGAAAGAGGGGAGGATACCATCCAAGATCCAACAGGAGCAGATGCCCAGGGCCATACATCTGGTGAGCGAAGTGGAAGGACCCGTTTGTTTAGAGAGCCTGGGATATAAAAATTATTCACGCCACATTATGGGAAACTCAACATGCCAGAGGACCCTGCGTAGGGGAAATCGTGCCTGGGAGGTAATCATATTACTGAATGATGGACCCATTGCAAAAGTGAGTATGAAGTTGGGGGGGGGGGAGGGTGGACATTGCATAGCAAGCTTTTGGGTTGGACCCCGTGGGACAATGTTTGTGTGTGGGAATAAGGCCCCCCTACCTGTCATGAGGTTGGGTAGGGACTCGCTATTTAGCATATGTAGTCCCTCAGATACACTTCAAGAAAGAAGGGTATGTAATGAAGGCTGGACAGATTAGACGAAAGAGGGCCTCATGGGATGTGGACGGTCGAACGACATTGCACGGGTCAGGATGGGAGAAGGCACTAAGCTTTTTGTTTCCAGGAGCAGGTACGGTGATGAACAGTTATCGACTAGATAAGCTGGCATCTGTGTTGGAGAGGGTGGCCAATGAGTCAATGACAGCAGATCATGCATTGTTGAATGTTGTGGTGTAGATGAGAACGATGACAATGCAGAACAGAGTGGCACTTGACTTCCTTTTAGCAGAGAAGTGGGGGGCGTTTGCGGAATTGTGGAACGTAGATGTTGTGCTTGGATTCCAGACCCGACACAGGGAGTGCAGGCCGCCATCAAGAAGATGAGGGAGATAAGTACCAATTTGAAGGATGAGAGATTGGACAGAGAGAAGTGGATAATAGATGCCTGGTTGGAAAGCATCTTCGGAGGATGGGGAGCAAAGATAGTTCATTGGCTGATGGTGGCCGTGGGACTCCTCATCACGATCATGATTGTTATTGGATGCTTGAGAGTTTTGATCCGTGTGTGTATCAGTAAGTTTTGCGATGCAGGTGTCGGGGAACAAAACATGGTGGTCCGGGAATCGGAGGAAGATGCACGAGACATCCCCACAGACGCACGAGAACTGCCACTCCCTTCACCCCTGTACGAGAATGGTGCGAGGGTTCAAGATATGCCACCTCCCTCTTCCCAATCCGCCTTGCCCTCAACCCTTGACCCTGAGTTAGTTAAATCTTGCATAGCTGGCATGATAGCCCGAATCCAAGAGTTGACTTCACAAACCATGCGTGAGCTGGGAACAGCTCTGGAGCAAGCTGACGATTCCGACTCAAGTGAGCGTGAGTGGCAAAGTTTGTGTAACGTTGGGCCTGAAGCCCACTACTATCTGCGCGTGCCGGAAGATGGGGTTATGCGCGAATCCTGAAAGGGGAATGCTTTGAGAAGGGTGTCTTGTGTTTTAATAAAGGCGTTTCTGGTCGCCCCCGTATTTCAAAAATATTACAATGCCTTGCACAACCAAAGAGCTTTATTAACACTTTGCTTCAATTAAAAAATAAGGAAGATGCCTGCTACTAATTTAATATTTGCTTTGCACTTGTGATGTAATTTTAAAAGACATGCTTTTCAAATGACTTTGCCTTCATCACTCTGCAATCTTTTTACATAGCCTCAAAATTATATGGTGGAGGCCAACATTTACTTATTAATCATTTATAAACTACATATGCTAATGAATAATCGTTTATATCGATAATCACTGTTTTTAAATTGTTGCCTTGTAACGGAAATTCTCCCTCTCTCTTTCTCTTTCTCTCTAGGTCTGTAAAATCGTTCAGGTGAAGGGGAGCATGGAGGTACTTGCCGGTCATTTGTGATTCACCACCCCCGCTTCATAGGGGGAGGCCTGGTCCACCACATTGCATGAGTGAGTTCCCTTGATGGAAGGGGGGTCCTTAACTCACTCTATGAGGTAAAAGGTGAAGAAGAAGAAGAAGAAGAGGAACCACCTTTAGAGGCCATTTTTCCCCGCAGAGCAGGGGTTGGCCTTTTTCGGGTACCGTGGTCCCCTTTTTGAAGCAATGTTTTACGGTCGGATGCCCTTCCTGCCACCAACCCTGTTAGTCGCCTCTTGCGACACACAGGGAACTGGTACTCAATTTGCCGACCTCAGAAGGATGACAGGCTGAGTCAACCCCCCTGGCGTTAATTCAGCAATCGACCGGGATTTGAACCCAGGATCCTAGGATCCCAAGCCGGCACCCCAGCACCCTAACTGCTAAGCCAACACCAGGCTAAGGGGAAATATAATGAGAAGACAAATAAATGGAGAAAGGGGGAGGGAGATAAAGGGAGAGAGAGGGGGAAGTGGGGTGAGGTAGAAAGAGGGGGTGGAGGGGGAAGAGAGGGGAAGATGGAGGAGAGAGAGAGTATGGAGTATGGAGGGGGTGGGGTAGAATGGAGAGTGAGAAGAGTGGAGAGTGAGGAAGAAAAGGCGAGGTGAGGAAGAAAGGGAGAGGTGAGATATGGGAACTGGAGAGGAGATGAGGAAGTGGAAGATGAGGAATGAGAAAATAAATTGACTAAAAAGTAAAATATGAGAGAAGTGAAGGATCAGCCTGAATAGGCCATCATGAGCAGAAAGAAAACCTCACATTCAAGCCGCTTGGCACCGATGTTCTGCGTCCATAGACCAAATGGTGCCATCCGAGTCTCTGTGAATCACCGCTTCCATGGTAGAGCATCAAATCACAAGCAGACATATGATGAACAGCGCGTCCTGCCTGGATAGAGTATCGAGAAACCGGTTTACCGATATCATCACCATTGGTTCTGACATCGCAGAGGCGCTCCGCAAAGTGGTCTCCAAGCCGTCGTCCAGTTTCACGGATGTAAAATTTATTGCAAATTGAGCATTAAATACATTAAATTACATTGGAGATGGTACAGGCAAAATGATCCTCGATGTTGATGGTGTGCTTTGGTCCTGACACCGATGCCATGAGGTTCATGAAGTCACAGGTGCTACAACAACTGCACAGGCACCTGAATGCTGCAGATGGCAGATCAGAGGCAGCATGACTTCAACCAAAAAGTTCTGCAAACGTCCGTCTCATCCGAATGAAAATGAGATACAAGGTGGATCGCGAATAACGGACAAGTACTTATATGAAATCCTCAGTGGTACACGGGTGATAATAAAAATCTCTTATTTTTAAGATGTTTATTAAAGGGAAGTTTGTAAGGGATTTCATTATAATCCCTATCCTAATGGTGGCAGCAGAGTCACACTGTGACCCATTTCCAGTCCATCATCTGGTTGTCGGACTTTAAAGAACCGTTGACACAAATATCCCATGTTTGACATTCCTGCGGCAAAACATTCCTTCCATATGAGGCACTGTCAACTCTGTACAGTTTCTCTTTAGGGCAGCAGTCTATGTCCTTTGGAAGGGATTTTATCACAGGGCTTTGTTTTGAGTTCTTTGATCTTTGAGGAAAGTTTATTAAGCCGACTATGGGTTGTGGCTCGCTGAGATGTTGGTGCTGGCTGTGTAAGAACCATGATGTTATACCAAGTGGTGTTACTGGCCTAAACTCCACGTCTCCCATGCATGTATTCTTATCTATAATAAACCTCTGGTACACTGTCCGAGTTTAACAAAGTGCTTATTCCTGGGGAAAGGATTAAAACCCACTACAATCTGTCCATCTGTACAGTCACAGTGGTCTATGTCCCATGCCCGAGGTGGACATCAAGGCTGTAATAGCCTGGTGATCCGTGTGAAGTGTAAACGCCTGGCCATACAGGTACATGTGCCAGTCTTAAATGCCCAGATGCAAGCAAGGGCCTCATGCTCCCCTACCGATTATTTCTGTTCTGTAGAACTCAATGCCTGAGAGGCAAAAGCGATGGGCTTCTCCATCCCATTCTGCAATTGGGAGAGGACGGCCCCCAATGCTGTGGCAGAGGCATCACAGGTGACCAAGTTGCGACTGGTGAGGTCGAATTGTGCGAGGACGGGTGCCATGGTGAGCTGGCACTTCAGCTGGCGCATGGCCTCTGGGCAGTCTGCAGTCCAGACCCAGGGAGCCTCTTTCTTCAGCATTTGATGCAGGGGCGATGTTGTGGCTGCATACTGCGGCAAGAATCTGAGATAGTACGCTGTCATGGCCAGAAAGGAGTCGAGCTGTGCAGGGGATGTAGGGTTTGGAACGCAGTGGATTGCGTCTGAGTTGTTGGATTGTAGTGGCAAGATGCTGTGGGCTGACAAGTGGAACCCCCCCCCCCCCCCATCCCCCCACTCCCGACAAAATCTATCTCTGGCACAGCAAAGATGCACTTCTCCTTGTTGAGCTTGAGGTTGTGCTGGGCCAATTTGCAGAACACCTGGAAGATGCTCGTCATGGATGGAGGCATTGGGACCATGCACCACAATGTCATCCAGATAGAGAGACATTCCTGGGATGCCGGCAAAGACAGAGGACATGATCTTCTGGAAACAACTGTGTGCTGAGCTCAGACCGAAAGACATGCAGGTATAGCGAAAAACGCCAGTGGGTGTAACAAAAGCAGTGGTCTTTGCTGCTAGAATGTAGGGGAACATGAAAGTAGCCTTGTCTCAAGTCCAGTTTACTGATGACCATGGAGCCATAAAAGTGGGTGGTGAGCTATTCCATTGGCGAAGTGGATATTTCTCCGGGATGATGGCTGTGTTCACGGAGCGCAGATCCATGCAAATGTGGAGTCCCCCTTACTTTTTCCTTGCTATTACCAGGTTGGAGATATAAGCCTAAGGGGAGGAATTGATGGGCTCAATAATCCCAGAATCAAGCAGGGCTTTCAGCTCAGCCATAACTTGCTCCCGCAGGGCAAGGGGAATGCGATGCAGTGGCTGGGTCACCACTTGGTCGATTTTGGGCTGGTGGATGAAGTCGGAGGAGCAGCTCAGTCACTTAAACAGTGCCAGCCATTGTCGCTGCTGGTGTGAAGTAACCTGTAGGATCTCCGTGCTGCAGTTGTCGGTCAAGGAGAAACCGAGCCCCATGAAGAGATCGAGACCCAGGAGGTTGGCCCCCTTGCACGTGATGTGGAATGGAAAGGCCGGCAGAGACCTGGTACCATAGTGTACTGGCAGCTGCAGGGAATCCAAAGACTTCAATGCTGGCCTGGCCATAACCACTCAGAGTGGTAGAAGGGTAATGTAGTGGTCGCTGCAAAAAGAACCGTTTGTAGATGTCGAGATTGAGCAGAGACATCTTGACTCCAGTGCCCAGAAGCAAGGGCAAGCAGACATCCCTGAGGTACACAGCGCACGTCTTAATGCCCGTAGGGTTGGAGAGCACAGTGTGGATTGTGGCCGGTGCTGGGCATGGATGCTGTGTCGGAGCTGCTACTGGGTGGAGCGGCACCATCTGGCAAAGTGATTCAGCTTGTTGCAATTTCTGCAAGTTTGCCCCCATGCCAGGCAGTGAGGTGCTCTGGCCTCATGCCTGGTAGACCCCAAGTTTCCACAGCGCTGCATAAAATGAGCAGGGTGCTGCTGCGCTTGCTGAACAGCGGTGCAAGGGTTCGTGTCCAGTCGTGATGGGGCAGGTTGAACCTTCTGCACTGTAGGTTCAGTAACTACAGTAGGTGAGGAAGACTGGGCAATTTTTGCAGCACATGTTGCGGCAGACTCCGCTAGGCATGCTAATCGAATGACTTTGGTCAGAGTTAAATCTTTAGATTCAAGCAACAGTCTTAAACATGTTGGCACACTCGAGGTATTTTTCAATAAGTGAGTGCCGAATCATTTCGTCGTGAAGTGCTCAAAGTGACATGGCAGTGCCAATTCCCGCAATGCAGCCATAAACTGCAAACTTGATTCACCAGGCAGCTGGCTCCTCTGTCAGAACGTGAACCACAAGAGAAGAATGCTTTGGGCGAGGCAAAGTGTGCCTTGAGAACAGCGACAGCCTCAGGGCAAATATCAGCTGGTGCTAATGGGGAGAAGATGTGCTGTCCCTCAATCCCGACAGTGCAGCAGCAAAGCACGTTTGTGGGCACCACTCATGTCCTCCAAGCTGAGTGCGGGCAGGTATGTTTTGGAGGATAAGATACAGTGGTTCCATGGAATAGGCAGCTCGCCAGGCAAAGCCAGAAAGGCAGGCAGGGTTGAAAGCGAAATTTCAGCCATCCTCATCGCCAATGTTATGGTGTAAAAACCGACTCCAACAACCTCAGTGGATTGAACTCAAGAGCATGTTTATTTTGTGGCTCACACATGCTTGCCCAACATGGTGTCTCCCTCTTGAGCCATAAAGCAACCACGCCCCTCCCGAACGGCAACGCAAAGTATTCACACCAACACATCATCAATTAAATAAAAGCCATAACAACCAAACATAACAGTTACCACATGCTGTATATGGTGAAACTGCTAATGCCGAACCCGTGAATGTGTTTACATGTGCAGAGAGAGCAGCAAGCTTCATACGGGTAGAAACTCAAAATCATAATTGTATTGAGAAATTTATCAAACCTCCAACCCACCATAGGATGGACAAAAGAGGCGACGTTTGGGTGGAAACTTAAAATCACAATTGTATTGAGATATTACCAAACCAGCAAATGTTTCCACATGCAGTAAATGGCGAAACTGTGAATGCCAAACTCATGAATGTATTTACATGCAGAACGGGAGCAGTTTCATACAGGTGGAAACTTAAAATCATAATTGTATTGAGAAATGTATACCTTATGACACCCACTGGGACCCCAAAATATTCCACGAAAATTCTGGCAGGGCTAGCCCCAAAACTGAGGTTGTAGTTCAGGGGACGGTCAGATCGACATATATATATATATATACGTAGTGTGTTAAAAAAGTATCCGACCTTTGTTCATAAAAGATACTCGCATCCAGATAAAAAAATTTTTATAATAATCTCGTTCAAAGTAGTCCCCTTGGGCTGCCACACACTTCTCCCAACGGTCTGCCACTGTCGGAAGCAGCGCTGGAACGCCTCTTTTGGGATGGCGCGCAGCTGGTCCGTCGCATTCCGCATGATGTCTTCTCTGGAGTCGAAGAAGACGGTCAGCATGACTTTGACATTGCTGCGGACCTGCCTTGCTTTTTTTGGCCTCGGGGATGTTGGATGCTTCCATTGTGATGACTGCAACTTGGTTTCTGGGTCGTACCCATAAACCCAGGACTCATCGCCAGTGATCACTGTGTTGAGGAAGCTGGGATCGCTGTTCACAGTCTCCAGCATGTCCTGTGCGATCTCCAAACGGAGTTGCTTTTGCTCAATCGTTAGCAGCTTTGGTACGAACTTCGCTGAGATTCTCCTGAAGCCCAAATCCTCCTTCATAATGGAATGAACGGTGTTGAATCTTGCGGATCGTTTCCACTTGGGAATCGCCAAGCTTTACACAAAATTTGATGCAGTAGCGTTGTTCAAGTTTTTCCGTCATTTTGTCAAAAACGAAAATCCGACGGCGCTCACTTACATGTCATCACTCATCGGCGGTCTGCCGTCGAATGACAGCTTCTGCAGGTGGGAAAAAATTCACGCGTGTGCATTAGGATCGCCTACATACGTGCACCAATCAACGCCTCCCTAGCTTCTTCTTTTTTACGCACGAAAAATAAAGGTCGGATACTTTTTGAACACAGTATATATATATATATATATATATATACATATATATATATATATACAGACTTGGCATTTAATATGGAATTTTTTTTTTTTCTTGACTTGGGTTTACTTTCTTAACTCAGTATATCAATCTGGTGAGTTTCTTTTACACTTTCGTGATTTATTTGTTAAAAGAACCATGTCACTGATTGTCTGTCGCAGCAAGAAGTCAACAACAGAATTATATCACAGGTGGCATGGCAAAATGTACGGACAGGTGCATTTGATGATTGGCTTCACAGTTGGGTATACAAGGGTTGTTGCGTTCTGTATTAGTGGAAAACAACTGCTGCACATCTCCAAAAGTTATTGCCGCTTCCTCTGGCAATGGTCCGTCAACTCGACAATGCTGTTTGTCATGGAGTGGTGGCTTTACGAAATTACGGCATGAAACAGCGTGCTATTGCTCGGCAGTATGCCATCACTGAAGGTCAGGTGTCAAAGATCCTGAAACGAAATGTTCAGAAGGGTGTCCCCACTCCAATACCGAGGCCAGGACGTCCCCGCAGAACCAGAAGGAGGGATGATCGCCAGCTGCACCGGTTAGTCCGCAACGGCCGTACCAAGTCAGCTAATCGGCTTAGGGCTGAGCGGCAGCAACTGACAAATGTGCCTGTATCCAGAAGGCTAGTCAACCAACGACTGGTTCAAGCAGGCTATCATGCCAGGTGTCCCCTGAGAAAGCCAGGCCTGACCAGACAACACCGCCAGCGCCGATTGCAGTGGGCCAGAGAGCACCGTCAATGGCAGCCAGGACACTGGAATCACGTGATCTTCAGTGACGAGTCTAGATTTCTGGTCTATCGTCAAGATGGCCGTGTCTGAGTGCGCAGACAAGTGCATGAAGCCTACAACAAAGTTTGTATAGTGCCAAGAGTCCAAGCTGGAAGTGGTGGGGTGACCGTTTGGGCTGCTTTTCATGCAGGGGGCAAAACTGACCTGGTTGTTCTGAATGGAAACCTGAACCAGTTCAAGTACCGGGCCATTCTGGAAGAAATATTGCTTCCATTTGCTCGTGCAGACTTTCGAGGAAACTTTGTCTTCCAAGATGACAATGCACGGCCTCATCGTGCTCGCATGATCCAACACTTTCTTGCTGACCGTGGTGTAGAGCATATGGAGTGGCCTGCCATGTCCCCAGATATGAATCCGATAGAGAACGTGTGGGCAGAATTAACGCGTCAAATCGACCACTTGGACCAGCAGCCGACCTCTGTGCGTGAATTGCAGCAGGCTATTGTCACTGCATGGCAAGCGATTCCTGTCCAAACCTTGGCAAATCTCGTGAACAGCATGCCTCAACGTGTACGTTCTCTCCTGAATGCTCGTGGGGGTTACACGAAGTACTGAACTGTAATTTTACTGTCCGTAATCCCAGTCGTAATTTAACTTTTGTTTTTGTTAAAAAAAAATTTGGCTAATGTGCAAAATAAAGAGATACTTCTGGAAAACGTACAGAAGTTTAACACTGTACTGTCCATGAATTGAGTTCGATATCAGTTTACATCACTTTCAAGGATCAATTTATTTGTTTCGAAATGTCAAATGTGGTTTTTGTTTCTTTTAAAGGTCACATTAACAAAATCTGGAATAATTTCAACATAATTCCAATGAACTTTTGGTTCTAAGACATCTTGAAAAGGAAGTTCACCCCCACAAAAAAATAAATCCATATTAAATGCCAAGTCTGTATGTCTATATATATAAAACACAGTTTGTGTGTGTGTGTGTGTGTGTGTGTGTGTGTGTGTGTGTGTGTGTGTGTGTGTGTGTGTGTGTGTGTGTGTAATGTTACCGATAGACTCCTAAACGGAGAGGCTTACGTGCTTGATATTTGACATAGACATGGCCATTGAGCCTGGGACGAACATGGCCAAACTCAAAATATTTGACGATCCATATTTTTTATTCATATTTACCTCAGCGCATTTCAGTGAAGTACCCGCTAATCTCAGCCGGTTCCAGAGCAGCTCGCTGATTCGCTCAGAGCGATCACGTGATGTTCCATCCCATCACACGTCACACGTTTTTTCACCTTTTATGCGATCGTGTTTTGTATCGATTTTGTGCGATATGAATTAAATGTCTTTGAAACAGCTGTGAAACGTCTTTCCACAACCCTTCCGTAACCGATTGGAGCAGTTTATTGCCGCACAAAACGAGATCCGCGAAGCGAGTTGGTCGAGTCGTGCTGACCAAGATGGCGACACGGCGGCTTCACTTTTCACGGAGTATGAGCGTTCTATATATTTTCAATTCAGTGCGCCCGTGATTTGTGGCATAGACATGACCATTGGGCCTTCACGGTGTAATTTGTGCGAGGCTTTTGTCCGAGTGAGCTTGAGTCGAGAGGGCGAATGTACGGGTTGGGAATGTACGGGTCTCCCTTCCCCCGCCCGGCAACGCCGGTACTGGAGGACGTCACAGGATCGGTGAGTCTCCAAAATCTGCTTCGTGCTGTTGCGAATATGCAGGACTATGTCCGATTGTTGTGCTGCTCTCCGACCATGAGAACTGCAATGTCATTGTTGACTGACCATCCCCTTCCCTCCCCCTTCCCCCTCCCCCCTCCATCCCCCCTTCCCTTCCCCCTCCACCCTACTCCTCCCCTTCTCCCCTCCCCCTCCATTTTCCCCCTCCCCCTCCCTTTTCCCCCTCCCCCTCCATTTTCCCCCTCCCCCTCCCTTTTCCCCCTCCCCCCTCCCTTCCCCCCTCCCTTTTCCCCCTCCCCCCTCCCCCTCCCTTTTCCCCCTCCCCTTCCCTTTCCCCCTCCCCCCTCCCCCTCCCTTTCCCACTCCCCCCTCCCCCTCCCCCCTCCCCCTCCCCTCCCCCTTCCCCCTCCCCCATCCCCCCTCCCTTCCCCCTCCACCCTACCCCCTCCACCCTACCTGGGTTTAGGTAAGTTATAGTAATATATATATTGTTGCAGAACCCAACGTCGGCCTCTTTCCCCCTTATCGAGGGGGGATTAATCCCCTCGTCTATGACTGACCGACGTGGTCCTGGGGGTATGACGTCACGCCCGATCAGCGCTGGGTAGGGTATTAGGCCCACCCGTCCTATGACCTAAATACCAGCACCTCTCGGTACGCAAGAAAATACTCCCGCTCACGGCCGCAGCGTAATGGATTGGTTGCGCCGAGCGAAGCGAACTGCGGCGTGAGCCGTTTATCGAAGGGGCTAAACCTGAATCCTATGCGTCTGCCGAATCGCGCCACGTATACTCAATTTGGAAACCTCTAAAGCGACCGAATGTGAAGAAGAGGACAAAGTAGGAAGAACAGGGATTTATTATTATTTACACACAACTAAAGGAAGAAAAGCAATCAAAGTAATATACAAGGAAATGGAAGAATCAGAAGGACAGTGGGCAATTTCTAGCTTATCTATGCAGTCTTACTTAAACCCAGGGACAAGACACACAAAACAAACTCACGTACACGAATGGGGAATTTCAGAGTGGATTGGCTGGAGGGAGAGGAAGGTAGGACCACAAGGCTGGAAGGTTTGGCAGGGCGCACAGCAAGCAGGTCCTTTCCGGGCTGGGAGCGAGCAGGGCGGTGGCGGCACATGTATCTCGTCCTTCCTCGACACGTCTCGGGCTCTTTTGTCATCTGCTGCGGTCCTCTCCTCCCTCAAAATCGTCTGACGCGTCTCTCTCCCTCAATCATCTCTTGCGCGATTTTTGCACGCATATATCATACCTCAAGCGCGGGTGTGACACGCCCTCGTCTGTTTCGGTACCGCCCTCCCCCGTGCTCTGTTTAGTGACCTTATATGGCAATGCCACGGGCTTGTCTCCTTATTTGGGCATGGAGCCGAATGGCGCGGCCCTCGTGGCGAGCCACGGGCTTGTCTCCTTATTTGGGCGTGGGGCCGAACAGCGCGCCCCTTGTGGCGAGCCACGGGCTTGTCTCCTTATTTGGGCGTGGGGCCGAACAGCCCCGCCCCTCCTGTCCAAACAGAGCACGGAGCACATATTCATTATAGCAGCGAACGCCGCTTCCAAAGCCAGGCCAGTTGAGGGGGCGCGCACCCCACGCTTGTTAAGTTGCGTTACCCAGAGAGGGAGAGTTCGGCTGGGAAAGGTAATTATTGAAGGGGAGCTATCCTTATTTGATTCGGTGCAACGCAATGAATTAGTGGACCACAGAGCCTTATACTGACATTTACTAAGGACATAACTACTGAGGGGAAACTTATGATTGGCTACGTGTGTGCGATGGCCTAAGGACGACCTTTGACCTCTACAATTGGAGGTATTTACAAGGAATATTTACAGCAAATTACACACACAGTTCCCAAATCCTCAACAATATATATATATATATATATATATATATATACTAGCTTGGCTCGGCTCACTACGCTCGCCTCACCAAGCATTGATACAATTGAAGTTGAAAAAAAAAATTCCCAAAAAAATTCCCCCCCAAAAAAAAAAAAATTGGAAGATTTTTCAAAAACAAAACCCTTAGGACATACCGACGGGAGAGATATGTGCATTCCAGAAGTTTGGTACGATTTCACAAAAGTTTGAGAAAGTAGTTCAGTGACAACACAGGACAGGACAGACGCTGCACAAATATATATATATAACTAAAGATATATATATATATATATATATAACTAAAGATATGTATATATATATATATATATATATATATATAACTAAAGATATGTATATATATATACAGTATATATATATATATATATATATATATATATATATATATATATATATATATATATATATATATATATATATATATATATATTGTTACAGACGCGGCTTTTAGATGTTATATTGACCGAGCGGTGGTGTATTTAACCGCGTCCGAACAGTTACTCCCCGATTAAAACCCGATTTCACCCGACGTTGACCAGATCGCCCCACGGATATTCAATCGGGAAATCTCTAAAGCGATCGCAAGAGAATGAAAAAGAAGAAGAAGAATACGGAGGAAGAACAGATTTATTATACGCACACAAGCAAAGGATGGAAGAAACAGTGACACAGCGAATCCTTAACTTACACTATTCATTTTTACTTAGCCCCAAGACAAACGAGCAGGACAGGACGTTCACACTTACACAGGGGATAATGCAGGCAGGTAAGGCTTGAGATGGAGGCAAGGTCGGGAGGCCGCCGTTCGCAATTCCTCGCGGTTTTGGCGGGAAACCCTCCGTCGCGTATCCACTGCGGGAGACGCCACGCGCTGGTTCGGCACACCTGCTCCTTTTCTTGGGGTGGGGCCGTCTCTCTCCTTTCAGCGCGTCTCTCCAAAGCTGGTTTCCTTGCCGAGTACCTCTCCTCTTTGGCTTGGAGCGTTTCGCATCTCACCGCCTCTCTTTGGTGCAGCCTCTTTGCTCCTCTCCCAGGGTCATCTCCAGCTCATCTCGCAAAGCAGTCCCTTACAGTCGCTTTTATCACCTCGGCCGAAATCAAGCCGCCGGCTCCGAGGGCACGCCTACCGGGTCGATCACCGCGGTGTTGATTGGCTGTTAGGGCCGGTTCACTCCTTCCCTCTTCTGACGAGGTGGAGACACGCCTTTCTTCTCCAACCTTACCTCGTGGCCAATGGTGGTTGAAGAGAAAAACCGACCAAAATGCGGAAGGCAAATGGAAGGGAGGTTTTGGGGAAATTGGAAGGGCCTACGCTTATTTTGTTTGATACAATGCAAAGTCAATCTAGTGGGAAAACACATACTTAGCCTACATGGAATAAGGAAATACACTATTTAAAAGATATATCGTGACCTGCGTGTATATTCCATGCAATTAACTAGGACGCTGACTGCGACCATTATTTACATTAACAGGGTGGTACCGTACGTTTGTAACGTTCACATTGTAACGTTTTCACATTCGTTACACTTCCTCCAAAATTGTTACACTTCTCAAAAACCGTTACACTTCTCAAATTCGTTACACACTTCTCAAAATCGTTACACTGCACCCCCCTTTCTTCAGGTCCGTCCTCGGACCTATTAAACTTTAACTTAGTGTGACACGTAGGTGTAATTCCCTCTACAATTAACCTGACCCTGAGTGTGACAATTTTAAAACACAAATAAGTATGTCCCCCTATTGCATTGCATCCTGTCTAACAGACTCAAGCCCACAGCTAACCGAATTACGCAATTATTCTCAAACTATACATTTATGGTGGGGAGCATTATTTACAATGACGTGATTTCTTATTTACAACGCAACCCAGGACCTGTGTTTTTGTTTTTGTTTTTTTTTTCTTTTTAGGGAACAAGAGAAGGAAATTCCTGTTGGGAGGGAGGAGACAGCACGCATTGCATCGATGCACCAGTACCAGTACCATCAAAGCACCCAAAAGCACCAACCACCACAAAGCACCCAAAAGCACCATCCAGTGCGCAGTCACCATGGCTCATAATAAACACAACAAAAGAACTGGTGGTGGTCTTCTCTTTCTCCGCTGGGCCGGTGTTCTTTCCGACGTCTTCTGGCTTCATGCGGCCTAGTTGGAAATAATAAAAAGCACAACTTGTGTCCATTTTTATTTAGGGCCTCAGGGGCCAACTAAGGGTGGTCCACCTGTTTGGCATAGGTGCCACCTTACCGAGGTCCGCAAGCAAGATTCCCTGGCCACTATGGCCGGTCTCCAACAGAGGTGCCCTGCCCCAGAACCTGGGGTCCATCAAGTGGTACTTGGCCGCAGAACAGCGGTCCATAAAGTGGTACATCAACGCAATGCATGCTGGTTCTGGGAATCTCGGGCGCACAATGGCCACCTCACGCACGCTCCCATCGGCACCCAATGGCGCACAGGTCATGTGGGAGACAAAAGAAAGACAATTGAGCGAGGGGTAAGGTCACAAGGGTACACGTCAATAAGGCAATGCAAGGTGAAATGCGTACGGAGGCCGAAGTGAGAAAGCTCGTCCCTACCGTACGTCACCCCCCTGTCACCTACCCTACCCTTGTTCTCACCCCATATGTACAAAAATCTACACATTTACAAATTCGTCACTACTGTCACGTCTTCCCCATATTTCCCCTATACCAAATTCGTCTCCACAATCCCTTTACTTCAAAATTTGCCATCACCAATTCATCATCAATCCTCATAAGGAGGGAGAGATGGAATTACGCACAATGTCACACCCACGTCATGATGCGTCTCACAATCCAAACATTTGCATCATAAAAAATAATCAAAACATGGCATGGTGTGGAGTACCTGTCACCTCAGGTGAGTGGATGCAGATGGTGCGAGGAGATCCTTCATCCTAACTATCCTCTAAATGACTTTAACACACTTTACTCTACCCGGGGTCTTTCCCTGCCAATCCATTGGCCAACTTACACTATGGGTTCTAATAACCAATTCCCATTGGCCAAACTGTGGTGCTCCTCAATTTGGGGTCTCACTCCCCCGATTCATCTCCCGGTGCTCTAGCACAATTTCTGGGCTGCGACGTGTACCTCCCCCAACAGGTCTACCCACCTGCACACCTCCACCACTGTAGTTGCCACCCGAGCTTACCTAGCTCCTCACCCTAACCTAACTACCTGGGGACAGCCCCTCTCCTGGCTCTGTCACCCCATGGTGCCCTCTGGCACTGGGCTACCCGGGTCCGTCCTCCGGATCCTCGGGCCCCATCCACACAACTACTACCGGCTCCCAGAGCCCACCTGCGGCCTCACCTGGCCGACATCCTCACAGTGGTGGAGTGCCCAAACCAACTACACACACTAACAGGCTACACGCCCAGCCATTTCCACAACACCAACGCACCCATCCACATACCATTCTGTCACCCGCACCACAGATGCCAATATCCAACCACAATTTACCTGCACCCTCTACCTAACACTTACACTACCCGCCCCGGGTATCCGCGATGGGGGTCCACTCTTCCCCCATTCACACCTTCGCACCATCCACTCCACTCCACAATTTCCACCATTCTCACTCCACGACCATCCATTTCAATCCTCCAGACCATTTATTCCATACACCTGTCTTTCATTCACCTGTCGTTGCACACCTGTGCAATCCTACCTGGTGCCACCTGCACCCTCCTCCTCTTCCTGGACCAGTTGGTCAACACAACACACAATCACCACTACTCCCTCATACACTGCTCCACACACCTGTTCAGTTGCACACCTGTGCAATCACACCTGTTCAATCACACCTGTTCAATCACACCTGTTCAATCCTCACACACACGGCATCATCTCAGCTAACTACTCCCCTCTGAAACTTGCGCTTCCCAGTCGTCCCTTTAAACTATTGCGCTCCCACGTCATTATCATCCATACTAATCTACCTGCGTCCCCACTACAGGTATCAGTCACTAACTAACCTTAACGTCACCTAATGTCATCTTCGCTAGGGCCCTATCAATATAACCTAACCCACCCGGGCTAGTTTTCACTGCCATACACCCCATAAACTATAGCTCCTTTGCCCCCACCTGTGAGGGATGGTGGATTTGCCATCCCACCACATCGGGGGTCTCTCACTACCAATTTCGCTCGTCCAAATTCCAACCAATTCAAAAATTTTCCATTTACTGCCAATTCTATTCACTTTTCTAAATTTCGTTTTAAATCACTATCACTATCACCATCACCCGTCTACTTATTACATCTTCTCGGTGCGCCAATTCACATCTACAGCCCGGCTTCGTACAGCCGAGCAATGAACGCGGGTTCTTTTGTGCCAGCGGCTGGATACGTCCCGCATTCGGGGCAGGGACGGGGGCTTACCCGGGCCGAGATCCCACGCACCACCTCGGCGTGGAGCCATCCAATGTCCCGATCTCGACCTGCCGGCACGTCTCAACAAAACGTGGTCGCCATAACGACCCTTCCTATCCAGCCGCCCGCTCCGCCTAGTGGAGCCCGGCCGCGGCCGTTCCAAGCGAGGCACAGCGTGGATCGCGTACGGCGGTTCTTTCGAAACCGCCGTGGTTCGGATCCCCGCTGATCCTCGCGGCACGCGAAGCTGCCCGACGCGCACCGAGGGCCCGAGTCGGCTATAAGTCGTTCTAACCTCTAGCCTGGTTACCGTCGACGCTTCACCTGGATTCTTACAAGCATACGCTACCCCTTTCTTGCTCATACATGCAGCTGTTTCCATGCTCCTCGTCGTACCGTTCCTTACACACCTCGGTACACTCATTCCTCTCCCAGCCTTGGTCACACACCCGACCACCGAACACTTTGGCACACATTCGTTGGTCGCCCACCTCACCAATACACCTCTTCGCGCCCCCTCCTCGGTCACTTCCTCCGTGACTATCACAGGTGTGCTCTCATTCGCACACCCAACCACGTGCCTCACCACCAACTCAAATGTGCCTTCCCACACACGCTCTACCATACCAGGTGTGCATCCTTCCATTCCAGGTGTACATCCTCGCTCACCTGTCATAACCAACTCACGCTCCGTTTCACTCTCACTACTCTCACCTCCACTCTTGACAGCGCACTCACCCTTACTCTCGACGGCACACTCTTTCCTCATGCACCCGTCCGTTACACACCTTTCTCGCGCACACTCTCCCGTTACACCCTCTGTAACACTCACCACAGGCATGCACTTCCTCGTTACATCCTCTGTAACACTCACCACAGGTCTACACTCTCTCGTTACATCCTCTGTAACACTCACCACAGGTGTACACTCTCTCGTTACTTCCTCCGTAACACTCACCACAGGCGTACACATCCTCGTTACATCCTCTGTAACACTCACCACAGGTGTACACTCTCTCGTTACTTCCTCCGTAACACTCACCACACCGCGCTTCCCTGTACCCCCTCGCACACGCGCTTCGACCAACGCACTCTTGACGGCACACTCACTCCTCGGCGTGCACTTTTTCCTCACACACCCCATGGTCGGACATTCTTGCACACCTCCTCTGTCCATACACTCCGGACCAGTCATACATCTTACCATTGGTCCCTCACGAACACCCGGGTCTACACCACCCCCCAAGCCGACTGAATCTCCCCTCACATCATGTACATTGCCACTCACCTCCGTACCTCGTCGCACCTCCTCTGCCACCTGCAAACTTTTTATTTGGTTAGTGAGCACTTCATCATGATTTGAACACAGACCTTGTACATATTCCATTTCTCCCTGCAATTCCCGGGCTACCTCCGTCATCTCTTCAATTTTAATTCCCAGCACTGCTTTTTCTTTATTCTCCTCGACGACCGCTGGCTTTAATAAAACACCCTCCTCTTCTTCCTCAGCGGTCGCCGGCTTTTCCAAACCCCGGGTCGCCATTTCTACCCCCGTCATTGTACCCGTGCTTTCCTCCGCTTCGTCCAACCGGCGCTTCTCGCCTCGCGTTACCTCCTTGTGCACCCCTGGGACCCTTTCGCCCAACTTGCGGTCTCTGTCCCTCTGCTCCCTTGCCTCTCTATCGGCCCTCATTCCGTTCGTTGTTGCTTCAATTTGGTTTACCCATTCGTTCGTTATTCGCTCATTATTAGCGTTTTCTTTCTGTATTTCCACCATGATTTGGACCATGAAGGCTTGCATTTGGAGCACCGTTGGTAGCACAAAGGGTGCGGCCGCAGCTGCCCCAACCTCGTGCGCAAGAGCGCCATTTTGTGCGTCTGAAACCTCCGCAACCACATTGCTATTTTTCTCCTCCTCCCTATCCTCCAAATACATTTCCCCGAGGTCCTGGGTCGATTCCACCCTGTCTATTTCTCCCACCGACATCCGATCGCCTTGATTGTCCATGGCGCGATCTCAAAATTCGGGTTTTGCTTTATAAAACAAAATAAATTTCGGCAGCTCGTAATTTTGACCAAAAAATTTTTTTTTCTAGATGTTTTAAAAATTTGGTTCGGGACCCGAATTCCACTCCCAGACACCAATTGTTACAGTACTAACACAATTGGTGTCCAAAATTTGGGCTAAATAAATTTAGTCCCAGGTTCGAATCCCACCTCCTGACACCAATTGTTACAGACGCGGCTTTTAGATGTTATATTGACCGAGCGGTGGTGTATTTAACCGCGTCCGAACAGTTACTCCCCGATTAAAACCCGATTTCACCCGACGTTGACCAGATCGCCCCACGGATATTCAATCGGGAAATCTCTAAAGCGATCGCAAGAGAATGAAAAAGAAGAAGAAGAATACGGAGGAAGAACAGATTTATTATACGCACACAAGCAAAGGATGGAAGAAACAGTGACACAGCGAATCCTTAACTTACACTATTCATTTTTACTTAGCCCCAAGACAAACGAGCAGGACAGGACGTTCACACTTACACAGGGGATAATGCAGGCAGGTAAGGCTTGAGATGGAGGCGGGAGGTCGGGAGGGAGGCCGCCGTTCGCAATTCCTCGCGGTTTTGGCGGGAAACCCTCCGTCGCGTATCCACTGCGGGAGACGCCACGCGCTGGTTCGGCACACCTGCTCCTTTTCTTGGGGTGGGGCCGTCTCTCTCCTTTCAGCGCGTCTCTCCAAAGCTGGTTTCCTTGCCGAGTACCTCTCCTCTTTGGCTTGGAGCGTTTCGCATCTCACCGCCTCTCTTTGGTGCAGCCTCTTTGCTCCTCTCCCAGGGTCATCTCCAGCTCATCTCGCAAAGCAGTCCCTTACAGTCGCTTTTATCACCTCGGCCGAAATCAAGCCGCCGGCTCCGAGGGCACGCCTACCGGGTCGATCACCGCGGTGTTGATTGGCTGTTAGGGCCGGTTCACTCCTTCCCTCTTCTGACGAGGTGGAGACACGCCTTTCTTCCCCAACCTTACCTCGTGGCCAATGGTGGTTGAAGAGAAAAACCGACCAAAATGCGGAAGGCAAATGGAAGGGAGGTTTTGGGGAAATTGGAAGGGCCTACGCTTATTTTGTTTGATACAATGCAAAGTCAATCTAGTGGGAAAACACATACTTAGCCTACATGGAATAAGGAAATACACTATTTAAAAGATATATCGTGACCTGCGTGTATATTCCATGCAATTAACTAGGACGCTGACTGCGACCATTATTTACATTAACAGGGTGGTACCGTACGTTTGTAACGTTCACATTGTAACGTTTTCACATTCGTTACACTTCCTCCAAAATTGTTACACTTCTCAAAAACCGTTACACTTCTCAAATTCGTTACACACTTCTCAAAATCGTTACAATATATATACAGTGCATTTAGAAAGTATTCAGACCCCTTCACTTTTTCACATTTTGTTATGTTGCAGCCTTATGCTGAAATCGTTTAAATTCATTTTTTCCCTCATCAATCTGCACTCAATACCTCAAAATGCCAGAGAGAAAACAGGATTTTAGAAAGTTTTGCAAATTTATTAAAAAGAAAAAACTGAAATATCACATTGACATAAGTATTCAGACCCTTAATTCAGTACTGAGTTGAAGCACCTTTGGCAGCGATTACAGCCTCGAGTCTTATAGTTTCACATCGATCAATGAAGCGGTTCAAGAGTTATAAATTTTTATATATTTCGTTTAATCACTTATATGTATCTGCCAAACCACGTCACCTATCGCAAATTCCAAAAGGTCATTTTAGTAGACTGATATGCTGAACAGACCTGTGAAGTTTCCCCTTGATAGGATCAAAAATGAGGGAGGAGCTAGGTTTTAAAAGTTTATGCTTAAAAACGTCATAACTCCAAAACCATGTGATGCATGACGTCATGCTCGCTGACATTTTTGTTCGTCATGGGTATGTGATTCTGCCTGCAAAGTGTGGCCTCGATTTGTTCAGTCGTTTTGGAGAAAATGGGATTTTAGTGGTTTTTCAGGCTTTTCACTCAAAACAATATGGCGTCCGAACCACGTGACCTACGACGTCATTATAATTTTATTTCTGCATTAATTTATACCGAGAAGATGCTCAAGAAATTTCATCCTGATCGGATAAAGTTTTTTACTTGCCGAATTATGACATCATAACGGCGGCACCTATGACATCATCATTCACAGACGTTATTCCGCATGGAGAGTTCTTTGCAATGAGACCTGTCTCAATTATTTATGTGCAGCGGTTTTTGAGATGTAGAGGTGCAATTTTTTTGTTTTTTCCAAGATGGCGTTAAAACGTCACCTGTGACGTCATAATATTCACTAAAATATTCTACAAGAGGAGGCCCTCCTATGGTGAAAATTTCATGTCAATCGGACCAACGGTTGCCGAGAAAATGAATTTTTAAAATGCAGACACGCACATACGTATTTATGTACGCACCCGAATGCTTAACCCTGAATTTCGCTTCGCGAGCGCAGGGTAATAACCGAACTGTTGCCTTAATTTCACATTCCAGCAATATATTACTAAAAAGATCATTCAACACAGAAGAGAAGACTTCTATAAACGAGAAAAGTCTGTTGAGTAAGTCAGTTTCAGAAGAGGAAGAGGTAATGGAGATCACATCACCAATCTGAGGTGGATCATGGAAAAAGCAAGAAAATGTCAAAGGTATATGTATTTCTGTTTTATAGATCACTACCTAGCGGGTACACCTGGCCTACAGGCAGGAGTGCCCTTCTAGGCCCACTGGTCTGCCACAATGGAGAAATAACCCAATTAATAACACCAAGAAAGATATCCCAAAAAATAATCCCCAAAAAATAATCCCCAAAAAAAAATCGAAATTTTTAAAAAATATATATTTCACGAAAACCTAAATCTAAGTAGAGGTCCCCTGAGTATACCCTAAAACTTTGGGGTCAATCGGCCCAATAGTCTCGTAGTTATCAGACACATAGACATACTGTACATATATACATACATACATACATACATACATACACCGCTCTGTTTTATGCATTAGAAGCTTTTGATTGTGTGAAATTGATGTGGATTATGCTTAGAGATGTCGGAGCACCTGATATGTCTGTTAAGAAGCTTGTACACTAAACAGGAAGCTCTAGTAAGAACAAAGTATGGAGAGACAGAATGGTTTGGAATTGGAAAAGAGGTCAGGCAGGGGTTCATCCTCTCCCCTTACTTTAGTAAGGGAAACATATGAAAATCTGTTAACTAAATTGTTACCAAAAAATTTCTTCACCAATATGTTTGTAAAGGTGTGTAATAACATGTGTTAAAATGTTGAAGGTCAACTCCCGTGGGAAACCCAGAAAAAAAGCTGTTGAATTCGGGTACCGAAAAATTATTTTCGAGAATTTTTATTTTTTTTAATCGGCCCTTAAGTAACTTATGAGGGGTCAAATAAGGGTTTTTCATGATTCTGAGTTGATTGTTAACATTTATATTTCACCACAGACACTCCTTTGTGGAAAAATAATTTCTAAATATATCTCATTTTCTACTTTGCAGGACATGGAGTCTAGCAATATGGATGAAGACGTTACTCCACCTGTGCTCAATTGCTTCATCTGTGCACGCTCGGATACACCAGCCAAGGCTCATACAGGCAACTCCAAAGGGATACTCAACTTTATTGAAACAAGCAGAAACTGTCGAAAATGTTACTGTTGTGGAACGTATGAAGGAGGCTCAAAAGGAAGGAAAACTGAGGTACCACCAGAAGTGTAAAAATGATCTGTACAACAACTTTGTTGCAACCACCAAGAAGTCAGCTCAAGCATCAAAGGCAGAGAAAGAGTCATCAAAGTTGAAGAGAAGACGCACTACTTGTGAGTTCAGTTCATCAACTGGCTGCAGTTCTAGAAGATCACAGTCAGTTGACCTCCTGTATAAGGATGTATGCAATCTTTGCAACCAACCAGCCCAGCTCGACAAAAATAATCCAGCACAAGCTAGAAAGAAATACAGAGTGCCAGATCATTTGACTGCAGATACACTGAAGGCAAGCTTGCTGAAGACAGCACGGAGTCGCGGGGATGACTGGGGCACTGAAGTCACTGGACGCCTGGAAGGGATCAACGACTTGGTAGCAGAAGAAACACTGTACCATTTGCGATGCAAACTTATGTTTGCGAGAGGTGACAGTTTGTCCAAGATTGATGAGGAAGGAAAAAGGAAGAGAGGACAGAGGAGTATTGATGAGGAGCGAGAGGCAGATTTATTGAATTCTGCGAATGGTTAGACTCAGAATTAGAGCATGGGGTAATGAACATGGACCAAGTCCATGAAAAGCTGCAGGAGTTTGATCAGTCACCAGAGAAGAGCCTTTCTTATTCAAAGCATTGGCTAAAGATAAAACTTCTAGAGAAATACGAAGACACCTTGTATTTCACAACACAGGAAAGAAGGGCAGATGTACTCTGTCTCAAAGATGGCACCGACAATATTCTGCGAGGGCGTCATGCTAATCTTGACCATGGAGATGAGAAGACTCAGATCATAAAGACGGCACTCAAGTTCATATCCAATGATATTGCCTTGATTGATTTAGGTCCAAAGTCATACCCCACCACACACAGTATGACTGACATCGATGGTCAGCTGACACTTGTTCCTGCAAGCCTTCAGATGTTCTTGAGACCGATTGTCAAGACAGACGTCCCCGCGACTCCGTGCTGTCTTCAGCAAGCTTGCCTTCAGTGTATCTGCAGTCAAATTATCTGGCACTCTGTATTTCTTTCTAGCTTGTGCTGGATTATTTTTGTAGAGCTGGGCTGGTTGGTTGCAAAGAATGCATACATCCTTATACAGGAGGTCAACTGACTGTGATCTTCTAGAACTGCAGCCAGTTGATGAACTGAACTCACAAGTAGTGCGTCTTCTCTTCAACTTTGATGACTCTTTCTCTGCCTTTGATGCTTGAGCTGACTTCTTGGTGGTTGCAACAAAGTTGTTGTACAGATCATTTTTACACTTCTGGTGGTACCTCAGTTTTCCTTCCTTTTGAGCCTCCTTCATACGTTCCACAACAGTAACATTTTCGACAGTTTCTGCTTGTTTCAATAAAGTTGAGTATCCCTTTGGAGTTGCCTGTATGAGCCTTTCAGCTGGTGTATCCGAGCGTGCACAGATGAAGCAATTGAGCACAGGTGGAGTAACGTCTTCATCCATATTGCTAGACTCCATGTCCTGCAAAGTAGAAAATGAGATATATTTAGAAATTATTTTTCCACAAAGGAGTGTCTGTGGTGAAATATAAATGTTAACAATCAACTCAGAATCATGAAAAACCCTTATTTGACCCCTCATAAGTTACTTAAGGGCCGATTAAAAAAAATAAAAATTCTCGAAAATAATTTTTCGGTACCCGAATTCAACAGCTTTTTTTCTGGGTTTCCCACGGGAGTTGACCTTCAACATTTTAACACATGTTATTACACACCTTTACAAACATATTGGTGAAGAAATTTTTTGGTAACAATTTAGTTAACAGATTTGTGAAATATCTCATAAAATGCCCTTACTACTTGTTCAATCTGTATGGTGAGTACATCATCAGGAAATCAAACTCAAATTACGTAGACGTTGAAATTCAGAATTGGAGGAAGATGTATCAACAATCTCAGTTATGCTGATGATACCGTACTCTGTTGGCAGAAATAATAATAATCTTCATAGTCCTGTATCCAAAGAAATTCCTCTTCAGTGACACCGTAGGTTCAATACAGTAAAGAGTGCTTGATGAAACTGCTGCAGACAGTGTCGAAAGAAAGTGAAAAAGCTGGTCTTTATTTATACCAGGGCTTCTCAACATGGCGGTAATTAGGCCCGGGGTAATTTGGAATATCCAGGGGGCTAAAGGAAGCCTGCCAATTTTTTTTTTTATATCCCTTTCAAATTACAAACCTCTATGGCCTGTAATTATATATACAGGTACATTCACGTTTATATGAAATTTAGGTTGTATGAGTATTTAATGTACCCGTATCTGTTTCTACCGTTGTAGTTACGTTACCCTCGCCAGCGGAGAGGGTATTGCATTTGAGTCCGTTTGTTACTTGCCGGAATAGTTCCGGCAAGTATGTTGGTTGGTTGGTTTGTCTGTCTGTTTGTCTGTCTGTCTGTTTGTGCGCAGTACTACGTCTACATCGTTGCACATAGCATCGCCATACTTTACACACATATTTGCCTTGCCCTGGAATAGACTGTGCCCAATTTTTAACTCTATAGGCCAAAGGTCAAGCTCAAGGTCACCCAAAACGTGAAAATCTTGACCGCAGCGTAAAGCCGGGGCGAGGCGGAGTGATACTGTGGAAGGATTCGACGGTTTAAAATTTAAATGAAGCCGCGATGAGGCGGATTTTCATTGGGACCTTCATCCTGATTTCGTTACCTCCACCACCAAAGGTGGATGGAGGTTATGTTTTCACCCCTGTCTGTTTGTCCGTTTGTTACTTGCCGGAATAGATTCCGGCAAGTATGATGGTTGGTTGGTTTGTTACTTGCTGGAATAGATTCGCCGGAATATATTTTGGGTGGTGAGGAGGCTTGAAGCCAGATTTTAATCTTACAGCCGCCATGTTGGTGCTCGCCGTCACTGTGATGCCAAGCGAAAGACGCCTCAGAGCTGTCACATTCACAATCGCTATGTCGTATCTACTCCCGATACGTGTTTCCTTCATTGTAAAAACTACCAAGTCAACAGTTAAAAGGATTTTGAGCCGATAGGTGTTACGGCCTTGGCAAGATCGATGGAGATAGCGATCTGTTAGCTTATACACCACCCAAATAGCTATGTGGAATTCTCTCATGTAGAGATTAAACCCACATAGTTTGAACTTTGGCAGAGGTCATTATTTACTTTTAATGATGTTTATATACGAATCAAAAAGAAGATAATTGGTTTTGGGTCGTCCTTTCCGCATATCTCGTGGGATTGTGAGTTAGAGAGACGACCGTGATGGCGGGGAGTGGGTTGGCATTCTCTCAAGCAGGGATTCAACCCATGTCCTTATGTATTATTATTTTGATCCAAAATTGCCAATAAAAAAGTACATTCTGGCAAGTCCTCGGTCTCTGACCGATTTTTCATTTGTTTGTCTGTATGTTTGTTTGTCTGTTTATCTGTGTTTGTTTGTCCACACAGAATAGATATGATTTCCTCTGCAACCGTTGGTCCAATTCACAGAAAATTTTCACCATCAGTGCAATTCAACCTGTAGAATTTTTTATAATAACTATGACGCCATAGGTCACGTGGTTCGGCCGCCATCTTGGAAAAACCGAAAACCTTTGCACCTCCATATCCCCGAAAGTGCCACATAGAAAAAATTGAGACATGGCTGATTGTAAAGAACTCTCCATGTGGAATATCTGTGAATTATGATGTCATAGGTGCCTCCACTATGACGTCATAATACGACAAGTACAAAACTTCATCCGATCAAGATGAAATTTATTGAGCATAATCTAGGGATAAATTGGTGGAGAAAAACAATAATGATGACGTCATCGGTCACGTGGTTCGGCCGCCATATTTGTTTTAACACAAAAGGCTTAACAACTACTGAAAACACATCCTGGCGAGGGTCTGCAATCTCTGATTGCTCTTTCTTGTTCAATGTATAATTGAATGTAGGGGATTTCCGAATTTTCCAGCCTGAGCCTTCTCAACCTTGGAGCCAACAATATGTATAACTGAAGACCAGCCAGGTAGGTCCTCGTGTCCTCATCCCATTTTCATCTACCTACCCTTGTAAGTGAGTGTTTTCGCCTTTTCTGGCAATAAAAATGAAAGCACAAAACAAATTGGAAGGCGCAGCAGATTTGCGATGTGCTTTCGTGTTATGGCTCTTCCATTGGCAGTAAGTCGTTAAAAAAGAAAAGAGTGCAAGTTTCTCACTGAATTACAGTACCTGGTCCTATTAATGTCCTATCGAAGTTAGTGGGTTGCGAACACCTGATTTAAACCTAAAAAAAGACTAAAATCCTGTCAACTGTGAATATCGACTTGTTCAGATTGGGGGACGATCAAGTGGAAATCGTGGAAAGTTTCATCTTCCTGGGTTCTAAGATTTAAGTGAGTGGAGAATGAGAAGTTAATCGATGGTTAACGTTGGGGAGAACAACAATGTCAGGATTGACAAAGATGTGACAAAACAAACCAAGAGGAGACTGGTGAATGATCTGGTGTTTCCAATTGCCATGTATGGATGTGAGTCGTGGACAGTGAGAAAGAAAGGAATGAGATTTTGACAGTTTTGAAATGTGATGTTGGAGATGAATTTTAGTCCAATGGAAGCAAGAAGAACAAAAGTCAGTGGTTGAAGAAATTAGACCACCATGTACATTATAAGCACTGATGCTAAAACAGAAACTGTCAAACTTTGGACACATCATGCGTGCATTTTGAGGGAAGAAGAGGAAGAGGCAAACCTTGTATGCACCTGATGGATGGGGTAAAGAATGCAACCTAACTGTCTCTGCTAGATCTTGGAGAAGCAGTGCAGGATCGGGATGGTTGGAGAAATCTGATCACGGATGTTATGAAGAGTCGGAGACAACTTAACCGAACTACATTATCTGTATATATAATTTTTATTATCCATATAATATATTATCATTTTATACATGTTATTTTTTGTACAACACTCCTTTCCTATTCCATATCCAGGCGCTTCATGACGTCATCGCCGGGCACAAAAGGGGGCCCGGCGATGAAGCGTGCTGAAAGGGAGTACTCAGTTTTCACTCCGTTTGTTTGTTTGTTACTTGCGAAAATCGAAGATTTTTCAAGTATATTGGTTGGTCTTGTGCGTTATTCTGTCTGTTTGTTACTTGGAAAAATGTGTTTGTTTTTTTTACAAGTATGTTGATCACTCCGGTTTGTATGTTTGTGTGTGTTTGTGTGTGTGTTTATCTGTCCGCTCACTTATACTTGCCTACAAGACACAATTATAAACCGATCTTCACGAAACTTCACCAAATGGTAGAGTTCGTCGTCCGACAAAATACTATATAAATAGTTTTGGTCAAAAGGTCAAACGGTCAACATAGGCCAAAGGTCAACCACTGTTTTCACATTTACTCAATTTTCATCCGATTGACTTGAAATTTGAATCGGAGTTACATATCAGCGAACAGAATTCAACCACCAACTATTTTGGAGATCAACATAGGCCAAAAGACCAACAAAGGCCAAAAGGTCAACAACCTTTTGAAATTTCTAAAATCCTCAATTTTCATCCGATTGATTTGAAATTTGAACAGGATTTTCATATCAGTTAACTGAATTCAACCATCAACTATTTTTGAGGTCAACATAGGTCACAAGGTCAACATTGGCCACAGGTCAACCTCTTTCGTCAAATTTCTAAAATCCTCAATTTTCATCCGATTGACTTGAAATTTGAATAGGATTTTCATATGAGTTAACTGAATTCAACCAACAACTATTTTTGAGGTCAACATAGGCCAAAAGGTCAACATAGGCCGAATTTCTAAAAACCTAAATTTTCGTCCGATTGACTTGAAATTTTAAAACGATTTGCATATCTGGTCACTGAATTTAACCACCAACAAGTACAGATACATTCAAAGTACACCGCCCCCATGCCAAATAATGAAATATCCTACAGCGCGGCATTGCCGGGGCGCCTCCGGTGCCCGGCAATACCACAGTGCAGCTCGTTGAGGCTGCATTGGGAGGGAGAGGTGTACACTAATTGATTGATTAATTGTATCATTAAAATCAATTTTTTTTTTGTTTGTTTTTTTTGTATACAAGATCGAGGCTCGTGAAAGAGCTAACATTAATCACACAAAAAGACAAACCGACACACAAAACACAAAAAACAAGGGGAGCGGCAGACAAGATGGGGAGAGAGGGGGAAGGACACAAAAGAGAGGGGGAAGAGGGGGAAGGACACAAACACAACATTTGAGAGCAGGGACATCGGGAGGACTTGGGGGGAGGTGGGAGAGGATTAAAACATATGAACACTGCAAGGACTCTGGGGTGAATTACCGGGGGTAGAAAAGATCAAGGTTTTCGATGGGGGACGATAAGAGATGGTGGTGAACAGCTGTTTTAAAGACCTGGAGGGAGGAGTGGGATTGAAGGGAGTGGGGGAGTTTGTTCCAGAGGCGGGAGAAAAGGGGAATGAAAGAGTGAAGGTGAGCAGAGAGCCTAGACTTTGGCAGTTTAACCATAAGAGGGTTGCAGGCAGATCTTGTGCGACCTGAAGGAATATTGGGGGGACAGAGCACAGAGAGAGCTGGGGGAGCAAGGCCGGAGAGGAGTCGGTAGAAGACAGAAAGACCACCAACCTGCCTGCGGTGAGTGAGTGAAAGGCCCTCGGCGTTGACTACATCGCAGGAGATTCCAATGATTCTGAAAGCTTTGGCCTCAACAGCGTGAAGCCGAGCAAGGTGTGAGGCAGGAGCACCAGCCCAGAGGGGGGAACAGTATTCCATTGAGCTGCGGATGAAAGCCTTGTATGTGGTGAGGAGCTCAGGTGTGCCAAGGAAGGACTTCGCACGACGGAGGATGCCCAGTCGGCGACTGGCTTTGGAGGCCAGCTTGGAAATGTGGTTTTCCCAAGAAAGATCATGGCAGATAGTGAGACCCAAAAGCTTGAGCGACAGAACTTCTTGGAGAGGATTGTTGAGAAAGTAGATGGGAGGGTTGTCCAGTCGGTCCTTTCGGAGAGACATTGTAAGAGTGTGAGATTTGTCAGGATTGAAAGACATGTTCCACTTGTTTGACCAGTCTGTGATTTTGTCCAGGTCTGCAGAGAGTGAGGAGGCTGCAGACTGCCGATCTGAGGGATGAGGAATGGAGCGACAGAGAGTAGAGTCGTCAGCAAAGAGATAGAGAGGATTTTCAAGAGAGTCAGAGAGATCATTGATGAAGACCAGAAAAAGCACAGGGCCCAGAACACTACCTTGGGGAACTCCAGCCTGAACAGGAAGAGGAGATGAGAGAAACCCATTCAGGGCCACACGTTGACTACGACCAGAGAGGAAGTCCGCCAGCCATGCGTGGAGATTTCCATGGATACCAAAGGAGGAGAGTTTGGAGAGCAGAGCAGGGTGCCAGACCGTATCGAAGGCACGTGAAATGTCAAGGGAGACAGCTCTAATTTCCTGTTTGGCGTTGAGGACCTCCATCCATTGTTGAGAAAGCAGAAGCAGCATGTCCAGAGTAGAGTGACCAGGTCTGAAACCAAATTGATGATCAGAGATCAAGCCATTGGAGAAGAGGAAAGATTTAATATCTGAAGCAATGATGGATTCCATGACTTTGCTGGTAATTGTGAGAAGGCTGATTGGTCTGTAGTTGCTGGGATCTGTTTTTGCACCTTTTTTGTGCAAAGCGGTGATGTTGGCTGATTTCTAAGCAGATGGCAGATGACCTTGAGCAAAAGAGAGGGTGAAGAGAACAGAAAGAGGGAGTGAAAGAGCAGAAGAACATGATTTTAGGACCCGTGGGCTGATGCCGTCAGGACCAGTTGCAGAATCAGAGTCGAGGGTTGACAGAAACTTTTCCACCTTGTCAGGAGGAAAGGACACAGAGTCCAGGAGCAGCTGGGTACGACTGGGTACGGTGGGTACAGAGAGGGATGGGTTTGGGACACAAGATTTAGAGGCAAACACTGAGTTGAGGCATTCAGCTTTTTCACGTGCGGAGTCAGCCGTTAAGCCGTTTGAGGTGAGGGAGGGGATGGAGGGGGAACAAACACCAGAAACAGATTTGACCAGACGCCACCAGGATTTGGAAGAGGGAGACAGATAAGAGAGTTCGGTCTTGAGAATGGTGAGATATTGTTTCCTGGCTCTCCTGAGGGTGGACACACACTTGTTTCGGGCTTTGTGAAAGGAAATGAGATTTCCTTCCGTTGGATTTGCTTTCCAGGAGACGAAAGCAAGTTGTTTCAGGGCAACAGCCTCACCACAAGATTCCGTGTACCATGGACGGGAGGAAGGGTATGACAACTGAAGACGAGATGGTATAAATCTGTGCATGAGAGAGAGCAATTTACGTTGAAAGAATTCCCAGGATGAGTTGATGTCAGAGGCGGTAGAGATGGGAGACCAGTCCAGATGATTGATGGCTGCTTGAAGACCGTGCCAGTTGGCCTGAGTGAAATGCCAGACTCGTCGACGCTGAGGAGGCTCTCTGAGAATGGTCAGAGAGATGTCCACTTTGACAAGCACATGATCAGATGAGCCGATTGGAGCAGAAGAAGAGCAGCAGACATTTTCAGGGAAGTTTGTCATAACCAAATCCAGAAGAGAAGATGCTCCGTTGACTGAGATCCGGGTCGGGAAATTGACAGATTGTGTCAGTCCCAGTGAGTCGCAGAAGTCCTTTGCTGAAGAGCCATGGCTGGTGAGAGAGGTACCCACACCCAGCCAACTGGCATGGTGACAATTGAAATCACCACATATGAGGAAGAGAGAGTTGCGATGGGTAGATAGAAGTTGGTCCATATTATCAGACAGTGAGATGTAGATGGAGTCATCGCTGATTGGTGGACGGTACAACACACATATGAACAAAAGGTGAGAGCGAAGGGGAAGCCGTAGCCAAAGGTATTCCTGGGGGTGAGGTGGAGAGAGGGCAGTGGAGGGCGAGTGAGGAAGAGAGTTTTTTATAAAGATAGCAACCCCACCTCCAGGACGAGGCTCAGGTCTATCATACCAGAGGAGGGAGTAACCTGGGAGAGATACCAAGGCATCAGAGACATCATGAAGGAGGAAAGTTTCTGTTAAGCAGATCACATCTGGTTTGTCAGAAGCAACCTGTATGGAGAGGTCAGTCAAGTTTGAGCGAAGGCCCCAGATGTTTGAGGTCCATACCGTTAATGAAGAGGAAGGGGGAGCATCGGGTCCAGAACAGGGGGGGGGGGGAGGGTAAGATGTGGAAGAGGAGGAAGAGGTAGGGAGAGCTGTTGAAGGTGTGTCAGAGATTTCAGAATAGCTTGGAGAAAGGGAAGAATGGGGCGGACAAAAGGTTTGATGGAGATTGGGTGAGGCACAGTGAGGTGTTATTTGAGGAGGGGGAAGAGCAAGGCAGAAGGTTTGGGGAGATGAAGGTGAAAGTTGGAAGGAGGAAGAAGCAGGGAGGATGCTTTGAGGAGGAGGGGTGAGAGGGGAGTCTAGGAGGGGAGGAGCGAGGGAGAGTCTCGGAGGGGATGGGTGTGGGAGGAGTTTAGGAGGGAGGGGAGGGAAGGGGCAAGGGGGGAGATTTGAAAGGGATGGGTGATGGGGAGGATTTGGAGGGGAGGGGTGAGATTGGATTTTGAAAAGTGTACGATTCATGGGAAACGAACATTTTTTGCAATAAAAGATTATCACAAAATATTTTGTTAATCAATTGGCTAATAGCATAACTAAACCACTAGTGCTTCATACGAAGACCTATCTTTTAGAAATTTAATTAAATAAGTCATTAATAAAAAATTAAATAATTAATTGATTAATCAATAAATAATTAATCAATTAATCAATAAATAATTCAGCGATTAAATGATTAATCAATAAATCAAAAAATATCCTTGATAGCCACATCACTTGGTCACTGTCATGTCCAAATATTAGCTTCCCAGCTCAAAATGTGCCTGAGATATTGGCCAAATGAGAAAGAAAATAAATGAATGATTAATAATGAAAATAAATAAATAATAATCATTAAAAAATTAAATTATTAATCAATTCGGTCACAGAACACATAAACCACCACCATTTCATCAGAATCTGTAACTGAAAAAAAAAAAATTTTTTAGTAATTAATCAAATAATTAAATAATTAATCGATTAATTGATTAATTGATTAATCAATAAATCAAAAATATCCTTGATAGCCACATCACTTGGTCAATGTCATGTCCAAATATTAGCTTCGCAGCTCAAAAGGTGCCTGAGATATTGGCCAAATGAGAAAGAAAATAAATAAATGATTGATAAATGAAAATAAATAAATAATAATCATTAAAAAATTAAATTATTAACCAATTCAGTCACAGAACACAAAGACCACCACCATTTCATCAGAATGTGTAACTTAAAAAAAAAAACATTTAGTCATTAATCGAATAATTAAATAATTAATCGATTAATTGATTAATTAATAAATCAAAAATAGCATTTGCAGCCAAATCACCTGGCATGTCCAAATATCAGCTTCCTAACTCAAAAGGTGCCTGAGTTAATGGTCAGAAGAGAAAGGAAATTTGATTAATTAAATATGTACTTAATTAATCGCTAATAATGAAATAACTCCTCAATTAATTGATTATTCAAAAAACAAAAAATACCGTTTTTGACAAAGGACTTGCTCACTATTGTGCCGAAATTTCAGCTTCCTAGCTCAAAGGATGGCTGAGATATCGTCCAGACAAACAAACAAGAAAGCAAGAAAACAAACAAACAACCAGAGTGAAAACTGAGTACGTACTCCCTTTCAGCGTGCGTCACTGCCGAGCCCCCTTCGGTGCCCGGCAATGACGATTTGCAATGCCTGGAGATGGCATAGGAAAGGTGCGGTGTACAATTATATTTTAGGTCAACAGACGCCAAAAGGTCAACATAGGCCAAGTTTCTAAAATCCTCAATTATCATCTGATTAACTTGAAATTTGAAGAGGATTTGCATATCTGGTCACTAAATTCAACCACCAAGTATTTTTGAGGTCAACATCGGCCAAAAGGTCAACATAGGCCAAGTTTCTAAAATCCTCAATTTTCATCTGATTGACTTGAAATTTGAATAGGATTTTCATCGCAGCTAACTGAATTCAACCACCAAGTATTTTTGAGGTCAACATAGGCCAAAAGGTCAACATAGGCCAAGTTTCTAAAATCCTCAATTTTCACCCGATTAACTTGGAATTTGAAGAGGATTTGCATATCTGGTCACTGAATTCAACCACCAAGTATTTTTGAGGTCATCATCGGCCAACAACTTATTTTAGGGATTTCGCAAGTATCGTGCACACATGCACAGCATATTTCTTGTTTTCTTGTTTGTTTGTTTGTTTCGGCGATATCTCAGCCATCCTTTGAGCTAGGAAGCTGATGGTTAGGCACAAGTTTGAGCACGTGCTTTGGCAAAATGGTATTTTATATTTTTTGATTAATCAATTAATTGATTATTTATTTAATTATTATTGATTTATTACGTAGTTATATATATTCTTTTTCATCTGTGCAATATCTGAGGCACCTTTTGAGCTCGGAAGCTAATATTTGGACATGACAGTGACCAAGTCAAGTAATGTGGCCATAAAGGATATTTTTGATTTATTGATTAATCAATTAATTGATCAATTCTTTATTGATTAGTCAATTAATAATTTTTTTATTTACGATTAATTATTTATTCAATTAATTATCAAAAAGTTACAGCTTCAGATGAAACACTGGTGGTTTGGGTATACTAGTAGCCAATTGATTAAGAAATCAATTATTTTATAAACATTATTTATTGATTTTTATTACACAATTAATCAATCAATTATTGCATATCCCTCCCTCCCAATACCATCTCTATATGTGCACGCTGGACGATATGCTATGTATTTATTTGGAATGGGGGCAGTGTACTTTGAATGTATCTGTCGTTGTTTTAAATGCTAGTCATATTCGCACAGATGTTGACGTTAAACAGGTTTGCATATATATTTTCACCCTCATATTAGCGAAACAGTAAAAATAAAGGCAAGAAAAATAAATATAGGCGCAAAACGAAAAAAAAAGGAAAAGGTCCGAAAGCAGCCGAGTCAGATTTACATTGAAAACTAGAGGGCGAGTGTGCTGGGCTGACTGGGTTGTTGGTTCTCCGACAAGTTCCCGAGAACAGCAAACATTATGGAGATTTGATGTGACATATACACCGCCTGACACGCATAATCTCCCTTGGGAGTGAAACGGGAGGGTGAGCAAGACGGATGGGGAGCAGAAAAGAAAGATGTTGTGTCGTTGCCAGCTCTCTCTCCCAGATACAAGCCCACGGCCTTGGCCAGGAATTGAATTCACCGCAGCCGTCCCGCTGCACTGCCTGAGCACCGATTAATATTTCACCGGTACATTATCCGCCACAGCTCGAAATTGTGCTCTAAATTTCTCTGTTAAGCCGCTGAGAGCGTTCACTCCATCAAACGCCGCGGGTCGTGGAACCGACAGGGAGCAAACACGCGGGAGGGACGCGCATCGACCCAATGCACGTCCACCTGGGCCGCATGCGCCGGCTCTCATGACCTGTCACTGTTCTCGATACGCCGTTTGCTGGAGGTCGTGCTCCTGCTAGCACGTCGTATATATATATATATATATATATATATATATATATATATATATATATATATATATATATATATATATATATATATATATATATATATATATATATATATATATATATATATATATATCAGCATGGGTGGGAGGCCATAAGCAAACAGACAATGCAGAAATGGTGAATCCTAAACCATCAAACCAATAAATTCCACATTCCTGGAGCACCTTCAGTCGCACGTCAGACATGGACAGCAGGTTCGTGAAAGACTGAGGTAAAAAAACAACGACGAATGGGAAACCATGGAACCAATAAATTCAACACTCCTGTGCCACCTGTAGTCGAACATCAAACATGTACAGCAGGTTCGTGAAGGACTTCCATGAAAACGTACCCATTTGAATGGTTTCATACCCAGTCAATGGCGAATCTGCATATATGGCGATCCGCGAATGTCACGCTTAGAAAGTGGAAACCATCACGGCATTTCGTCATTCACTTGAATTCAATATCTCTATTTTCATTTCAAATAGCATAACTCCAACCACAAATTAAATAGCATTAATATAAAAAATAAACTTTTACCAACATTCGTGACATAAACAAATATTTAAATCTGGATGTAAAGTAGTTCCCTCCGTATGGTTGGGTGAATACAATTACGAATTCAAAATAGTAATTGTATTCACTCAATTCCAAAAGTCATTCCAATCATAAATTGATACATTAACAAAATACTGTTTTAAATGACGGTTGTATTGGGATATTATCAAAGCAGCTCATTACCGGCATCTGCCCACTTCCGGATTCACGGCAGGTTCGCTCGAGTTATTTTTTAAATCATAATTTTATTGCGGAATTTTTGAAACCTCCTACCTACCTTACAACATCTGCTGGGACCCCAAAATGTTCCACAGGAGGTTTGGCGGGGCAATCCCAAAAACTGAGGGAGTAGTTTGGGGATGGACAGACAGATAGATAGAAAGACACTCCTGTTTTATAATATAGATATACATATGCCATTATATATATATATATATATATATATATATATATATATATATATATATATATATATATATATATATATATTGTTACGGTCCGCAGTTAAGGATGGTATGTTTGCCGAGCGGAGGCTCCGCGAACCGAACAGTTGTTCCCCGACTAAACCCGATTCACCCAAACGTTGGCCGTATCGCGCCACAGATATTCAATGGGGAAAAGACTAAGACGACGAATGCAAAGAGGAAGAAGAAGAAGACGTACAGAAGAGTAACGGGGTTTATTATTTACACACACATAAGCAAAAAGAGCAGTCACGGGTATTTACAGCGGACATGAAAAAGCAGGTAACACAGTGCAAATTACTAGCTTATACTGACTTAATTACCTACCCAGGACAGCACGAACAGAACAAACTCACGTACGCAAATGGATGGAAGGGTAGGAATCGTTTGGAGGGATGAGCAGGTGGGATCACAGGGCACAGCGAGCAGGTTCCACTCCGGGCGGGAAGCGAGGAGCCGGCAGCTCCTTGTATTCGGCTTTACAGCGCACGCCGGCAGCTCCTTGTATTCGGCTTTACAGCGCACGCCGGCAGGGTCACTCGCTGCCCCGTCAGGGCTTCACGCGGCTGGTTGAATACGGGGGCTGGTTGAAACGGGGCTGGTTGAAGCGGCTCTTTGTCAAAGGGCTTTTCGTATCTCTCACGCAACTCCGGTGCAACTCTGAACTCTCTCCCGGTGGACTGCCAACCCTCTTACGCACCTGGACTCATCTGCCGTATCTCTGGTGTAGCTTGTTCCAGCGATTGTCGCACCCTTCTCTCATACCTTCAGCGCGGGTCTGACACGCCCTCTTCGGTTTTGGTACCCGCCCCTCCCCCCCCCCCCCCCCCCCCCCCCCCCCCGTGCTCTGTTTCGTGACCTTGTATGGTAATCCCACGGGCTTGTCTCCTTATTTGGGCATGGCGCCGACGGCACGCCCCTCGTGGCGAGCCACGGGCTTGTTTCCTTATTTGGGCATGGGGCTGAACAGCCCCGCCCTTCGTGGTGTGCGCCCTGGGCTTGCCTCTCCCTGGCGACCCCCGCCCCCTCCTGTTCAAACAGAGCACGGAGCACATATTCACTATAGCAGCGAAATGAGAGGGCGTGCACCCCACGTTTGTGAACTGCTTTACCCACAGATGGAGAGTTTGGCTGGGAAATGGAATTATTGAAGGGGAGCTATTCTTAATTGATTCGGTGCAATGGAGTGTCATTCTAATGGAAGACAAGGCCTTACTCTAAAACACATAATAAGATATAAGCTACTGAACAAGGGTTTTATCGTGTCCTTCAATGTAGTGTTTCATGGAATTAACTACCGAGACGCCCTTTTTACCTTTACACAACTCTGGAGGCAGGAGGGGCCATATCCAACCAATGTTACACAACAATTTACCACTACAATACACACAATCAAAAAAATGCAATCCTCATATCCGCAACAATATATATATATATATATATATATATATATATATATATATATATATATTTTAATATATATATATATCTATATATATCTATATATATATATATATATATATATATATATATATATATATATATATATATATATATATATATATATATTGTTGCGGATATGGGATTTGCATCCATCCATATCCGCTTGTAAATATTCCCCTATTTCCTCAATACCTCCCAACTCTCCCCAATCCCCCATTCCCTCGTCCCATTTTCTGTAAACAACACTCTGTAGACCCGACCTACCCCTATTTCCCCCATTAAATGTCGCATCCAGGTCCACCGCATCTCAGGTAGACAACTATAGGACATCTTGCTAGTTATTCTTAGTCTATGTCAGGTAAGGATTCGTTTCCATTAATTCTGACCCTTCGTTGCACCAGAATGTGATTGTATGGCACCGTTAGGAAGTTTAGGACCTCCCAATACCTCCCCGCAGCTCTTCCTCACAGCTCTCTTCAACAACAACAACAACAACAACAACAACGAGCGCAGGGAGTGCACGTCCTCACTCCGGCTTGGTTGGTAGGAGTGGTGGGAGGGCACCAGGCCTTCCCAACGAGCCGCCATCGGACATGTGCTCGACGGGGTTACCCAACAGGGGCGGAACGTGGCTCCCTGTCGGCTCCTCGTCAAGGGCGGAGCCCAGTAACCCCCGCACCCAATGGAAGCGGCGGACAGGCCCCAGTTGGGGCGGAACCAACCAGCCGAGGGCGTGTCACTCCCCGTTGAGCATGCGCAGGAGAGAGGGAGGTGACGTCAGATGCGCGCCGAGCTTGGAGCAAGCAAGACCACCTCCGAGCGCTGTGAGACCTCCCTGCATCTTTGAACCGTGCTTTATCCTGTCCCCGAGCCAAGGTGCACCTTGTGCCAGCGACCTACCTGTCCATTCCTGCCATCAATCCCCGTGTGAGTCTACCTTGTCCGTTTGTCCGTGGTCTGTCTGGGCATAGATAAGACTGTATTTAAGTGCCCATCTCTTCTGTGTCTTTACCTCACTCTGCCTTGTAATCTACCCCCTTTTCTCCACCACTGTAATTATACCCTCCTCCGGAGGTCTTGAGAACTGTACCCCCCCCCCCCCCTTGCGTCATTTCATCTTTCCCAGTCGTCGTGTCCTTTCTATCATTGATTTGGCATAGCGCGATTTGGCCAACGTCTGGGTGAATCGGGTGAGTCGGGAAGAAACGGGGAACAACTGTTCGGCCGCGGTTACCTCCGCTCGGTAAATAACATCCAATCCGCGGGCCGTAACAAATTGGTGTCGGGGAGTGAGATACGGGACCCGAACCAAATTTTTAAAACAGCTAGACAAAATTTGGTCAAAATTACAAAGTACCGAAATTGCTTTTGATTTACAAAAACCCGAATTTTGAAAGTCGCGCTATGGGAGATCAAGACGGCTGGGTTCCGGTAGAGGAGAGTGAGGCAGGGTCGATCCAGGACCAAATTGAGGGACATGAGGAGAGCGAAGCAGTGAGGGCGGCAGGTTCGCAAAATGGCGGCGCTAGGCATGGGGAAGAGGAGCACGAACAACAGGTCGGCGCCGCGCAGGGGATTGCGGTAGCTGTACCCGTGCCGCCGATGGACATGCAAGTCCTCATGGCGCAAATAGGGGCCCTGTTGGCCCAGAATAGCGAACAATTGGAACAAAGATTGGGCAAGCAATTAAGGGATGACATGGGAAACCAGATCGGGGGTTTAAGGAATGACATGGGGGCCAATAGCCAACGGTTAGAACAAAAGATGGGGTCCAATAGCGAGAAATTGAGGGAGGACATGGGGGCCCAAATCGGAGGGTTAGGGAGTAGAATAGAGGGATTAGGAAACAAATTTGAGGGACTAGACAACAAATTTGAGGGATTAGACAATAGATTAGGGGAAATACAGGAGGGGTTAACGGGGGTAGAAAACAGAATGGCCGCTCAAGAGAATCAAATGGAAGGGATGAAAAAGGGGTTAGAGGGGTTAGAAAACAGTATGGAAGGCAAATTGAGGGACATGAGGGACCAAGCGGAAAGGGAAGTTAAACAAATGGGGCAGCAGATAGAGGGGGTCAGAATGGGGGTAGAAACTAAATTGGATGCTCACAGGGAGGAAATGGAGCAGATGTGGGTGGCATCTGGGCAGGAGATGCAAGTGATGGGAGGGGAGATCAGAAGAGGTGTGAGTGAGGAGGTCGGAGGAGTGCGTGAGGAGGTGAGGCACTGTGAGGAGCGCATGGAGAGGAGGTGAGAAAGGGGACTGTAAAATTACAAGGTGGTATAGAGGAGTTGACGCTGGGAGTAGAACAGCTGACAGTGGGACAAAAGGAGTTGAGGGACCAGGTAAAGCAGAACACAGCGGAAATAGAGGGTTTAAAATCAACACAGAAGGAGATGAAAAAGGAAGTAGGGGTAATTAAAAAAGAGTGTCAGACGGTACATGAGGACCTGACGAGGAAAATGAACGAGGTGGTAGAGGTGATGGAGGTTAAAGAGCGGGAGGTGCGGGAGCACATAGAAAAAAATAAGGTGGAGTTAGAGGAAGAACTTAAGGGGGCGCACGAGGAGATGAAGGAGGTGAAGCAGAAATTAGAAGAAGTGGAAGAAGGGGTGAGCGAAATTAAGAAGCGACGGAGAGGGGATAAGAAAGAGATAAAAGAGGAGGTAAAAGAATTGGTCCAAAGTCTGTGTTCGGATCATGATGATGTGCTCATTAACCGGATGAGGGATTCGCAGGTGATGGAGGAGAAGCGAAGAGAAAGAGGACCCGGTGTAAGTGGTGACCAATATGGTCGTGCGTATGATGCGCCAGGTGATTTAATAAGCTTGGGGTCGAGATGGACCCGGATGTTCGTGAGAGGCCAAGAGTGAGGTGTATGGCTGATCCGGAGTGTATGGAACGAGGGTGCGAGCGAGAGGGTCCGGTGATAGGAGAGGTGCGAGGTGTGAGTGAGCAAGGTTGTGGTGGTATGGAATGGGTAGCGGGTTGCGGAAGCGTGACCCATGCATCGACACCAATAGGGGTAGTTTTTAGAGGGACAGGGGAGGCACGGGAGCCCCTTGGGGGTAATGTACTGTGGGGGCCCGGCCGGTTCGGCCCTGCGCTGACCCCGCAAGGGGCGATGCACGGGGTCCGGCAGGCGGGCAACGACTCACATACGAGGTGGTCCCACAAGGTCCCACTCACGCCGTATGACGGTGGGTAAGAGTGGCATCCCTGCCACCCTTCCCATGATGGGGGCAAATGCGCTATAGTTTATGGGGTGGCTATGACAACCGAGCCAGGTTGGGTTAGGATATAATGTAGGGATCTAGAGAGATGACATTAGGTAACGTTAAGGTTAGGTAGTGACAATGACACCTGTAGTGGGGACGCAGAGAGGGTAGTGTGGATCATAATGACGTGGTATGTGCTTAGTTTAAAGGGAAGACGGGGAGCACTAAGTTAGCAGGGCAACAGGTAGTTTAGATGATGCCGTGTGAGTGTTGGAGGTGTATTCAGAAGCGTATTGTGAGAAGTGTGAGATGAGTGACATTGTGTTGAGTGAATGAGCTTGCATGGGGTGCAAGTGACGAACAGGTGTGTGGAACGCTTGGTGGGTACGTCTGAGGGGCAGCCGGGGGGTGTGTCCGTGGTGCAGCTGTTGGGTATGTCTGTGGTGCAGCCGATGGGTGTGTCCATGGTGCCACCGGTGCGTGTGTCCGTGGTGCAGCCGGTGGGTGTGTCCGTGGTGCCGCCTGGTGCGCGTGTCCGTGGTGCAGCTGATGGGTGTGTCCATGGTGCCGCCGGTGCGTGTGTCCGTGGTGCAGCCGGTGGGTGTGTCCGTGGTGCCGCCGGTGCGCGTGTCCGTGGTGCAGCCGATGGGTTTGTCCATGGTGCCGCCGGTGCGTGTGTCCGTGGTGCAGCCGATGGGTGTGTCCATGGTGCCGCCGGTGCGTGTGTCCATGGTGCAGCCGGTGGGTGTGTCCGTGGTGCCGCCGGTGCGCATGTCCGTGGTGCAGCCGATGGGTTTGTCCATGGTGCCGCCGGTGCGTGTGTCCGTGGTGCAGCCGGTGGGTGTGTTCGTGGTGCCGCCGGTGCGCGTGTCCGTGGTGCAGCTGATGGGTGTGTTCATGGTGCCGCCGGTGCGCGTGTCCGTGGTGCAGCCGGTGGGTGTGTCCGTGGTGCCGCCGGTGCGCGTGTCCGTGGTGCAGCCGATGGGTTTGTCCATGGTGCTGCCGGTGCGCGTGTCCGTGGTGCAGCCGGTGGGTGTGTCCGTGGTGCCGCCGGTGCGTGTGTCCGTGGTGCAGCCCGTGGGTGCGTCCGTGGTGCAGCCAATGGGTGCGTCCGTGGTGCAGCCGATGGGTGCCTCTCGGGCTTGGTGTAATGAGGAATTGCTAGGCAATGCTTGAGAAGGTGATTGTGAATGGTTTTGAGCGTGGAAGTGTATGGAGCAGTGCAGGAGGAACGATTGTGGTTGTGCATTGTATTGAATGATTGAAGGAGCTTTGGGGGAGAGAAGGGTGCAGGCGGCACCAAGTATGAGAGCACAGGTGTGCAAGTACAGGTGTGTGGAATATATGGAGCAGAGAATGAGTGGTGTGGAGAGAGTTGGAGTAAGTGGTACGGAGTGGTGTGCATGGTGCGAAGGTGTGGATGGGGGAAGAGTGGACCCCTTTCACGAGTACCCGGGGAGGGTAGTTTAAAGAGTAGTTAGAAGGTATAGGTAAATTGTGGTTGGATATTGGCATTTGTGGTGCGGTTGCAGAATGGTATTGTGGATGGGTGCATTGGTGTGGTGAAATTGGCTGGTCGTGTGGCCTGTTAGTATGAGTGTGAATGGTTGGGCACTCCGCCACTGTTAGATGTCGGCCAGGTGAGGCCGCAGGTGGGCTCTGGGAGCCGTTAGTGTCAGTGGGTGCCTGAGGATCCTGGGTGTGGATCGGGCAGCCCGTGCCAGAGAGGGCACCGAGGGGGTGAGAGTGCGAGAGGGCCTTCCCCAGTTAGTTAGGTTAGGGTGAGGAGCAGGTGAGCTCGGTAGGCAACAACAGTGGTGGAGGTGTGCAGGTGGGCGGACCTGCTGGGAGCGTCACACGACCCAGCCACCGAAATTGTGCGGGAGCACCGAGTGTTGAATCGGGGAGTGAGATCCAAATTGATGGTGTGCACCACAGATGGTCAATGGGATTTTGGTTCTTCGAACTACATAGGGTAATGAGGGCCAATGGTTTGGCAGGAGAAAGACCCCGGGTAATGTAAAGTTGTTAAAGTCATTTAGGAAATAGTTAGGATTGATGAACCTGTCGCACCATACGCAGCCACTTACCTGAGGTGATGATGATGACTCCACACCTGTGTTTTCTTTGTTTTGTGTTGCAGGAAATGAGAATTGCTGTTTGGATTTGTGAGACGCATCACGACGTGGATGAGACATTGGGGTGATTCCATCTCTCCCTCCTTAGGAGGGACTGATGATGAATTGGTGATGGCAAATTTTTATGTTGAGTTGGAGATGGCAAATTTTGATGAGAGTTGGAAATGGCAAATTTGATTGGTTAGGAGGGAGAGAAGACGAATTTGGTTTATGGGAGGAACGGGGAAGACAGTAAGGACGTTTGTTGATGTGTAAAGTAGATGTTTATGGGTAGTGTTGTGTTTTGTGGATACAGTAAGGGGTAAGGGAGGGGCAATGTAGGTTACCTGGTGGGGGGGGGGGGCGTACGGTAGGAACGTACCTGTCTCACCTGGTTCCCATGTGCCCCCAGTGTGCATTACCTTATATTGCATGCACTTTTGCACCCTTACCACCTTACTCACCTGTCTTCTTTTGTCTCCCACCTCCGAGGATCTGGCTTTGGGGCAGAGAGAGAGGAGAGAGAGGTGCTGGTTCCGCAGTTGTGGGCCTGTACTTCCGCTGCTTGCTGCCTGGATCGGTACACCATATGGACCGCAATTTCTGTGGCCGCCCACAATGGACCGCAGTTCTTTTGCGGTCAAGCACCACCCGTTGATGGACCTCTGGGTCAACATGGCACCTATGCCATACAGGTGAACCAATTTTAGTTGGCCCCCCTGACGGCCACAATTAAGAAATGGACGCGGTTGGCGCCTTTCTTTATTTCTAAAGAAGCCAGAAGGCCAAGTGCACTCCATGAAGGCAAGACCAGCGGCAGAACATCGGCCGGCTGCGACACCACCGGTGACCATGGACACTTGATTGTGCATTTTTATTGAACACTTTATTGGTGCACCGGATGGTGCTGACTGTGCATAAGGGGGTGGTGCTTTTGGTGCTTGGCAGGGGTGCTCTGCACATTATTAAAGGCCGTAGGGCCACAGGGCACTCGTGGGTTGGTGTATCGATGCTGGCATGCGTGCTCTCCCTCTGCATAACATCTGCATGTGTTCCTCAAAGAACAGGTCCTGGATCGTAGTGTAAATATCAGTGTAGTCTTGTATACATGATGCTCCCTACCGGCTGTATGTTTAGTTTGAGGATGCTTTCCGCGATTCGGTTATCCTGTGGGTGTGTTTCTGTTAGGAGAAGGGTGCAACATCGCAGGGGGACATATTTACTCATTTGTGAACATCTGTAAAACTGTCGCACTCAGGGTTGAGTTAATAGTAGAGGGAACTACATCTGAGTGCCACACTAAAGTAGGTAAAAATTTATCGGGTCGGGACGCCCCGAGGTCGAGAAGGGTGCAGTGTTGCGGATATGGGATTTGCATCCATCCATATCCGCTTGTAAATATTCCCCTATTTCCTCAATACTTCCCAACTCTCCCCAATCCCCCATTCCCTAGTCCCATTTTCTGTAAACAACACTCTGTAGACCCGACCTCCCCCTATTTCCCCCATTAAATGTCGCATCCAGGTCCACCGCATCTCAGGTAGACAACTATAGGACATCTTGCTAGTTATTCTTATTCTATGTCAGGTAAGGATTCGTTTCCATTAATTCTGACCCTTCGTTGCACCAGAATGTGATTGTATGGCACCGTTAGGAAGCTTAGGACCTCCCAATACCTCCCCGCAGCTCTTCCTCACAGCTCTCTTCAACAACAACAACAACAACAACAACGAGCGCAGGGAGTGCGCGTCCTCACTCCGGCTTGGTTGGTAGGAGTGGTGGGAGGGCACCAGGCCTTCCCAACGAGCCGCCATCGGACATGTGCTCGACGGGGTTACCCAACAGGGGCGGAACGTGGCTCCCTGTCGGCTCCTCATCAAGGGCGGAGCCCGGTAACCCCCGCACCCAATGGAAGCGGCGGACCGGCCCCAGTTGGGGCGGAACCAACCAGCCGAGGGCGTGTCACTCCCCGTTGAGCATGCGCAGGAGAGAGGGAGGTGACGTCAGATGCGCGCCGAGCTTGGAGCAAGCAAGACCACCTCCGAGCGCTGTGAGACCTCCCTGCATCTTTGAACCGTGCTTTATCCTGTCCCCGAGCCAAGGTGCACCTTGTGCCAGCGACCTACCTGTCCATTCCTGCCATAAATCCCCGTGTGAGTCTACCTTGTCCGTTTGTCCGTGGTCTGTCTGGGGATCGATAAGACTGTATTTATGTGCCCATCTCTTCTGTGTCTTTACCTCACTCTGCCTTGTAATCTACCCCCTTTTCTCCACCACTGTAATTATACCCTCCTCCGGAGGTCTTGAGAACTGTACCCCCCCCTTGCGTCATTTCATCTTTCCCAGTCGTCGTGTCCTTTCTATCATTGATTTGGCATAGCGCGATTTGGCCAACGTCTGGGTGAATCGGGTGAGTCGGGAAGAAACGGGGAACAACTGTTCGGCCGCGGTTACCTCCGCTCGGTAAATAACATCCAAGCCGCGGGCCGTAACAATATATATATATATATATATATATATATATATATATGTATGTATGTATATATATATATATATATATATATATATATATATATATATATATAGATATATATATATATATATATATATATATATATATATATGTATGTATGTATGTATATATATATATATATATATATATATATATATATATATATATACATATATATATATATATATATATATATACATATATATATATATATATATATATATATATATATATATATATATATATATACTGTATATATATATATATTGCTACGGTTTTGAGGTTTGCACATATTGATCATTAAAGGTTAAAGGGTTACCCCCGATAGTTAGTCCACGAGCAACACGTAGGCCACCTGTAGTATTAGTTATGTAGGTAGAGGAGTGGCCCGCACCACGTACCATCAAGGAGGTGCGGGGACTTTTGGGACTCTGCTCCTACTACTGGCGTTTTGTGGCAAAATTTGCAGAGTTGGCCCGGCCCCTTCACCGGCTTACGGAGAAGGGGACGAGATTTAATTGGACAAGGGAGTGCCAAGAGGCCTTCCGAGCATTGAAGGGGTGTTTGACATCCGCACCCATTCTAGCGTACCCCACTAGTGACGGGACATTTACCCTGGACACGGATGCAAGCCAGGAAGGATTGGGCGCGGTTTTGTCCCAGACACAAGGGGGCGTGGAGAGAGTGATTGCGTATTATAGTCGGGCCATGAGTAGGCCCGAACGAAATTATTGCGTCACTCGTAAAGAGTTATTGGCTATGCTGGCTGCCATGAGCCATTTCCACTCGTACTTGTATGGGCGGAAATTTCTGGTTCGAACTGACCATTCCGCCCTGCAATGGCTCCTCTGGTTCAAGGAACCTGAGGGCCAAATTGCAAGGTGGTTGGAAAAGTTGCAGCAGTACGATTTCAGTGTGACTCAAAGGGCCTGGAAGGCCCATGGGAATGCCGTCGCACTCTCTCGATGTCCTTGTTTGGGGGAAAACTGTAAATTTTGTGCAAGACACGAGGAGAGGGAATAATTGGCAGACTCGACCCCTACCCTCGTAGTCCGTGCAACCCGGGTGAGAGGGCCAATCTTGCCACTAACCGCTGATGAAGAATTTGGAACTTTGGCTTGGAGCACGGCCCAGCGGGAGGATCCCGTACTGGGACCGGTGTACGAATGGGTTCGATTTGGGAGAAGACCTAATGGGGAAGAGGTCACCCACCTCGGGGCACCAACAAAGGCATATTGGGCTCAGTGGCAAACCCTGGAATTGAAAGGTAACATCTTGTATCGCAAATGGGTAGAGATTCCCTCTGAGAGAACTTCCTGGCCGGTGATAGTTCCAGAGAAATTCAAGAACACAATATTACAGCAGGTGCATGGTACCCGCCCCGGCGGCCATTTGGGCAGGCCAAAGACGACATCTCGGGTCCGCCGGAGGTTCTATTGGGTAAATATGGGGCGCGATATACAGGACTGGTGTCAGAGATGTGACGCCTGTACTGCTAAAAAGGGACCAGCACGGAGGATGTGGGCCCCCCTTCAATTACACCAGGTGGGGGCCCCACTTGAGCAGGTGGCTATGGATATTCTAGGACCACTACCCCACACCCGCCAAGGTAACAAGTACATCCTCGTTGTAATGGACTATTTCACCAAGTGGCCGGAGGCCTATGCCCTCCCCAACCAAGAAGCCAGGGTGGTGGCACAGGCCTTCGTGGAAGGATTTGTATGTCGGCATGGGATTCTGGAGGAGCTGCACACCGACCAGAGTCGAAATTTTGAAAGCCAATTAATTAAAAGATGTGTGCAGGCTCCTGTCAATTAGAAAGACAAGAACAATGCCCTTAAGACCTCAATCTGACGGGATGGTGGAAAGATTCAACCGAACCCTGGTTCAACAATTGGCATTGTTCACCACCACCCGTCAGGACGACTGGGATGAACATCTCCCGTATTTGTTAATGGCCTACCGATCCAGCCAGCACGGGGCCACCGCATGCATTCCAGCATTGCTTATGTATGGGCGAGAGTTGTGGGCTCCCGCCGACCTGCTATGCGGTCCCATGCCAGAGACCTCTAATAGACCGCCGGGGGAGGGCTATGCACATCACCTGGAGGAAGGCATGGAGAGAGTCCATGCCTTCGCACGCCGCCAGCTTTAGCTGGCGGGTGCCAAAATGAAGCTTAGGTACGACCACCTGAGTCAGGAGGGTCAGTACGCTCCGGGGATGAAGATTTGGTTCTTCAATCCCCGGAGGCGGAAGGGCAGGTGTCCCAAACTCACTTCACCCTGGCAAGGCCCAGGGGTCGTCCTGGCGCAAATTTGTGACGTGGTCATTAAGATCAAGATGGGGCCACGAGCCCTCCCTCGGATCATCCACGCTGACCGGGTAAGACCCTACACCGGCGAGCAGGCGCCCTCATGGATCGCCTCGGCTTTAGAGGCTGAGGCAGGACCCAGTACCTCAAATGAAGGGGGCTCATAGTGCAGAGGACTGGGGGGTGATAGTGTCAAAGGATGGTACCCGGTGTAGAGGGGTGGTAGATCTACCCTGCCTCACATTGGGGGCACATGAGCTCTAGATTATGGGGATGGCAGTGTAAACTCGCCGAGGGTGGGATAGGATAATTGTTAGGGATTTAGAGATGACAATAGGAGACATGAGATTTAAGTAGTGACCTTTGTACAGGTAGAGGGGACGTAGAGAGATTAGATGGATGATAATGCCGAGGGAAGTGCTTCGTGTAAGGGAAGACGGAAAGCACGAGTTTTAGAGGGAAATCGTTAGTTAGATGATGCTGTGCATATGTAGTGGTGTATGAGTGGTGTATTGAGGACAAGTGGAATGGTGTTGAGTGAATTGACTTGCATGGTGTGCAAGAGAGCTTGGTGTGTGGAATGAGTGGTGTGGAATGAGTTGTGTGGAGTGCATGGTGCGAAGGAGTGAATGGGGGGGGGGGGGAGATGGAGCCCTTCACGAATACCTGGGGAGGGTAGTTTAAAGTTAGGTAGAGGATTTAGGTAAATTGTTGGATATTGACACCTGTGGTGCAGGTAGTGGCAATGAAGTGCTTGGATGGGTGCATGAGTCTGTGGAAATGGCTGGGCGTGTGGGCTTTGTTGGTGCGTATGGTTATTGGGGCACTCCGCCACTGGTAGTTTGTCAGCCAGGTGAGGCCGCAGGTAGGCTCTGGGAGCCAGTCAGAGTAGTGTTCAGTGGGGCCCGAGGATCCTAGGGAAGGACCCGGGTAGCCCAATGCCAGAGAGGGCATCAGAGGGGTGAGAGAGCCAGGAGGGCCTTCCGCAGGTTAGGGTAGTTGAGGAGCTAGGCACAGTGTGAAAAATTGGGGAGTGAGACCCAAATTGGAAGGCACCACAGGGTGGGTCAATGGGAATTGGTTTTTAGAACCACCTAGGGTAACGATGGCCAATTGAATTGGCAGGGCAAGACCCTGGGTAGTGTAACTGAGTTAATGTTATTAGAGTATAGTTAGGATGAGGAATCTCTTCGCACCATCCACATCCACTCACCAAGGAGACGGAACTCCACACCAGGTTTTGTGAACGATTTGGATGGTAAAGACGCATCATGACGTGAGAGTGACATTGTGTGTAATTCCATCTCTTCCTTCTTGGGAGGGATTGGACGACAAATTTGGAGTAGAGGGGGATATGGAAGACAAGACGTAGTGACGAATTTGTAAAGTGTAAATACAGGGAAGGGCAAGGGTAGTGTAGGCTGACATGGGGGGGGGGGGCGGGGAAAGAACGGTTAGGGACGAGCTTGCTCTGCTCGCTCTCCCGAGCCCCTCATGTTGCATTGCCTTGTTTTGATGTGTATCCTTGCGCCCTTTCCTCTGCAAACTGTGCTTTGTCTTCCTCCCCACCCATGGACCCATTTTGGAGGGGAGTGTGCAGGAACCCTGAACTGTGCAGCTGCAACTGGCTACACTTGTGCGGCACCCCTGCTACCTTTTGCTGTGCCAATACACCTTATGGACCACACGTTCTGTGGCCTGGCATCTTTGCTGAGCAGACCTTTGCTGCAAACTTTACCTTGCACCTGCGGACCACTGGCTTTAAGTGGCGTCAATGTCACGCAGATGGACCATAAGATTGGCCCTGCTGGTAAATAAAAACGGACTCGGTTTTGTACATTATACTCTGGTGTGTCAGGGGAGGAAGACCTTTAAGTTTTTATTATGGCACAACGAAGACGAAGCAGGAAGCAAGAAGATGCAGCCAAGCAGCAGCCAAGCAGCAAATATGACATTTTAATATGACATTTGAAGTGTGAACTGTTTTTGTGTATTGGTGTATTGGTGTATTGGTGCATTGTTGTTTTCTCCCCTCCAAATTTCTTTCCACAAAAGAACAGGTCCTGGGTTATAGAGATGTAAATAATTAGTTTAGTGTTGTAAATAACATGCTCCCCACCAGCTTTATGTTTAGTTTGAGAATTCATTCCGCAATTCGGTTATCTCTGGGTGTGAGTCTGTTAGTTAGTACACAACGCAGTAGGTGGGACATATCTAGTGTTGTAAAACTGTCACATACAGGGTGTTAGATTAAATGTAGAGGGAAACCACATCTAAGTGTCACACGTAATTTAAAGAGTAGTCCCAAACCTTTCTCAAAACCGGTCGTTCTCACCTGGGTGGGTTCGATTCGGGGACGAGTCTGGCAAGGGAGGGGGGCAGTGCTACGGTTTTGAGATTTGCACATATTGATCATTAAAGGTTAAAGGGTTGCCCCCCATAGTTAGTGCACGAGTAGGTCACCTGTAGTATTAGTTATGTCATAGTATGTGTAAGAATAGGCCATTTCCCCTCGTAATATCTGCGTTGTGTAGAGACATGAGTTTAGGTCCCCTTTCATTTTTGCGTCCACCCTCCAATTCCACCTCAATGGGCGTAATTGATCCCGTGCCCCATTTGGCTGACCCACTCATTTGTTACGCTTTGGCTGCCCGCAGCATTTATTACGCTTTGGCTGCCCGCAGCATTTTGCTGCCCTTTTCTCGCTCACTAGTCGAGTAACACGAGGTAGGCCTGAGAAGGAGGAGGAGCGCGGGGTCGGGGTGGGGGCGGTGTCAAGGCGGAGCGTCAGAGGCGATGACGGTAAGAGCCACCAGCCAACCAGGGTTCTAACGGCATGGCATGAAGGGGCGTGGAGAGGTGCGTCTGGTGAGTTCTAGAAGGTTCGTAGGGTGTGCCCATATAAGTCGGTGCACAAAGCCCTTGCGGAGGACTCGCAGAGAAAGGACTTAGAGGACTTACGAGGAAGACTCGCGTGCACACGGCAGTGGTGAAAAGACTTGTGTGGAGAGAACTTGACTCGCATCACTCGCTTTGAGGCATTGAACTGTAACTCGCCACAGTATAACGTACGTGCCGGAGGAAAGGCAGCCAGACGCGCCGGTGGCAAGTAGCGCTTACTTCAGCCACACGAGTAAACGCGGTAAGAGCCCGCCAGTGATTAACCGCCAGAGCCCACACCCTACCGTTCGCCCCGTATTAACCCTTGTGCGCCAAACGACATGCGGAGAGCTCCTGCCTCTCTACTTACCATCTGCACGGGATGAACCGGAGACCGGAGGGAGCTGCACGAGAGCCATCCTTGGACGTGGACCATCACCCTGCAGCTGCAAGCCCCGTGTGAGTGTGTGTGTGACGGGCCCGTTTGTCCTGGGTATTAAGTTAAGACTGTTTTAAGGCTGCACTGTGTCCTCTTTTCTCTGAACCATTGTGAATAGTGTAAATAAAACCTGTTATTCCTTTTTCCAATTCGGCCACTTTTGTGATTTATCCATTGACTAAGCGTGGCACAAATAAGACCGCTAGAATCGGGTTCACCATATAAACGGCACGGATCGCGTGTACGCACCGCTTGGCGTCTCAACACGCGTGATTCGTGCGGGGCTTATTTCCTCGTTTCAGGGCAGCGCGAGTAATTAGGTAATAGCGAACTCTAGTCCTAATACCCTATTTCACGCTGTCCGGGAAGGACGTCATAGGTCCCGGGTCCCGGCAGGCCAGTCAAAGACAAAAGGACTAATACCCCCCTTGGTAAGGGGAGAAGGCCGGCGGCGAGATCCGCAACTATATATATATATATATATATATATATATATATATATATATATATATATATATATATATATATATATATATATATAATATATATATATATGCACTGTATAAAATATATATATATTGTTACGGATTTGCGCGACCCCCGTTCCCTTACCAAGCGGAGATTAAGCCCCTTGCTCTCCTTGGGTCGTCGCAACCACGAGACTTAGTCGCCACTTCCGGACAGCTGCGGGACAGGGTTTCGGGACAATTTTCGCACGTACCTAAGTACCCACGCCGCCGCGGAAGCGGGAATCAAGCCTCGCATGAACCACACGTAATTTGAGTACACCCGAGCGGATTGCGTACCACGTGGTCCGTGCAGTTACCTTGGTGTTGGAACCCAATTAGAGCGATATAATTCGTACCATGCTTCGTCAATGATGGAAAACACGAGACAGTCGAATCAAAGAAATAACAGGCTTAATTATTATTATTTACACAATGATTGGTAGAAGAAGCAGAGACACAGGGCAGTCTTAAACAGTCTTACTTATCGCCGAGACAATGGGCCCATTCACACTCACAGGGGAATGAAGGAAGAAAATGTTCATGCGCTGAACGCGCCGGCTTGGTCGTCCAGGAACAGCTCACCCGGCGTGGCCCTCTAGCAGTCACCGCACGTCCCCCGACGAAGACAGGCAGGCAGGCGGGAGAATCCTCGCGGCGCATATCTCGATAAGGGCAGGCAGGAGGATATGCGCGCATCTGTGGTTCGGCATGGCTGTCTTTCACAGCGCAATTAATACAACTGCGCGCTTTCACTCTCGTAACTCAACGGAGGATCTGACTCAAGCTCAACCGAGAACTCAACTTGTAACTCATGCACGTTTCACCCGAGCTTATAACTTGTAACTCGTCTGCCTCCCTTCTCATAACCTGTCACAGCGCATCTCTCCTCATAACTTGCGCAGCGCATCTCTCCTCATAACATAATTCAACAGAGGACCCCAGCTCACAACTTGTAACAGCGCGTCTCTCCTCATAACTTGACGAGCGCCTCTCCCTTCTCAAAACTGACATGGGGGGGGGGGGGGCTCCATGCACAGGGTTATATTGGGCCCGCCCTAGCTCGCATCGAATGTTCCAAACCATGCCTTTTTCCACAGTGGTAAGCCACTCCCCTCAAACCCTGATTGGCAGCTCGTGCTTACCGGTCACTCCCACTCTCCCTGTCCCGCCTTCCTTTGGCCTTGATCGATTTGTTCAGGCCGGCCTCGTGGTATTTCGCGCCAAAAACCAAAGCATCGCGGCATCAGAAGCATCGGAAGGAGAACTAACTCTCATTATTCTACTCAACGCAAAACTAACACAGGAAAAGGACTACACTTACATTTACTATGAAATAACTGAACTATCGCGAGGCTACGTGTTGTAGTATAACTAAACTATGAGGGCAAATTAACCTTTATTTGTAAAACTGCAACACTAAACCCCTCCCTCGTCAGACTCGTCCCCGAGTCGGAACCAACAAATGAAACGACCGGTTAGAGAATGACATGCAAAATTAACTTTTACTTTTACATGTGACATATCGGTGTGGTTCCCCCTAACATTTACTCTGACCCGTGTATGCGACCGTTTTAAAACACTAGATATGTCCCTCCTATTGCGTTGAGTAGCTACATATCAGATTCATGGCCACAACTAACCGAATATCCGGAATTCGTCAAACTAAACACATAGCCGGTGGGCAGCATTTTTTTTTTTACAAGCAGAAAAACTTAACCTTATTTACAATTCTATGACCCAGGACCTGTCCTTTTTGGAAGAGAAGATTGGAGGGGAGAGAAAGCACAGCAAAAACACAAAACACACTCATAAATCATGACATTTGCTGCTTGCTTCTTGCATCTTGCTTCTTGCATCTTCTGTGTGCATATATCAAACCGGCTAGCCCCCAGACCGGCATACAGGCCATTTTTGATCTTCAGGGCTACCTAAACTTAAACATCTTCTCATCCCTAGCACACCATAAATAAAAAGGCACAAAAAATGCTTTTATTTAATTTCTTTTTCGTTGCCAGGCAGGGCCACTCCCATGTGGTCCAACTGCATGACATTAATGCCACTCAAAACAAGTGGTCCGAAGATGCAAGATGATTTTGCAGCAAGGTGCTGCACAGCAGAGGTGCAAGGCCACAAATCTTGTGGTCCATAGTATGTAAGGTGCAGCAAAGGGGTTGTGGCAGAAAAGTGCTGCACAAATGTAACAAAGGTGTAGCAAAATTACAGCAAAAGGGTATGGCAGAAAAGTGCTGTGCAGTTCAGCTGCACAGATGTAGCAAGGTGCAGAAGGAATGCTGCACAGGTCGATGGTGCTGCACAGTTCCACCTCCAAAATGGTCCTGGGGTGGGGGCGGGGGGGGGGGGGAAGAGACAAGGCACAACAAGCAAAGCGGAAAAGACGCAATGGCACACAAAAACACAAGGTAATGCGATGCGAGGGGCGTGGAAGAGCGAGCAGAGCAGGCTCGTCCCTAACCATCCATACCCCCCACCGTCGGCTTACACTACCCTAGCCCTCCTTGTATTTACAATCCATCTCTATGTCTTGTCTCCCATATCCCCCTCTAATCCAAATTCGTCTCCAAATCCCTCCCAGGAAGGAAGGAATAATAATAATAATAAGAATACATTTATTTTGTATCGCGCTTTTCAAGAAACCCAAAGACGCTTTGACATAGTAGGTAAAACAAAGACAAACAAGTACAAAAAGTTTTAATTAAAACAAAAGCCATGTCGATGTTACACAATGCCTAGATGCAGTGTTGCCTATAACGTCGATGTTATAGGCACAGGACATTCCTATTGATTCGATTACTTGATGTTATTTTTGTGCAAAGTGAAAATATATCTCGGCAATTTCCCGTGTGTGGCGACGAATTTTTAATATATCTCGGCATTTTCCCGTCTGTTATTTCAGGCGGTGTATGACTGACCATGCCGCGATTTTAAAAAAATATATCTCGGCAATTTCCCGTGTGTGGCGACACGTGAACGAAGCTATGCTCCTCTCTCCAGATTATTGTGACGACGTATAAATTAAAAATTTCATCGTGATGATTGTCATCAAATGGACGAATTTTTAATATATCTCGGCATTTTCCCGTCTCTTATTTCGGGCGGTGTATGACTGACCATGCCGCGATTTAAAAAAAAGATATCTCAATGGACTTGAAGTTACAGGCCTTTGAGAATTCATTTCGGTCTATAAAGGGCAACTTTCATTCGGATTTTCTTCCCGTTTTTTTTCAACCGAGTCTAAAACTATGTTAGCGACTGTGAAAAATGAAATGATATATCGAATTTGATTTGAAAACAAGTACAAAAAGTTTTAATTAAAACAAAAGCCGCGTCGATGTTACACAATGCCTAGATGCAGCTGTGCCTATAACGTCGATGTTATAGGCACAGGACATTCCTATTGATTCGATTACTTGATGTTATTTTTGTGCAAAGTGAAAATATATCTCGGCAATTTCCCATGTGTGGCGACGAATTTTTAATATATCTCGGCATTTTCCCGTCTGTTATTTCGGGCGGTGTATGACTGACCATGCCGCGATTTAAAATATATATATATATCTCGGCATTTTCCCGTCTCTTATTTCGGGCGGTGTATGACTGACCATGCCACGATTTAAAATATATATATCTCAATGGACTTGAAGTTACAGGCCTTTGAGAATTCATTTCGTTCTATAAAGGGCAACTTTCATCAGATTTTCTTCCCGTTTTTTTTCAACCGAGTCTAAAGCTATGTTAGCGACTGTGAAAAATGAAATGATATGTCGAATTTGATTTAAAATAAAACTGTGTGAGAGAGGAAGACACCACGGGCCTACAAAACAGGCCTCAAAGCTATGCGAGTTAATAAAATGGTGGATATTTGTTTATATGAAGGCTCTCCCAGAATGGGTGGAGCTATGGTTCCCAGAATGGGTGGAGCTTTGAGGTTTTGTCTTCTCTGCAAGAACAAGAACAAGAAGAAGAACAACAACAACGACAGCAGAGGGCACTCTATGAGCAGCGTCTGCGACGCGGCTAAAAACTGTGTGAGAGAGGAAGACACCACGGGCCTACAAAACAGGCCTCAAAGCTATGCGAGTTAATAAAATGGTGGATATTTGTTTATATGAAGCCTCTCCCACAATGGGTAGAGCTATGGTTCCCAGAATGGGTGGAGTTTTGAGGTTTTGTCTTCTCTGCAAGAACAAGAACAAGAAGAAGAAGAACAACAACAACAGCAGAGTGCACTCTATGAGCAGCGTCTGCGACACGGCTAAAAAGACAAAAATACATAATTAAATAACCAAACAGAAAGGAAGGAGAAGGAGAAGAGATGGTCAGGGGTTGAATGCGGTGTTGAACAGTTGGGTCTTGAGTGATGATTTGAATGTGGTGAGTGAGGAGGAGTCTCTGATGGTTTGAGGTAGTGAGTTCCAGAGTGTGGGAGCAGCGATGGAGAAAGCCCTGTCCCCCCAGGATCTGAGTTTGGTCCGGATGGGGGGGGGGGGGGGACAGGAGGTTGGCAGCAGCAGAGCGGAGGATGCGGGTGGGAGTGTGTCTGGGGAGGAGGTCAGTCAGGTAGAATGGGGCCAGGTTATGGAGGGCTTTGTAGGTCAGGAGGAGGATTTTGTACTGGATTCTCTGGGAGATGGGGAGCCAGTGGAGCTTGTGAAGGATGGGGGTGATGTGGTCCCGGGCCCGGGAGTGGGTGAGTAGACGGGCAGCAGAGTTCTGAATGTATTGAAGTTTATTGATGATATTTGAGGGTGAACCATAGAGGAGGCTGTTGCAGTAGTCCAGACGGGAAGTGATGAAGGCGTGGATGAGGGTTTCTGCAGCTGTGGAGGAGAGGGATGGACGGAGACGGGCGATGTTTTTCAGATGAAAGAAGGCTGTCTTGGTGATCTGCTTAGTGTGTTTGTCGAAGGAGAGGGTTTGGTCAAAGATGATGCCAAGATTCCGGATGTGAGGGGAGGTGGATACTGGGATACCGTCAATGTTGAGGGTGAAGTTGTGGGTGGATTTGGTGAGCGTTTTTGGTCCAATAATGATTATTTCGGATTTATCACAGTTTAGTTTGAGGAAGTTGATTTGAAGCCAGGATTTTATTTCAGTGATGCAGTTTGTCAGGATAGAGTGGGTGATGGTGGAAATTGACTTGGCGGAAATGAAAAGCTGGATGTCATCGGCAAAGCAGTGGAATTGGAGACCATGACGATGGATTAAGTGACCAAGGGGGAACAGGTACAGGATGAAGAGGAGGGGACCAAGAACTGAACCTTGGGGGACACCTTGGGGGAGGGGAGCGGTGGGGGGATTTGCAGTTATTGATGGAGATGAACTGGTGCCTGTCGGAGAGGTATGATTTGATCCAAGAAAGGGCAGTGCCAATGATGTTAAAGGTGGTTTCAAGTCGGGTAAGGAGGATGATGTGATTGATGGTGTCAAAGGCGGCGCTGAGGTCGAGAAGGATGAGAATGTTGAGGTTACCGGCGTCGGAGGAGAAGAGAAGGTCGTTGGTGATTTTGAGGAGTGCAGTTTCCGTACTGTGGTTGAGGCGGAATCCGGATTGGAATGTTTCATACATATTATTGGCAGAGAGGTGATGTTTGAGTTGAGTGGCTACAGCGCGTTCCAAAACCAAAACTCCGAGCGTGGTTTATTGCTGTATGAGTAACCATTGAGGAATGGAACAAACACAATGTCTCACTACGTCGTGATGCATCTTTACTATCCAAACAGTTCAGAAAGCCTCGGTGTGGAGCTTCGTCCTCCATGGTGACTGGCTGTGGATGGTGCGAAGGGATTTCTCATCTCGTAACTACACTACTGACATTAACTCATTTAAACTACCCGGGGTCGTACCCTGCCAATCGGCCTCTTTAAACTATGTGGTTCTAAGAACCCGAATTCCCATTGCCCACCTGGTGCCCTCCAAAATTTGTGTCTCACTCCCACAAATTTTCGATCTGTGCCCTTGCAACAATTTCGGGGCTGGGTCGTGTGGCTCTACCAGCAGGTCTACCTACCTGCGCACCTCCGCCACTGAAGTCGCCACCCGAGCTTACCTGCTCCTGCGACTACCTAACTAAGGAAGGCCCCTCCTGGCACTTTACCCCCTGATGCCCACCATTGCATTGGGCAACCCGGGTCCTCTCCTGGGATCCTCGGGCCCCACTCACAACTACCCTAACTGGGGAAGGCCCCTCCTTGCACTTTACCCCCTCTGTGCCCACCTTGGCATCGGGCAACACGGGTCCTCTCCTGGGATCCTCGGGCCCCTCTCAACTCTAACCTGACCGGCTCCCAGAGCCTACCTGCCGCCTCACCTGGCCGACAAACTACCAGTGGCAGAGTGCTCCAATAACCACACGCACCAATTAAGCCACACGCCCAGCCATTCCACATACTCATGCACCCAACAAAACATTCTTTCTACTACCTGCACCACAGGTGTCAATATCCATACAAATTTTGCCTATACCTTCTACCTGGGTTTACACTACCCAACCGTGCTTCCACGAATGGGTTCCACCTCCCCCATTCAGTCCTTCACACCATGCATTCCACACCTTCTATTCCACACCAAGCATTCCACACCAAGCATTCCACACCTTTTTTCTCGCACACCATTTAGTTCACACACCTTTTGTCTCGCACACCTTTTGTCTCGCACACCTCAGCACAATTCCATTTGTTTTACTCACACAATTCCGTTTACTCTCAAACAATTCCTCACACACACAGCATCTACGAGCTGACTACTTCCCCTAATACTCGTGCTTCCCCGTCGTCCCTTTACATTATGCACTCCCTTGTCATTATCAACCATCTAACCTCTCTATGTCCCCACTATAGGTACAGTGTCACTATTTAAATGTCAGTCTCTGCAATCTGCTAATTCCCTATCATTATCCTAGCCCTCCCTCGGCTAGCTTCGGTGCCCCATGGAGGTAACCATTGCTGGCACCCCCATGTGCCTGTCACTGCCATCCCCCTAAACTAATGCTCATGGGCCCAGTGTGAGGAATGGTGAAATTGCCATTCCTCCACGTAGGGTACACTACTCTCATCAGTCCGCTACATTCGAGCCTCACCAAGTGGATGTACATTGTACAGTCACGTGAAAAAGTAAGTACACCACATGTAATGTTTTGACTTTTTCAACATATTTCAACATACAGCTATTTGATCTTCATTTCAACAATATTGATAGATAAAGGTGATATTATATAACAAATATCATGAAACATTCACATTTTGTAGTCCATTGTATAATTTAAACAAACATAAATGCAAATTTCGCATGTGGAAAAAGTAAGTACACCCTTGGCTCTAATAGGTGGTATTGCTTCCTTTGGCAGAAACAACCTCAAGTAGTCGTTTCTTATTACTGTCAACCAGTCTCTGAGATCGACTGGGAGAAATTTTTGCCCACTCCTCCATGCAGAATTCTTTCAGCTGTACGATGTTTGAGGGGTTTCTTGCATGCACGGCTCGTTTCAAATCCCCCCACAACATCTCGATGGGATTTAGATCTGGGCTTTGACTTGGCCATTCCAGAACCCTCCATTTCTTTCTTTTCAGCCATTCCTTGGTGGATTTACTGGTATGTTTACGGTCATTGTCATGTTGCAAGGTCCACCTTCGGTTGAGCTTCAACTTTCCGACAGATGGCCTCACATTATCCTCAAGCACCCTCTGTTACAATGAAGAATTCATAGTGGATTCTATGATGGTGAGCTGCCCAGGCCCTGAAGCAACAAAGCTGCCCCAAACCATAATATTCCCACCACCATGCTTTACAGTTGGTATCAGGTTCTTGTGGTCAAATGCTGTCTTTGGTTTTTGCCAAACATGTCTTCTGGTACTGTGGCCAAATAGCTCTACCTTTCACTCATCTGTCCAGAACACATTGTTCCAGAAGTGCTGGTCTTTGCCTCGGTGTTCATTGGCAAACTTTAGTCTTGCCCTGATGTTCTTTCTGGACAGCAAAGGTTTCCTCCTGGCACACCTCCCATGTAGATCAAATTTGTGCAGCCTCTTTCTAATGGTTGACTCGTGCACTTTGACATCAACAGTGGCAAGAGCTACCTGTAGGTCCCGTGATGACATTCTGGGGTTCTTAGAGACTTCTTTCAGCATCTTGCCGTCTGCTCTCGGGCTGAACTTGCTGGGGTGGCCCGGCCTGAACATGTTGGCAGTTTTTTGGAATCTTCTCCACTTGTAGATGATCTTCCAGACAGTCGAATGATTGATTTCAAATTGTTTGGAGATCTTTTTAAATCCCTTCCCAGACTCGTGGGCATCTATAACCTTCTTTCTGAAGGTCTCAGAGAGCTCTTTTGATCTCGGCATGGTGACGCCGCACACTTCAACAACAAAGAGCAAATCAAACTAAATGTCTGAGGTTTAAATAAGACAGGTTCCTCCAAAATCCTCTCTAACGATGTTCTAATCATTTGCACCCGGGCTGGTGCACCTGATTCTAATTTTAGGTAATTGAAGTAGTGATAAATGTAGGGGTGTACTTACTTTTTCCACATGCGAAATTTGCATTCATGTTCATTTAAATTATACAATGGACTTCAAAATGTAAATGTTTCATGATATTTGTTATATTATATCACCTTTATCTATCAATATTGTTGAAATGAAGATCAAATGGCTGTATGTTGAAATATGTTGAAAAAGGCAAAACTTTACCTGGGGTGTACTTGCTTTTTCACATGACTGTACATTGTCACGGCTCGACCTCGCAGGGCCGAGTGATCCATTCGGGTGGTTTTTCTCCTGTTAGTTGGGTCCGTCCAACATTTTCGATCCAGGGGAGGAGGTATGGATGGGCCGATGTGCAGGGCCACATCCCGGCGCGGGGCCTCGCGGTCCCACGCACGATGGCCCAACCGCCCACGGTCGGAGCACCGCACCCACCAAGGTGCGCGGCTCCAAAATCTCCTACCTCCCCTTGAACCTCGCCGATTGCCTTTGCCGCCACGGCACGGCACCAACCATACAGTGCGGGGGCCAGCACGAATCGTGCACATCGGTCCTTGTGGGACCACCGCCGCACCGATCCCCGCCGGTCCCTGCTGCACCCCACTCACCGGGGGCTCGCGTCTGCTACCCATCCCGCTAAACGCTACCCCATTCGGTGTCGAAACTTGAGCCACGTCCTCACCACTCGCGACCCACTCTGCACTCGCACACCCAGGCGCCCCCGCAGGCTCCCATACACTCCGTTACTGCACACTCTCCTTCCACATTCTCTGGTGTGCATTCCCCCTCACACTCCGTACTCGTACCTGCACACCTAGGCGCACTCACGCCTTTCACACACTTCGTTACACACTTTTCCCACACACAGTCTGGTGTGCATTCTCCCCCGTACTCGGTACTCATACTCGTACTATCTGGTGCACACCACCCAGGCGTACTTGCACCTTTCACGCTCCCCATCATCACACACTTTTCTGTTACGCACTCCTGCACTCACTCTGCAACACACTCCAGTGTGCACTCCTGCACACACTCTGTAACACACTCTCCCGTTACACACTCTGTAACAAACTCTTCTTCTACACTCTCGGGTGTGCACTCCTTCTTCACACACTCAATCATCGCACGCCCTGGCGCACACATTTCTCGCTCACACTTCGGCGCACACTCTCTCTCATACTTCGTGCCAGTCGCCCTCGTACACCGCACAATGGACCTTCCGCGAACGCCCGGGTCTCGTCTCTCTCCCAAGCGCGCCAAAAACCCGTTCGCGCAAAACACATTCGCACCATATTTCCCACTCACCTCGGGGTCCTCCTTCCCCGGCTTTTCCGCCAGCACCTGTGAACCTTTATTGGGGTTAGCAAGCACAGCATCACGGTGCAAATACAAACTTTGTGTGCATTCCATTACCTTCTCCCATGATTTATTTTCTGCTTCTACCGTCTCTTCAGCCCCAATTGTTTCTTTTTCTACCTCGACAATCGTTGGCGCCCATAAAATTTATTTGTCCATTTTGGCGACCGTCGGCTCTTCTACACCCCACGTTTTTTTTTTGTTTTTTTTTTTTTTTTGTATACAAGGTCGAGGCTCGTGAAAGAGCGAACATTAATCACACAGAAAGACAAACCGACACATAAAACATATAACATAGGGAGCGGTAGACAAGATGGGGAGAGAGGGGGAAGGACACAAACACAACATTTGAGAGCAGTGACCGAGAGACATGGAGACATCGAGAGATCTGAGAGAGGGCGAGGGCTTGGGGGGGGGGGCGTGGGAAGGGGGCGGTGGGAGAGGTATAAAACATATGGACACTGCCAGGACTTCCAGGAAAGAAGTTGGAATTTCAAACAAGGTGGATCTGGGGTGAATTAGCGGGGGTAGAAAAGATCAAGGTTTTGGATGGGGGAAGATAAGAGATGGTGGTGAACAGCTGTTTTAAAGACCTGGAGGGAGGAGTGGGATTGAAGGGAGTGAGGGAGTTTGTTCCAGAGGCGGGAGAAAAGAGGAATGAAAGAGTGAAGGTGAGCAGAGAGCCGAGATTTCGGCAGTTTAACCATCAGAGGGTTGCTGGCAGATCTTGTGCGACCTGTAGGAATATTTGGGGGACAGAGCACAGAGAGAGCTGGGGGTGCAAGGCCGGAGAGGAGTCGGTAGAAGACAGAAAGACCACCTACCTGCCTGCGGTGAGTGAGTGAAAGGCCCTCAGAGATAGCTTCATCGCGGGAGATTCCAATAATTCTGAAAGCTTTGGTTTCAACAGCGTGAAGCCGAGCTAGGTGTGAGGCAGGAGCACCGGCCCATAGGGGAGAACAGTATTCCATTGAGCTGCGGATGAAAGCCTTGTATGTGGTGAGGAGCTCAGGTGTGCCGAGGAAGGACTTCGCACGACGGAGGATGCCCAGTCGGCGACTGGCTTTGGAGGCCAGCTTGGAAATGTGGTTTTCCCAAGAAAGATCATGGCAGATAGTGAGACCCAAAATCTTGAGCGACAGAACTTCTTGGAGAGGATTGTTGAGAAAGTAGATGGGAGGGTTGTCCAGTCGATCTTTTCGGAGAGACATAGTAAGAGTGTGAGATTTGTCAGGATTGAAAGACATGTTCCACTTGTTTGACCAGTCTGTGATTTTGTCCAGGTCTTCAGAGAGTGAGGAGGCAGCAGACTGCCGATCTGAGGGAAGAGGAATGGAGCGGCAGAGAGTGGAGTCATCAGCAAAGAGATAGAGAGGATTTTCGAGAGAGTCAGAGAGATCATTGATGAAGACCAGAAAAAGCACGGGGCCCAGAACACTGCCTTGGGGAACTCCAGCCTGAACAGGAAGAGGAGATGAGAGAAACCCATTCAGGGCCACACGTTGACGACGACTAGAGAGGAAGTGCCAGCCATGCGTGGAGATTTCCATGGATACCAAAGGAGGAGAGTTTGGTGAGCAGAGCGGGGTGCCAGACCGTGTCGAAGGCACGTGATATGTCGAGGGAGACAGCTCTAATTTCCTGTTTGGCATTGAGGACCTCCATCCATTGTTGAGACAGCAGAAGCAGCATGTCCAGAGTAGAGTGACCTGGTCTGAAACCAAATTGATGATCAGAGATCAAGCCATTGGAGAAGAGGAAAGATTTCATATCCGAAGCAATGATGGATTCCATGACTTTGCTGATAATTGGGAGAAGGCTGATTGGTCTGTAGTTGCTAGGATCTGTTTTTGCACCTTTTTTGTGCAAAGCGGTGATGTTGGCTGATTTCCAAGCAGATGGCAGTTGACCTTGAGCAAAAGAGAGGGTGAAGAGAACAGAGAGAGGGTGAGACAGAGCAGCAGAGCAGGATTTTAGGACCCGTGGGCTGATGCCGTCGGGTCCAGTTGCAGAATCAGAGTCGAGGGTTGACAGAAACTTTTCCACCTTGTCAGGAGGAAAGGACACGGAGTCCAGGAGCAGCAGGGTACGACTGGGTATGGTGGGTACAGAGAGGGATGGGTTTGGGACACAAGATTTAGAGGCAAACACAGAGTTGAGGCATTCAGCTTTTTCACGTGCGGAGTCAGCTGTGTAGCCGTTTGAGGTAAGGGAGGGGATGGAGGGGGAACAAACACCAGAAACGGATTTGACCAGACGCCACCAGGATTTGGAAGAGGGAGACAGATAAGAGAGTTCGGTCTTGAGAACGGAGAGATATTGTTTCCTGGCTCTCCTGAGGGTGGACACACACTTGTTTCGGGCTTTGTGAAAGGAAATGAGATTTCCTTCCGTTGGATTTGCTTTCCAGGAGACGAAGGCAAGTTGTTTCTGGGCAACAGCCTCACCACAAGATTCCGTGTACCATGGACGGGAGGAAGGGTATGACAACTGAAGACGAGATGGGATAAATCTGTGCATGAGAGAGAGCAATTTACTTTGGAAGAATTCCCAGGATGAGTTGATGTCAGAGGTGGTAGAGATGGGAGACCAGTCCAGATGATTGATGGCTGCTTGAAGACCGTGCCAGTTGGCCTGAGTGAAATGCCAGACTCGTCGACGCTGAGCAGGCTCCCTGAGGATGGTCAGAGAGATGTCCACTTTAACAAGGACATGATCAGATGATCCGATCGGAGCAGAAGAAGAGCAGCAGACATTTTCAGGGAAGTTAGTCATAACCAAGTCCAGAAGAGAAGATGTTCCGTTGACTGAGATCCGGGTCGGGAAATTGACAGATTGTGTCAGTCCCAGTGAGTCGCAGAAGTCCTTTGCTGAGGAGCCATGGCTGGTGAGAGAGGTACCCACACCCAGCCAACTGGCATGATGACAGTTGAAATCACCACATATGAGGAAGAGAGAGTTGGGATGAGTAGATAGAAGTTGGTCCATATCATCAGACAGCGAGATGTAGATTGAGTCATCACTGTTTGGTGGACGGTACAACACACATATGAACAAGAGGTGGGAGCGAATGGGGAAGCCGTAGCCAGAGGTATTCCTGGGGGTGAGGTGGAGAGAGTGCAGTGCAGGGCGAGTGAGGAAGAGAGTTTTTGATAAAGATAGCAACCCCGCCTCCAGGACGAGGCTCAGGTCTATCATACCGGAGGAGGGAGTAGCCCGGGAGAGATACTATGGAATCAGAGACATCATAAAGGAGGAAAGTTTCTGTTAAGCAGATCACGTCTGGTTTGACAGAAGCAACCTGTATGGAGAGATCAGTTAAGTTTGAACGAAGGCCCCGGATGTTTGAGGTCCATACCGTTAATGAAGAGGAAGGGGGAGCATCAGATACAGAACAGGGGGGAGGAGGGGTAGGGTAAGATGTGGAAGAGGTGGAAGAGGTAGGGAGAGCTGTTGAAGGTGTGTCAGAGATTTCAGAATAGCTCGGAGAAAGGGAAGGATGGGGCGGACAAAAGGTTTGATGGTGATTGGGTGAGCCACAATGAGGTGTTATTTGAGGAGGGGGAAGAGCGAGGCAGAAGGTTGGGGGAGATGGAGGTGAGAGTTTGAAGGTGGAAGAAGCGGGGAGGACGCTTTGAGGAGGGGGAGTGAGAGGGGGGAAATTGAGAAGCAATGAGGGTGGGGAGATTTGAAGGGGAGGGGTGAGGGGGGAGTTTGGGAGGGAAGGGGCAAGGGGAGGGATTTGAAAGGGATGGGATATGGGGGAGATTTGGAGGGGAGGGGTGAGGCAGGAGTCTAGGAGGGGAGGGGCGAGGGGGCGTCTTGGCGGGGAGGGGTGAGGGGGTAGTTTAGGAGGGAGGGGGCAAGGGGGGAGATTTGAAAGGGATGGGTGATGGGGAAGATTTGGAGGGGAGGGGTGATGGGGAAGATTTGGCGGGGAGGGGTTATGGGGAAGATTTGGAGGGGAGGGGTGAGATTGGATTTTTGAAAGTGTACGATTTATGGGAAACGAACATTTATTGCAAAATGAGTTTCTTGTGACCTTCGAGTTAAAAATACGTTTAAGGACGCTGGATGGAGGATGGAGTGCAGGAGAGTTTAGGGAATGTAGAAAAAAGGCACTATAGGAGATGGATATTTTTTTTGGGATGAATTGATTTGGTGAGCAAGTCGAAAGCAGCCTTTTAAAGAAGAAGAAGAAAAAGGTGTTATAAAATATGACGGAATACATAACTTGAGGGGAAAGTGTAAACATTGAAGGTTAATGAGTGAAAACTATCTGGGGAAATGGGGGAGAAACACGTGGTCGAAGAACGAACGAACGAATAAGAATGAATAAACGAATGAGAACAGAGAAGGAAAATGTTTTTTTTTTTTTTTTTTTTTTTTTTTGAGTTGAGATTTACACAAGGAAGTAGGCTATGGGTGAAAAGCCTGGGAATACAGAGAACGAAAGTTATTGGATCACAAAAGATGAGAGAAAAACAAAGCCTCAAGGTTGTACAGTGCACACTGTACAAGGCCTCAAGACACGACACGGCAAACAGACGATCAATTTATGAAAGATAAACACCGAGAAACAACCAAAGTTGCACACAATAACTTCACACACCGAAAGATAAATACAGTTTCGACAAAATACAATTGTGAACAGACTTAACTTCGAAAAACGTGGAGACCGTGTGGAGCTTCGAAAATCCCTGCCGCCGTCTCCAAGATCTCGCGAGATCCCCTAATTGCAATTTCCATCTACCCAGTCAACTTAGCCATCCGTCGCTCTACCTCGCTCTCCACGCGTTCCTCACCCCACGTCACCTCGTCGCGTACCACCGCGACCTTCTCGCTCAACCTGCGCCCAATGACCTCCCTCGCCTTTTTCATATCTCTCTTTGACTCTGCCATTATTTTTTCCAATTCCCGGGTTGTTTTGTCCCCCATTTCTTTCAATTCCCGGGTGGATTTGTCCCCCATTTCTTTCAATTCCCGGGTGTATTTGTCACTTTGGGCGTCCATTTTCCTATTTATCTTTGCAGACATTTGGATTAGGTATAATTCAATGCCGAACCCGGGTCGCACAGCGGGCCTGGCTGCCACCGTCACGTGCGAGGCGCCGCCATTTTCTTAGCCAGCTACCGCCCCCTCTTTGGCTTCCTCCACTACCAACTGTCTCTCCTGCAGGTCTTGGGTTATCCATTCCTCCTCTTCATCTACCCCCACCAGCATTCGACTGCCTTGGCCAGCCATGGTACGAATACAATTTGGCTTTAAGAACTAAATTTCGTCTGCTCATAATTTCGAGTGCATGAAGCGCACTCCAGGTCCAATCCCACTCCCGGACCCCAAATGTTATGGTTTTGCACGACCCCCATTCCCTTACCAAGGGGAGATTAAGCCCCTTGTTCTCCTTGGGTCGCCACAACCGCGAGACTTAGTCGCCATTTCCGGTCAGACGCGGGACAGGGTTTCGGGACAATTTTCGCACGTACCTAAGTACCCATGCCGCCGCGGAAGCGGGGATCAAGTCTCGCACGAACCACGCGTAATTTGAGCACAACTGAGCGGATTGCGTACCACGTGGTCCATGCAGTTACCTTGGTATTGGAACCCGATTAGAGCGATATAATTCGTACCATGCTTCGTCAATGATGGAAAACACGAGACGGTCGAATCAAAGAAATAACAGGTTTAATTATTATTATTTACACAATGATTGGCAGAAGAAGCAGAGACACAGGGCAGTCTTAAACAGTCTTACTTATTTTCCAGACAATGGGCCCATTCACACTCACAGGGGGATGAAGGAAGAAAATGTTCATGCACTGAACGTGCCGGCTTGGTCGTCCAGGAACAGCTCACCCGGCGTGGCCCTCTGGCGGTCACCGCACGTCCCCCGACGAAGACAGGCAGGCAGGCGGGAGAATCCTCGCGGCACGGATCTCGATAAGGGCAGGCAGGAGGATATGCGCGCGCCTGTGATTCGGCATGGCTGTCTTTCACAGCGCGATTAATACAACTGCGTGCTTTCACTCTCGTAACTCAATGGAGGAACTGACTCAAGCTCAACCGAGACCTCAACTTGTAACTCATGCGCGTTTCACCCGAGCTCATAACTTGTAACTCGTCTGCCTCCCTTCTCATAACTTGTCACAGCGCA